>NC_091293.1:73697282-73977282 GCF_038502225.1 Cherax quadricarinatus
TATTATTATGATTATTATTATTATTATTATTATTATTATACCAATAAACAGTATATTCACTGCCAGTGCTGGGGGTGCACGTTTCTCAGTGTTTATACACTGAGAGGTTTATATATCTCGGTGTTTATACAGTGAGAGGTTTATATATCTCGGTGTTTATACAGTGAGAGGTTTATATATCTCGGTGTTTATACAGTGAGAGGTTTATATATCTCGGTGTTTATACAGTGAGAGGTTTATATATCTCGGTGTTTATACACTGAGAGATTTACATATCTCGGTGTTTATACACTAAGAGGTTTACTTTTGTTCCAGTTTGGTGGATTAAAACATGATGATTCACTCAGTCAGTATGTTTAACCCTCCCCCCCCCTTTCTGTCCCCCCGATAAACAACCTTTCAATAATAAAGTAAACAAGAATATTATTTTCTCCTTATCCATTAACTTCTGTCCAGAAACTCTAGGAATGAATGTGAGGGGGTTCGAACTCGCGGCAAAGAAACCTGAAAATTATCACGCCAAAATTCTCAGCTACTGGACCGTGAGTGTTGCAGTATTTTTTTCTAACTTAGAAGGTATCTACTAGGTATCTAATGAGACCTGGTCAAGGACTGGGCAGCGGGGGCGTTGACCCCCCGCAACACCATCCAGGTAGGTAGGTTTCAGGTATATCACAGTTTCATGTTTTTATGGAAGGCTCTACTGTCATCATCACAGTGATTGAAGTTAAATCATGTTACAGCTGTGTATGTTTATATCCTTTTTTTGATTGCTGACAAAGTCTGGTCAAAAGAAACCCAAACAGAAGACACTAAATTCTGGGATATCTGCATCTGGTTACATATTCGACTCAGAGAACCATAATACAGCTGGATCCCGTCGACTGTCTCCATGGAGAGGGCGACTATGAATTATCTTCATTTTCTCAGCAGAGATGATCGACTACATGCCCTGAAATGAATTTATTACATAAAACAAACTAGCTTCTGTTTGTATCATGTTTGTCATTACATTCTGACTGTGTGGTACGAGGTAGATTGTCAACAGCTGTAGAAGCCCAAGCACTAATGAATGAGGGTGGGAGACCTGAGCAGTCCTGTGACCTTTAACTCTATATATATCCCTCCATGTTCTGCTAAGAGGGGTGTGAGCACTAACACCAAGGTTCTGCTAAGAGGGGTGTGAGCACTAACACCAATGTTCTGCTAAGAGGGGTGTGAGCACTAACACCAATGTTCTGCTAAGAGGGGTGTGAGCACTAACACCAATTTTCTACTAAGAGGGGTGTGAGCACTAACACCAATTTTCTACTAAGAGGGGTGTGAGCACTAACACCAATTTTCTACTAAGAGGGGTGTGAGCACTAACACCAATTTTCTACTAAGAGGGGTGTGAGCACTAACACCAATTTTCTACTAAGAGGGGTGTGAGCACTAGCACCATTGGCATACGCTCATGGCAGCAGTGAAGACAGTTTGAAAAAGCGTCAGCATATCATGGAAGTTTTTTTTTCTATTGGCCAGGCCAATTCTCATAGCGATAAGAAAATTATAATATGAATAATATAGTATGTATGAATTATAAAGTAGTAAGTTGAGTTTGACGTGGATGTCGAGGAGGTTCTCACAATCGTGTGAGACGTCCCGACACTGGAACAATTCGTAAGAATTCGCACCACACTGTAACATGAGTGAGAATGTTAAGGAAAACATGATAGTGTCACCTTTGAAAATCTAAGATATAGATCAAGGATGCTCCCATAGATTTGTGTGAATACAAAATCGCTCACCATCTACAAATTATCATACCTGTTTAAGTGTGACAATTTAGGTTAGGTGACGTTCGTCAGGAAACAGATCAAATGCTTCTTGACGCGGGTCTTTGTCATATGGTGACCAGCAGCTTTGCGTCATCTAACTGAAGTATTCCGCTGGCTTACCGGGCTATAATTATAACCATTAGATACTATTTATATTGTAAGTGTGGTAAAGTGAAGAGTGAATTTCCACTGTTATTTAGTGCTTAGTACTGCAGTCATCAACAATGATTGTGGGTTCTGACAGCTTATCAGTAAGTCCATACAAGTTAATTATGTTGAGAGCAGAACTCCATGCATAAATCCTAATACCATAGTATGGAAGCCCTTCTAAAATGAAAGAAGTTTATGATAGGCACTTAGCATATTTAAGGTAATATAAAAAAATAGAGTAAATGAGCGATGGGGAACACGCAGTATCAGTGGGTTGAGTGGTTACTTTAGGGTGAAGATTTAGGGACATTTTCCAAAATAATGCAAAAATCCAGCTAAGGATAGAAACTTTACGTCATGAGTTTTGACATTACTTAGTTTTCAGTATATTGTTAAACTTTAATAAATAGGAGACAAACATTTATTTGGCTTGCATGTCCAATTTTATGAAATTTTTGAGGCAGCGTGGAGGTCTCTCTTTTTTTGGATGAGATCTTTTGGCTGCTGTTTTCCTGTACTCACCTCTGTAAACCTTATCATACCTATTTTTAAAGCTGGACATGATTATTGCGTTGGTCGTTCTATTTCCTGGTCACTGTTAGGCTAAAGAAATATTTCCTAATATCTGTGACTCACCTATGATTTTAGCTTCCAGCTGTGCCATCTGGTACCAGAGATCCACCTACCAAACAGACTCGCCTTGTCCTACCTGTCTTTTCCTTTTAGTCTGTTATACGTTGAAATTTTGCTACCTTTGCTCCATTTGTCCTCTAGTATCGTCAGTTTTTGCTCATACTTCTCAGCTCTGGGACAACTCTCGCAGCAGACCTGTGCACGCTAGTGATATTACAAATGATATCCCCCTTCCAACCACCTATTCCACAGTCATCAATACTGAGAAATTAACTACATTCATTATCATCACTTATACCAATACCATCACTATCACCGACACCATCGACATCACCGACACCATCACAAACCTGGAAACCATTTTCATAATCACCAACAACCCTACCAGCAGATATCGCACACTCTTCTTCATATTGGTGGAATTTAAGCCTTGGATGACAATATCGCACCTGCAGCACCCTCACATGCAAGTTTAACTATAACTTTTGTACGACCGAAGCTGCAGATATCTGTTAAGAGGCTCGGCTACCTTCTCGAAGAGAGGATAACTTAGCCCGACAGTTTGATGGGTGAGTGCAAGCCAGGTCCTGTAGTTTTCCAAACGGCTCATAACAGTGAGATGGATGAACTTAAGAGGGCGGAACATCTCTTGGCAATGTTACCCAAGCGCTCACATTTATATAAAGTGCAGGGAGGGAAGATACAGGGCAATACAGGGTGATTTTCTACCTCCGATCAAGCACCACTCAGGAGAGGATGAAGGGTGAGAGAGACACTGAGCCAGTACACTCAGACAATATCACATTGTTGAAGGGGACAACGGGAAACAATTAATTAAGGTAGAGTACTGAATATCTCCCACACTGGAGTGTACCATCCTGTCACGACCCTTCATTCTGCTGCCACTCACTTAACATAAACTCAAACTTTTCAAGAAATTTTCACAACATTTACAAACAAATCCTCTACTTTATTTTAAATGATAAAGAATATTAAACAAATCCTACACTTTACGTAAGAAAAATCAGATTCATAACTCTCCTGACAACTTTGCAAAATCTTTAAAAGTTAAAGTTATTAAAAGTGAAAACCACCTTGAGGGATAAAAACTTAGTTCAAAATTTAGATTTTAGTGAAAAAGCAGCTAACTTAACTCTCGATGTGTTCAGGCGTGATAGATGCTGCCCACACTCTAGCTATATTTAAGTACAGTAGTTGATGCCTTCATTCTCACTGATAGATGTTGTCTTCCTTAACAATGTTCAAACATGATAGACACTAGACGTGCCTTCAATCTCACTGTGTTCCAGTATGATAGATGTTGCCTTCACTCAAGCATGATAAATGTTATCTTCCTTCTTGCTGCCTTTAAGCATGATAGATGCTGCTTGCATTCCAGCTGTGTTCATGAATGAAAGATGCTTGCACCTCCAGCTGAGTTTAAACATGATATATGCTGCCCACACTCTAGTAGTGCTGAAGCATGATAGATGCTACCTTTACTCCAGCTGATAGCTGTGTTCAAGCGTGATAGATGCAGATTTCCCTCTCGCTATAATCAAGTATGATAGATGCTGCCTTTACTACAAGTGTGTTCCAGCATGACAAATGCTGCCTTTACTACAAGTGTGTTCCAGCATGACAAATGCTACCTTCACTCCAGCTGCAATCACTCTCGTTGTATTCAAGAATGATAGATAATGCCTTCAATCTAGCTGTGATTAAGTATAATAGATGTTGCCTTCACTCTCACTTTGCTAAAGCATGATTGAAGCTGCCTTCACTCTTGCTGGATTCAAGAATGATAGATGTAGCTTTCAGTCTTGCTATGTTCAAGAATTATGCAGGCTGCCTTCACTTTAGTTGTGTCCAGGCACGGTAAATGCTGCCTTCAATCTTTCTGTGCGCAAGAATGACATATGCTGCCTTCATTTCAGCTGCGTTTAAATATGACAGATTCTGCCTTCTCTCCAGTTGTGCTCAGCATGATAATTGCTGCTTTCGTTCTATAACCTTTCAAGCAATAGATACTGCCTAAACTTCTGCTCTGTTCTAGGTTGATAGATGTTGCCTTCACTCTCGTTGTTATTCAGGCATAATAAATTCTGCCTTCACTCCATCTGTGCAAGCATAATAAATGTTGCCTTCACTTCATTTGTGTTCCAGCATGATTGATGTTGCCTTCTCTCCAGCTGTGTTCCAGCATGATAGATGTTACCTTCTCTCCAGCTGTGTTCCAGCATGATTGATGTTACCTTCTCTCCAGCTGTGTTCCAGCATGATTGATGTTACCTTCTCTCCAGCTGTGTTCCAGCATGATAGATGTTACCTTCTCTCCAGCTGTGTTCCAGCATGATTGATGTTACCTTCTCTCCAGCTGTGTTCCAGCATGATAGATGTTACCTTCTCTCCAGCTGTGTTCCAGCATGATTGATGTTACCTTCTCTCCAGCTGTGTTCTCAACATGATTGATGTTGCCTTCTCTCCAGCTGTGTTCCAGCATGATTGATGTTACCTTCTCTCCAGCTGTGTTCCAGCATGATAGATGTTACCTTCTCTCCAGCTGTGTTCCAGCATGATTGATGTTACCTTCTCTCCAGCTGTGTTCCAGCATGATTGATGTTACCTTCTCTCCAGCTGTGTTCTCAACATGATTGATGTTACCTTCTCTCCAGCTGTGTTCCAGCATGATAGATGTTACCTTCTCTCCAGCTGTGTTCCAGCATGATAGATGTTGCCTTCTCTCCAACTGTGTTCCAGCATGATAGATGTTACCTTCTCTCCAGCTGTGTTCTCAACATGATTGATGTTACCTTCTCTCCAGCTGTGTTCCAGCATGATAGATGTTGCCTTCTCTCCAACTGTGTTCCAGCATGATAGATGTTGCCTTCTCTCCAACTGTGTTCCAGCATGATAGATGTTGCCTTCTCTCCAGCTGTGTTCTCAACATGATTGATGTTACCTTCTCTCCAGCTGTGTTCCAGCATGATAGATGTTGCCTTCTCTCCAGCTGTGTTCTCAACATGATTGATGTTACCTTCTCTCCAGCTGTGTTCCAGCATGATTGATGTTACCTTCTCTCCAGCTGTGTTCTCAACATGATTGATGTTACCTTCTCTCCAGCTGTGTTCCAGCATGATTGATGTTACCTTCTCTCCAGCTGTGTTCTCAACATGATTGATGTTACCTTCTCTCCAGCTGTGTTCCAGCATGATAGATGTTGCCTTCTCTCCAACTGTGTTCCAGCATGATAGATGTTACCTTCTCTCCAACTGTGTTCCAGCATGATAGATGTTACCTTCTCTCCAGCTGTGTTCTCAACATGATTGATGTTACCTTCTCTCCAGCTGTGTTCTCAACATGATTGATGTTACCTTCTCTCCAGCTGTGTTCTCAACATGATTGATGTTACCTTCTCTCCAGCTGTGTTCTCAACATGATTGATGTTACCTTCTCTCCAGCTGTGTTCCAGCATGATAGATGTTACCTTCTCTCCAGCTGTGTTCTCAACATGATTGATGTTACCTTCTCTCCAGCTGTGTTCCAGCATGATTGATGTTACCTTCTCTCCAGCTGTGTTCCAGCATGATAGATGTTGCCTTCTCTCCAGCTGTGTTCCAGCATGATAGATGTTGCCTTCTCTCCAGCTGTGTTCCAGCATGATAGATGTTACCTTCTCTCCAGGTGTTCCAGCATGATAGATGTTACCTTCTCTCCAGGTGTTCCAGCATGATAGATGTTACCTTCTCTCCAGGTGTTCCAGCATGATAGATGTTACCTTCTCTCCAGCTGTTGTCAAGCATGATATAAAAGTGTATATTGCTCACGCAAGTTGTCTATACAGTCGAAAATTAATAAGGCCTGCAAATACTGGTATTATTATTAATACCAAGATTATTATTATTATTATTATTATTATTAATAGTAGTAGTAGTAGTAGTAGTAGTAGTAGTAGTAGTAGTAGTAATAGTATCATTTTTATTAGAGTTGAAATCTTCTAAATTTTTTCATTTAAAGTGCCTCTCAGATATGAACGTTTTTACCTAACTTAACATTTTTTCTGTCGCAGAGCGATGTGAGAAAGGTATCCCCGCATTCCACTGCCCCAGCCCCCTCTACCTCCATGCACGAAATTGGAACAGTACAGAGTGCGGCATAACTTGATAATGGACTTACATATTAGCTTTTGAAGATTTGAAGGGAACCAGAAGAGGCATTCACAAGTCATCTTTTCAGAAGTAATATCCAAACCTCTTCAATAAAAATGATTAATTAGGTCATACACAGACCGATTCTTATTCAAATCTTTCAGAGGGACCAGAGAGACAAATATCCTAAAATATACAAGCTAGAAGACGCTCAGATGTTGCGGTATCCAGTAATCAACAGGAAAGAACTGAAACTATTCAAATTTTAACCTTCTCTGGCAAAAGTCAATCAAAACTTTTCTATAAAATAAGACGGAACAGTTTTTAAGAAAGTAAATAATTTTTATGTATCCTTAGAGTACATAAAACAAACTATTTAACAATGGTCTTGAGGCCACAGACAATATAGGTATATAAGAGAACGTTAAGTTAATTTAACATAAGAAAAGTAAATAAAGTCTAACATTGTTAAATGTTTCTGATCAGAAGAGACATTATCAAGTTATTTCACGGAAATCAATTTAATTAATAAAACTGACACATGATGTCTTATACAACTAAACTTCAAAAGATTCTTTCCCTTGAGGAAAATAAGTCAGCAATAAATGTTTAAAGTTGAACTAAGGAAACATTTTCCAGTTATTGGACAGAATCCAACCAAATTTGTGCCTACACAGCCTAAACATTCCATCCACTTTAGATGACGCATCAACCATTGAAGATTAACGACGTTCACAAGTGTTACATTTTAATCAGAGGAAGTGCTAAGCCCGCACCGCGGGGATTATGTAGCGCCTATGGAATGTCAGGCATTCTATTTCGAGAGATAAATCCAGTTCCTTGGATCAATAGCCAATAATCAGCATCAAGGCAATACATGACAAGGTGAGGTTGAAAGTGGCAAAATGGCGTCAACTCACTTAAACATACGAACCTTCTAGGAAGCAGGATCAGAGGAGCTTGTCCCTGGTGATCACAGACATGGGAATGACCTATGTTGAGTTGTGGATAAGAATCCACGGACGCTAATACGCTCATGAATATCACCCAAGATGCATTACACAAACGTTGAAAATTTCAAGCCGATCAAATAAGGCGTTTACGAGCAATAAACAAAAAAATGTGATAAACCAAAAGACAATATTGCTGAGAATGTTCTGAAAACTAAGGAAGTCTCACCTCGTTAGACTCAGAAACACAATAAAACCTCGGACTTTTATTATTTTTTTTTTTCAGTAATCTGTTTTCATTTACATTCTACTTAACTTTCTCTACACTCCTGTAAGAATAAATATTATATTTTAATTGTTATATATCCCATTTTGATAAAATTAGCAAAAAATTGATAAATTGGCACCCATACAGTCCATAATTAATAAAAAAATACTTCTAATTAAGATACACTAGTATTTAGGGTTTGAAGACTATCAGAAGAATCATTCTTTAGCTATGGCATTCGAAACAATTTTCTTAATAAAATTAGCAAATTGCAATTTACACAGCTCAAAGTGAGTGACAAACTGTTTTCACAAAGCCCTACAATGATGAAAGTTTGAAGCCGATCGGAAGAGGCGCTCTCCATAATTGATTTCAAGGATTCCATTTTTATAACTATTTCAATAAAATTTCAAATATATACAGTATATAAGCCACGTCTACGACACTATGTTGTACATTCTACAAGATTGATGGACTGAACACATCGACTCCAGGCTGAGGGACTGATTACCTCATACTCCTCCTCTCCTTACGCCTTCCTCTTTGTATTGGACTGATGAAGCCACTGTATGGCGAAACGTTTCCTGAATAAAGATTCCCATATGCTGCATAAGTGTCTCAATCTTCAACTTGTCGGTTTTTCAAACCATTTATCACAGGCCAGCCTGTTGGCAAATGAAGAAGTCCAAAAGAGGGCCAGCTCTAAATGGGGGGTCGACTTAAAAAGGAAGCTGGTGCCAGGTAGAGTGGGCTCCAAAACCTGGTGGTCTTTGGCCAAGGATCAACAAGGTTATTCACCTGATGAAATTATCCCACCTCCAAATCGGTAGCATGGGACCACCTTTACTAGCAGTCAGAACATTGGCCTCTTTGTCGAAAACTTTGCTACCATGATGCAAGTTCCTGATCTTCCTTGGCTAGCCGCAAGAGCTGTGTCAAAGTCGAGAGTGGTGACAATATGGCAAGAAGTGCGTCATCTCCTTAAATCACTGGACCAAGAAGAGGCTATGGACCTAGATAACCATAGCCCAAGATTGCTGAGTAGATGTGCAGACCAGCTAGCGTCAAATCTCACTCGTAGCTATCAGCACTGCCTAGCACAGTGTAAATGGCTTTCTCTGTGGAAAGAGGCATATATAGTCCCTGTTCACAAAAACAAGAGCAGAGTGAAAATCAACTACTACAGACCACTGTCACTCCTGTTAATCACTTTACCTGGAGTTTTACCTGGAGAGAGTTCCGGAGGTCAACGCCCCCGCGGCCCGGTATGTGACCAGGCCTCATGGTGCATCAGAGCCTGATCAACCAGGCTGTTACTGCTGGCTGCACGCAATCCAACGTACGAGCCACAGCCCGGCTGGTCAGGTACGGACTTTAGGTGCTTGTCCAGTGCCTGCTTGAAGACAGCCAGGGGTCTATTGATAATCCCCCTTATGTATGCTGGGAGGCAGCTGAACAGTCTCGGGCCCCTGACACTTATTGTATTATCTCTTAACGTGCTAGTGACACTCCTGCTTTTCATTTGGGGGGATGTTGCATCGTCTACCGAGTCTTTTGCTTTCGTTGTGAGTGATTTTCGTGTGCAAGTTCGGTACTAGTCCCTCTAGGATTTTCCAGGTGTATATATTCATGTATCTCTCCCGCCTGCGTTCTAGGGAGTACAGGTTTAGGAACCTCAAGCGCTCCCAGTAATTGAGGTGTTTTATCTCCGTTATGCGCGCCGTGAAGGTTCTCTGTACATTTTCTAGGTCAGCAATTTCACCTGCCTTGAAAGGTGCTGTTAGTGTGCAGCAATATTCCAGCCTAGATAGAACAAGCGACCTGAAGAGTGTCATCATGGGCTTGGCCTCCCTAGTTTTGAAGGTTCTCATTATCCATCCTGTCATTTTTCTAGCAGATGCGATTGATACAATATTATGGTCCTTGAAGGTGAGATCCTCCTACATGATCACTCCCAGGTCTTTGACGTTGGTTTTTCGCTGGCAAGATTCTTGAAACAATAATCTCACGATAGATAACAGCGTTTCTAGACTAACACTCATTTCTTTGTGACCGTCAATATAGCTTCAGAAAAGGTCACTCTGCTGCTGATTTGCTGTTAAACCTCTCCACCATGTGGCACAAGTCACTGGATGATTACCAGGTCAGCTGTTCAGTAGCACAGGACATAGCTGATGCTTTCGATCGAGTGTGTCACCAGGGACCCTTGGTAAAACTTCAGGCACTAGGAGTAACCGGCTCTGCACTATGCCTCCTTAGTGATTACATTCAACGTAAATCTCTAAGCGTAATTCTCAACGGAAGAGACAAAGAGACACTGTTGGTGCAAATGTTCCACAGAGAAGTGTGCTTGCTCCATTGTTATGGAATGTTTTTTTCAATGACCTTTATCTCATCCCAGAAGCCCATGGATATGCAAACGTCTGTACTCTGATATTTACGTATCCAAGAGAGGAAATGCCAGCTGTTTTTGGTCACATCAATCAAGAGCTTACCGCTATATCTGCCTGGGGAAAACAATGGCAGGTCACATTTGTTCCTGAGAAAACTTAAGTGATGATGGTCTCTAGGCACAATGACGGTAATGCTGGAGCAGTAGTAAGAACGAAGGGAAAGTGTTGGTACCCGGAGTGAAATTTGACTCCAAACTGGTCACGAGGATGCTTACAACACTTATGTAGATGTATCTCGCATCTGCTCGACAGTAGAAGTTGCAGTAGAGGTATGCACCACTTTCTTGGACTGCCTGTCCCCAGTCTCATCAGCAACTTTTTGACTGGATGGAGAACAGAGCAAGACGATTCATCTCTCGCCTGAACCCAACCTGGACAAATCTGTCCTCTCAGCAGAGCCTTCATCACAGGAAAGCTGCGTGTGGCCTTACTGTTATGTACAAGACCAATGTTGTCAAAGTACAACACATGGGTCCGCTCTGAGGAGAGCGAGAAGTCTTTACAACAAGAAATCACAGGCACACAGATGGCTGCAACTTCATCCTGTTCCCTCCTATTTGTGTATCTCAATACAATATAAGGTTTTCAAATGAGATGAAAGAGAGAAACAGAGAGGAGGAGGAAGAGAGAAAGAGAGAAACATTGATGAAAAATGTCTGTTGAGTAAATAAAATGGGTGGCTTATAGATGGCTCCAACTTCATCTTAATCCTTATTAGAATTTTAAAAATAGAAAGGTTTTCAAATAGGCTGATGTAGGATATAGCTCTTAGCTTGTAAATAAAGCAGGAACACTTAACATAATCCTGTAAAACCCTTCTGTAAAGTGATAGATAGATAGATAGATAGATAGATAGATAGAGAGAGAGAGAGAGAGAGAAAGAGAGAGAGAGAGAGAGGGAGAGAGAGAGAGAGAGAGAGAGAGAGAGAGAGAGAGAGAGAGAGAGAGAGAGAGAGAGAGAGAGAGAGAGAGAGAGATAGGGAGGGAGGGAGGAAGGGAGAGATAGATAGAGATAGATAGATAGATAGATAGATAGATAGATAGAGAGAGAGAGAGAGAGAGAGAGAGAGAGAGAGAGAGAGAGAGAGAGAGAGAGAGAGAGAGAGATAGAGAGAGAGAGAGAGAGAGAGATAGGGAGGGAGGGAGGAAGGGAGAGATAGATAGAGAGATAGATAGATAGATAGATAGATAGAGAGAGAGAGAGAGAGAGTGAGAGAGAACTTAGCTTGCCAATAAAGTTAGGAATCCTTAACCTGTAAATAGCTTGTCAATAAAGCTAGGGATCCTTAACCTTGTCAAACCCTGCGTAAAAAAAAAAAAAAAAAAAAAAAAAAAAAAAAAAAAAAAAAGAATGAGAGAGAATGTGTGTACCTAGTTTGCGTTCCTCCTCCACCACAAATTATATTATCTCGTCTCTGCCAAAAGTTAACGAAATTTCTCCCATGTTTTCCCAGCGCATAATCTTGGTGAACAATTTTGAAACAGCCATCCCTCTTAATGTAAAATATTAGAACACCCATTTCTTCTTCGCCAGGAGAGTAAGAACAATCATCTCTTTTGAAAACTGAAGGTTTGAAGACGATCAGATGAGGCATTCATAAATTATAGCAGGAATACCAACACAAATTATAGCAGGAATGCCAACATAAATTATAGCAGGAATGCCAACATAAATTATAGCAGGAATGCCAACATAAATTATAGCAGGAATGCCAACATAAATTATAGCAGGAATGCCAACATAAATTATAGCAGGAATGCCAACATAAATTATAGCAGGAATGCCAACATAAATTATAGCAGGAATGCCAACACAAATTATAGCAGGAATGCCAACATAAATTATAGCAGGAATGCCAACATAAATTATAGCAGTAATACCAACATAAATTATAGCAGGAATACCAACAAAAATTATAGCAGGAATGCCAACATAAATTATAGCAGGAATACCAATATAAATTATAGCAGAAATGCCAACATAAATTATAGCAGGAATACCAACATAAATTATAGCAGGAATACCACCATAGCTTATAGCAGGAATACCAACATAATTTATAGCAGGAATACCAACATAAATTATGGCAGAAATACCAACAATTAAATTTTTCCCAATTTCTTATATCAAATTAGCGACATGGCACCAACACATCCGAAATCCAAAACTTTCTCATATTATGATGCAGTAATGATCAGGGTTTGAAGCAGATCCCAAGAGGCATTCTCTAGTTAATACAGGGAAGCCAGTTTGTTTCATCAGACAGGCAAATTTAAACTGACACAGCGCAGTATCGCTGCAAAACTACTTTTAAACAAAGTTCAGTATTGCTAAAAGTTTGAAACCCATCTGAAGAGGCATTTTTTGAGTTATTGCTGAAAATTCAACAATTTCAAGTTAATTAACGATGTCATTAAGCTGGGTAATTTTTAACTTATAAAGAACCACACTGTTGATAAGATAAATCAGCAATTAACGACTGAAGTCGTTTAATAATCATTATTATGTTGTTCAATTTAAAAGTACCATTCCATTTTAAAAATTAAAATTGATAGATTGGTACCTAAACACTCCAGTAACTAACCCAATCATCTTCTAGATAGAATACAGCAGCAATGAAAGTTTGAAACCGATCCGAAAATGCTTTCTCAAGTCGTGTCATGCTTAAATCTTCCCCAGGTTACAGTAAACCATCATTGAAAAAAAAAAAAAAAAAAAAAAAAAAAAAAAAAAAAAAAAAAAAAAAAAAAAAAATGACCATAATTTTTAAAGGGGTGGCCCGGTAAGCCAGCGGAAGGCCTCGGTCAGATGACCAAAAGCTCCAAAGGCGGGTCATCATCTGACTAAGACCCGCGTCAGGAAACATTTGTCCTGTTTCCTGACGAACCTTAACCTAACCTAACCATCATTGAATATTTGAAGCCAATCAGATCAGGCGTTCGTACGTTAAAAAAAAATCGTTGAACAAGAAAAGAACAAATTTGAAGGTAAATCAGATGACGTTCTCCAGTTAATGACTTAAACCTGTTTAAGAAATTAGCTGATTTAAACTTACTCAGCCGAATATTTACGCAAAATTTTCGTTCAGCAAACCCACCATGTCTGAAAGTTTGAAGCCCATCTGAGGAAGCATTCTTCAGTTATTACTTGGATTTTAACTAAGGACGGGAGTAGACTTGCTAGAAAAATAAATAACACAAAAAAATACTAGCACTGAGAAATCATCAAATAAATTTTAAAAGGAAGCGTAAGGAAAAAAATAGTGTAGGCCTAGCGGCCGTGTGAGTGATAAAATAACGATCCAAGTTTAGTGCAGTGAAAAGAAAAGTGTATTTTGAAAAAAATATAGTGTATACCTTTTTTGATAACCAGTGCACAGCAGTGATAAAATACCAGTGATAAAATACCAGTGATAAAATACCAGTGATAAAATACCAGTGATAAAATACAAGTGATAAAATACCGGTGATAAAATACCAGTGATAAAATACCAGTGATAAAATACCAGTGATAAAATACCAGTGATAAAATACCAGTGATAAAATACCGGTGATAAAATACCAGTGATAAAATACCAGTGATAAAATACCAGTGATAAAATACCAGTGATAAAATACCAGTGATAAAATACCAGTGATAAAATACCAGTGATAAAATACCAGTGATAAAATACCAGTGATAAAATACCAGTGATAAAATACCAGTGATAAAATACCAGTGATAAAATACCAGTGATAAAATACCAGTGATAAAATACCAGTGATAAAATACCGGTGATAAAATACCAGTGATAAAATACCAGTGATAAAATACCAGTGATAAAATACCAGTGATAAAATACCAGTGATAAAATACCAGTGATAAAATACCAGTGATAAAATACCAGTGATAAAATACCAGTGATAAAATACCAGTGATAAAATACCAGTGATAAAATACCAGTGATAAAATACCAGTGATAAAATACCAGTGATAAAATAAGTGATAAAATACCAGTGATAAAATACCAGTGATAAAATACCAGTGATAAAATACCAGTGATAAAATACCAGTGATAAAATACCAGTGATAAAATACCAGTGATAAAATACCGGTGATAAAATACCAGTGATAAAATACCAGTGATAAAATACCAGTGATAAAATACCAGTGATAAAATACCAGTGATAAAATACCAGTGATAAAATACCAGTGATAAAATACCAGTGATAAAATACCAGTGATAAAATACCGGTGATAAAATACCAGTGATAAAATACCAGTGATAAAATACCAGTGATAAAATACCAGTGATAAAATACCAGTGATAAAATACCAGTGATAAAATACCAGTGATAAAATACCAGTGATAAAATACCAGTGATAAAATACCAGTGATAAAATACCAGTGATAAAATACCAGTGATAAAATACCAGTGATAAAATACCAGTGATAAAATACCAGTGATAAAATACCAGTGATAAAATACCAGTGATAAAATACCAGTGATAAAATACCAGTGATAAAATACCAGTGATAAAATACCAGTGATAAAATACCAGTGATAAAATACCAGTGATAAAATACCAGTGATAAAATACCAGTGATAAAATACCGGTGATAAAATACCAGTGATAAAATACCAGTGATAAAATACCAGTGATAAAATACCAGTGATAAAATACCAGTGATAAAATACCAGTGATAAAATACCAGTGATAAAATACCAGTGATAAAATACCAGTGATAAAATACCAGTGATAAAATACCAGTGATAAAATACCAGTGATAAAATACCACCGGTGATAAAATACCAGTGATAAAATACCAGTGATAAAATACCGGTGATAAAATACCAGTGATAAAATACCAGTGATAAAATACCAGTGATAAAATACCAGTGATAAAATACCAGTGATAAAATACCAGTGATAAAATACCAGTGATAAAATACCGGTGATAAAATACCAGTGATAAAATACCAGTGATAAAATACCAGTGATAAAATACCAGTGATAAAATACCAGTGATAAAATACCAGTGATAAAATACCAGTGATAAAATACCAGTGATAAAATACCAGTGATAAAATACCAGTGATAAAATACCGGTGATAAAATACCAGTGATAAAATACCAGTGATAAAATACCAGTGATAAAATACCAGTGATAAAATACCAGTGATAAAATACCAGTGATAAAATACCGGTGATAAAATACCAGTGATAAAATACCAGTGATAAAATACCAGTGATAAAATACCAGTGATAAAATACCGGTGATAAAATACCAGTGATAAAATACCAGTGATAAAATACCAGTGATAAAATACCAGTGATAAAATACCAGTGATAAAATACCAGTGATAAAATACCAGTGATAAAATACCAGTGATAAAATACCAGTGATAAAATACCAGTGATAAAATACCAGTGATAAAATACCAGTGATAAAATACCAGTGATAAAATACCAGTGATAAAATACCAGTGATAAAATACCAGTGATAAAATACCAGTGATAAAATACCAGTGATAAAATACCAGTGATAAAATACCAGTGATAAAATACCAGTGATAAAATACCAGTGATAAAATACCAGTGATAAAATACCAGTGATAAAATACCAGTGATAAAATACCAGTGATAAAATACCAGTGATAAAATACCAGTGATAAAATACCAGTGATAAAATACCAGTGATAAAATACCAGTGATAAAATACCAGTGATAAAATACCAGTGATAAAATACCAGTGATAAAATACCAGTGATAAAATACCAGTGATAAAATACCGGTGATAAAATACCAGTGAGTGATAAAATACCAGTGATAAAATACCAGTGAGAAAATACCAGTGATAAAATACCAGTGATAAAATACCAGTGATAAAATACCAGTGATAAAATACCAGTGATAAAATACCAGTGATAAAATACCAGTGATAAAATACCAGTGATAAAATACCAGTGATAAAATACCAGTGATAAAATACCAGTGATAAAATACCAGTGATAAAATACCAGTGATAAAATACCAGTGATAAAATACCAGTGATAAAATACCAGTGATAAAATACCAGTGATAAAATACCAGTGATAAAATACCAGTGATAAAATACCAGTGATAAAATACCGGTGATAAAATACCAGTGATAAAATACCAGTGATAAAATACCAGTGATAAAATACCAGTGATAAAATACCAGTGATAAAATACCGGTGATAAAATACCAGTGATAAAATACCAGTGATAAAATACCAGTGATAAAATACCAGTGATAAAATACCAGTGATAAAATACCAGTGATAAAATACCAGTGATAAAATACCAGTGATAAAATACCAGTGATAAAATACCAGTGATGATAAAATACCAGTGATAAAATACCAGTGATAAAATACCAGTGATAAAATACCAGTGATAAAGTGAAAAAATACCAGTGATAAAATACCAGTGATAAAATACCAGTGATAAAATACCAGTGATAAAATACCAGTGATAAAATACCAGTGATAAAATACCAGTGATAAAATACCAGTGATAAAATACCAGTGATAAAATACCAGTGATAAAATACCAGTGATAAAATACCGGTGATAAAATACCAGTGATAAAATACCAGTGATAAAATACCAGTGATAAAATACCAGTGATAAAATACCAGTGATAAAATACCAGTGATAAAATACCAGTGATAAAATACCAGTGATAAAATACCAGTGATAAAATACCAGTGATAAAATACCGGTGATAAAATACCAGTGATAAAATACCAGTGATAAAATACCAGTGATAAAATACCAGTGATAAAATACCAGTGATAAAATACCAGTGATAAAATACCGGTGATAAAATACCAGTGATAAAATACCAGTGATAAAATACCAGTGATAAAATACCAGTGATAAAATACCGGTGATAAAATACCAGTGATAAAATACCAGTGATAAAATACCAGTGATAAAATACCGGTGATAAAATACCAGTGATAAAATACCGGTGATAAAATACCAGTGATAAAATACCAGTGATAAAATACCAGTGATAAAATACCAGTGATAAAATACCAGTGATAAAATACCAGTGATAAAATACCAGTGATAAAATACCAGTGATAAAATACCAGTGATAAAATACCAGTGATAAAATACCGGTGATAAAATACCAGTGATAAAATACCAGTGAGTGATAAAATACCAGTGATAAAATACCTGTGATAAAATACCAGTGATAAAATACCAGTGATAAAATACCAGTGATAAAATACCAGTGATAAAATACCAGTGATAAAATACCAGTGATAAAATACCGGTGATAAAATACCAGTGATAAAATACCAGTGATAAAATACCGGTGATAAAATACCAGTGATAAAATACCAGTGATAAAATACCGGTGATAAAATACCAGTGATAAAATACCAGTGATAAAATACCAGTGATAAAATACCAGTGATAAAATACCAGTGATAAAATACCAGTGATAAAATACCAGTGATAAAATACCAGTGATAAAATACCAGTGATAAAATACCAGTGATAAAATACCAGTGAGTAAAATACCAGTGATAAAATACCAGTGATAAAATACCAGTGATAAAATACCAGTGATAAAATAAGTGATAAAATACCAGTGATAAAATACCAGTGATAAAATACCAGTGATAAAATACCAGTGATAAAATACCAGTGATAAAATACCAGTGATAAAATACCAGTGATAAAATACCAGTGATAAAATACCAGTGATAAAATACCAGTGATAAAATACCAGTGATAAAATACCAGTGATAAAATACCAGTGATAAAATACCAGTGATAAAATACCAGTGATAAAATACCAGTGATAAAATACCAGTACCAGTGATAAAATACCAGTGATAAAATACCAGTGATAAAATACCAGTGATAAAATACCAGTGATAAAATACCAGTGATAAAATACCAGTGATAAAATACCAGTGATAAAATACCAGTGATAAAATACCAGTGATAAAATACCAGTGATAAAATACCGGTGATAAAATACCAGTGATAAAATACCAGTGATAAAATACCAGTGATAAAATACCAGTGATAAAATACCAGTGATAAAATACCAGTGATAAAATACCAGTGATAAAATACCAGTGATAAAATACCAGTGATAAAATACCAGTGATAAAATACCAGTGATAAAATACCAGTGATAAAATACCAGTGATAAAATACCAGTGATAAAATACCAGTGATAAAATACCAGTGATAAAATACCAGTGATAAAATACCAGTGATAAAATACCAGTGATAAAATACCAGTGATAAAATACCAGTGATAAAATACCAGTGATAAAATACCAGTGATAAAATACCGGTGATAAAATACCAGTGATAAAATACCAGTGATAAAATACCAGTGATAAAATACCAGTGATAAAATACCAGTGATAAAATACCAGTGATAAAATACCAGTGATAAAAATAGTGAAGTGTGTCAGAGTCGGACAGTTTATTTATTTATTTATTTATTTATTTATTTGTTTATTTATTTATTTATTTATTTAATTTGGACATGATACATAGATGTACAAAGAAATACAGTGGTTAAGTGTAACATGCCAAAAGCCCCTTGTATACAGAGCATTATGGACAGGCTTAAAATTAACTTAAGATTAACTAAGCAATGATATATTCAGTGGTGAAAATTATAGTAAACAAATAACAATTAAGCACAAATGAGTATTACAAAGACAGATCATATGGTCATTTACTGAGTTGCTGAGCATTCAAGAGAATGGAGTATTCTGTTAGGTAATGTAATTAAAAAACAAAGTTTGATAGGTTAACAGGTTATACATTTATGAGATACAATTATTCAGTATTTATTTAGTTGTGGGTGAGTAAGTGATTTTTGAGAAGAGACTTGAATTTATAAACAGTGTTTCTTTTATATTCACAGGTAATGAATTCCAGATTTTTGGGCCTTTTATGTGCATTGAGTTTTTGCATAGTGTGAGATGGACACGAGGAACATCGAAGAGTGATCTGTGTCTTGTGTTATGGTCATGTGTTCTGTTGAGGTTGGTAAGGAGACGTTTGAGGGGAGGGTTAATATCAGAGTTAAGTGTTCTATATATGTAGCAGGCACAATAATAAGTATGGATGTTTTGTACGGTGAGTAGGTTTAGAGTTTTAAATATTGGTGGAGTGTGCTGCCTGTAGTGGGAATTTGTTATCATTCTGACTGCAGCCTTTTGTTGGGTAATTAATGGTCAGAGATGGTCTATTGTTGTTGAGCCCCATGCACAAATTCCATAGGTGAGATAGGGGTAAATAAGTGAGTGATATAGGGCCAGGAGGGCTGACTGTGGAACATAGTACCGTATCTTCGATAGTATGCCTACGGTCTTGGAATTTTTTTTGGAAATTTGTTGTACATGTGTCTGAAATTTGAGTCTCTTATCAAGGTGGATAGATAAGAAATTTCCCTCTGTGAGTTTTGTGATAGGTGATCCGTTTATTATTATTATCTGTAGCTCTGTTTCCAGACTGAATGAAGTAGGTTTTGTCAATGTTGAGAGTAAGTTTGTTAGTCATCATCCAGGTAGATATTTTCTGTAATTCGGTATTTACAGTATTGGCTAGCATGACTGGGCTCGGGTGAGAGTAGACGTATGTAGTGTCATCTGCAAATAGTATGGGTTTGAGTAGTTGCTATGCATTTGGTAGGTCGTTTATGTAAACAAGAAAGAGAAGAGAGCCAAGGACACTTCCCTGTGGGACACCAACTGTAATTGGTTGTGTGGAAGAGTTTGCTCCATTTGTGTACACATATTGGCTTCTGTTGCTGAGGTATGACTTTAGGTAGTTAAGGGAGTGCCCTCTTATACCATAGTGCGACAATTTTATATGGAGCAAGTCATGGTCAACTGTATCAAAAGCTTTACGTAAATCAATGAAGATCCCCAGTATGATTTCATTTTTCTCGAGTGCAGTGTACATTTGTTCTAACATGTGTATAATAGCATCATTCGTATTTTTATTAGGCCTGAACCCAAACTGACAGAGGTTGAGTATGTTGTGGGAGATGAGGTAGGAATAGATGAGGAAGATTTTAGAGAGAGGGTGTAAGTTGGATATTGGCCTATAGTTATTCAAGTATGTTTGGTCTCCTCCTTTATGTATCGGGGTGACCCTCTCCATTTTGAGAACTGTAGGGAAGGTAGAGGATTCAATGGATTTGTTAAAGAGTGTTGCAATGATTGTTGACAGCACTTGCGAAGCCTTTTGGTATATAAAGGGTGGTAAGGTATTTAAATCTCCTGTCTTGTTTTTAGCGTGTTGATAATAAGGGAGACTTCTGTTGGGTTAGTCGGAGCTAGGAACAGTGTGTTCGGGTAGTTGCCAGTGAGGTAGTCATTGGGTGGGGTATTTAAGCTTGGGATTTTATTAGCAAGGTTTTTTCCTGTGGAGAAGAAATCATCGAGTCTGTTTGCTATTTCAGTTGGTGGGAGTTGGGGTTCATCTGGTTTAGTTAGTTCAATTGTGCTATTTCCTGATATCTTTTTTGTTCCTAGAATTTCTGATAGGGTTTTCCAGGTCTTTTATATATCACCTTTTAAGATGGATAATCTGTTCTCATAATACAATTTTTTAGCCCTTCTTATCAGGCTGGTTAGGATTGACGAGTAACGTTTTGTTTGGTCTCTGGTTATGTGACCCATTCTGTACTGTTTTTAGTATAGGTGCTTTGTATTTATGGATTTGAGCCCTGGTGTTTACATGTGTTTCAATGTATGCACGAAGGTTTGAGTTATCACATGTAATAAAATGACTAGGATACCGATACATAGTAGAAAGGCCTAATGAATCTAAATTATCAGTGGAACGACTCAAGGATAGTGAGTGAACATAACAGAAGTGTTTTTTTAACTAAAATGTGGCACTGCATACGAGAAGTGCCATGTAACTGGGGTAATGTGTCACAGCTATACATCTGCCATCACTACCAGGCTGCCACAGGCCCACCATATGCCCCACACCACAATAACCCAAAATTATTAAGAAAACAACGCTTGACTTGTGTATGTGGGGCGCTCGGGAAATGTACCCAAATTGGAAAAGTCTGTGTGATGTTATGTACCATAAATGTTGTTGATGGATAGTAAGTCTTCGTATTAAATACATCCCACATACCCATGTAATAACCCTCTATCACTGCACCACCTGAGTGCAGAGCAGAAAGGTAAAATGAAAATCAGGTTTTTGTGGCACCCAGATTGCAAGTAGGATACAGGCAGGATGGCAGTACAGTATACCTGTGGGACATGTGATAAGGACCTTGGGAAAAAATCCAAAATCACATTCAACCTTTGTTTTTCCAAACATCATGTCTCTTGAGCAAGAATAAACACTGCACCCAAAAGCGACATCCATCTAGCAAGGTGCTTTTGCATCTGCAATAAGGATATGAAACTTTGGGCAGGAATCATGAAAGTACTCGAGAGGTTAATAAATAATAAGCATGAAATAAAGAGGAACTATTGGATAGTCTGCTCAAAATATATAGAGCATGGGATGATGGGAAAGGAGTAAAGTTTAACATTCAAAATGCCCTGCCTACAACAGTTGACCTGAAAATAGACACCCACTGGAAAAAAATACAGGAAACAAAAACTTCAGTCAGCTCAGCCCCTCCTCCCTTAGGGCTGACCCAGACTCAGACCCCAGCTTTAGTTATAATGCAGATTCAGCTAAAGACCCTACCACTGATTTAGCCACTATTACAGATGTAGCACAGGAGGAATCTTCTTCCGAGGAAAATATTGGCCTCCTGACAACAGATGGCATTGTCTCTGGCTTGGCTATCGAAGATTGTAGTGCAGTTCAAGGATCTGCACAAATTGGGAATGCATCCACCACGAATTGTATCCAACCAAACGCAAAATGGTGCTAATTCTATGCTCGGGGCATCTGTAACCGTGGAATATCAGGAAAGACATGCAACTTTGAGCTTACCAAAAAATGCCACGACTTCCTGTCTAAAGGAGTGTGTCGTTCTACCTCTTACAAATTCTTCCACCCTGAGATGTGTCACTCTTCAGTCCTTAAAAAAAAAAATGTTACAACAACTGTCCCTCATACCACTTAAAAGGGACCAGGAGGTACACACTCTGTTAAACAAACCATAGTAGTTACAGTAGTTACGACAATCCACTCCAAGTGAAATTTTAGTGGCAGGAAACGAAGAAAGAAAATGGAAAGAAATCACCAAAACAGTTCACCACCTTGGAGCCTTGTTGGACTGGAGGCACACCAAACACACCATAAGTCAGCAGATTGCGGAGCCAACAAAACAGAAGAACACACTTGACCTTATTTTTCACAAATAATGAGGACCTGGTAATATATATATATATATATATATATATATATATATATATATATATATATATATATATATATATATATATATATATATATATATATATATATAAACTAATTCTGATCACACTCTAATGGAAGTACAGATATACATGCACAGGTGTCCTGACCAGCAAAATGCATACAGCTATGAGGGTACCCTCACCAAATTCAACTTTAACTACCAGAGCATCAACTGGGACCAGGTAAACCTTGTCCTAAATGAAACATGTTGGGAAGATATCTTAAATAACATAAATAGCTTAAACATAACATAACCTAAATAGTGCCTTGAAAAGTTCAACTTCTTGGAAACTGATGCATGTTCAAGGTATATTCCCCCTAAGAAAACAGAAGAGAAGAAGTAAACTGGAGAGAAAGAGTGAGAGAGAGAGAGAGAGAGAGAGAGAGAGAGAGAGAGAGAGAGAGAGAGAGAGAGAGAGAGAGAGAGAGAGAGAGAGAGAGAGAGAGAGAGAGAGAGAGAGAGAGAGAGAGAGAGAGAGAGAGAGAGAGAGAGAGAGAGAGACTCCCTCTCCAGGAGAAGGCAAAGAATCACTGAGCTCCTCAAGAATGATAGATTATCTGAAACACGGAAAAAAGTACTGAACAGGGAAGTGGAAAATAATGAGCTAAAGTTAACTTTAGCTCATATAGGACTAATGTAGGATCCAGGAGAGACAAGAGGAGCTATAAGCGATTAGTGAAATTGAAAGAAATTCGAAATATTTCTTTCCATATGCCAAAAAGAAGGCAAACACCATATCTGTGTAAGTTCCACCTAGACTAGACCTTGAGAAAGCCACTGACAACATGCCCATGCACTCATCCCCAGGCCCAGACTCGTGAAACTGTGTGTTCTTTACGAACTGCAAGAAACCCTGGTCGCAGGCCTTAAATATGTTATGGAAAAGGAGCATAGACACAGGTAAGATTCCACAGTCACGAAAAACAACGGATATAGTCCCACTTCATAAAGGCGGCAGCAAAGCAACAGCTAAGAACTAAAGACCAATAGCATTAACGTCCCACTTCATAACAATATTTGAAAAAGTTCTGAGAAACAGGATTGCAAACCACTTCCCAACAAATGCATAATTCAGGGCAACATGTGTTCAGAGCAGGCCGCTCCTGCCTCTCGCATCTACTGGACCAATATGATATGGTCTTGGATGCAGTGGAAAACAAATTGAATGAAGACGTGGTATACTCACATTTTTGCAGAAGCCTTTGACAAGTGCGATCATGGTGTAACAGCACATCAAATGCGTGCTAAACGGATAACTGGCAAAGTGTGTAGATGGATCTTCAACTTTCCATTCAGAGTAGTGGTAAATGGAGTTAAATTGGAAGCTGCCACAGTGAAGAGCACTGTTCCATAATGCACAGTACTCGCTCCTGTCCTGTACCTCATCCTCATATCAGACAGATATGTAAACCATGGCACCGTATTATCTTTTGCAGACGATACTAGGATCTGCACGAGAGTATCATCCAGTGAGGACACGGTAAATCTCCAAGAAGATATGAACCAAGTTTTCCAATAGGCAACGGAGAACAATATGATGTTCAGTGAAAACAAATTGTAACTACTCCGTTATGGAAAACTGGAGGAAATAATAGCTAGAACTGAGTATACTACAAACTCTAATCACAATAGAACTAAAAAGTAATGTGAAGGACCTGGGAGTGGTAATGTCTGAGGATCTTACCTTCAAGGATCACAACAATGACATTATCACATCTGCAAGAAAAATGATGGGATGGCCAATGACAACATTCAAGACAAGAGATGCTAAGCAAATGATGATCCTTTTTAAATAATTTGTTCTCTTTAGGCTGGAATACTGCTGTACATTAACATCCCCATTCAAGGCAGGTGGAATCGTAGATCTAGAGAATGTACAGAGAACCTTTACTGTATCAAAACTCCAGACCGTCACGTTAGCCACTGGACCAGCTAGCCACAATAACATTCGTCCAACTAGGTATATTTCTACACCATAGGAAGGTTAGCATAGGCACCACTGTGACCACAAATGCAAGTTTTTACAGACGAATCTGGAGTTTTGAGACTCTCTGACCACGTGCTCAAATCCCGCCCGTGGTATGGTTTGTTTGCAATCGTGTCATTACGATTTCGTGAGTCATGTTGACGACAGTGAGGGGACTTGAGCTAGAGTTCGTCACGGCCGCGCTAGCTGGAGATTCGTCTGTAAAAACTTGCATTTGTGGTCACAGAGGTGCCTATGCTAACCTTCCTATGGTGTAGAAATATACCTAGTTGGACGAATCTTATTGTGGCTAGCTGGTCCAGTGGCTAACGCGACGGTCTGGAGTTTTGAGACTCTCTGACCGCGGGTTCAAATCCCGCCCGTGGTATGGTTTAATCTTTACTGTACATACAAGTTCCATCAAACACCTAACTACTGGGAACGCTTGGAAGCTCTTGACTTGCACTCACTGGAGTGCAGGCAAGAGAGATATATCATAATATACACCTGGAAAATCTTAGAGAGACTGGTCCCCAATCTGAACACAGAAATCACTCCCTACGAAAGCAAAAGACTTGCAAACAATGCAACATCTCCAATGAAAAGTATGGGTGCCATTAGTACACTAAGATAAAACACAATAAGTGTCTGAGGCCCAACACTGTTCAACAACCTCCCACCAGCTATAATGGGAATTACCAATAAATCCCTGGTTGTCTTCAAGAAGGAGCTGGACAGATACCTAAAGTTAGTGCCGAATCAGCAGGGCTGTGGTTTGTACGTTGGATTACGTGCGGCCATCTGTAACAGCCTGGTTGATCAGACCCTGATCCACTGGGAGGACTGGTTATGGACCGGGCGGCGGGGGCGTTGATCCCTGGAATACCCTCCAGGCGCGTAAAAACTGTTATTGCATTGCCAAGTTGTCTAAAGATGTCAAGAAGAAGAAGAAGAAGAAGAAGAAGAAGAAGAAGAAGAAGAAGAAGAAGAAGAAGAAGAAGAAGAAGAAGAAGAAGAAGAAGAAGAAGAAGAAGGAGAAGAAGAAGAAGAAGAAGAAGAACAAGAAGAAGAACAAGAAGAAGAACAAGAACAAGAACAAGAACAAGAACAAGAACAAGAACAAGAACAAGAACAAGAACAAGAACAAGAAGAACAAGAAAAAGAAGAACAAGAGGAAGAGGAAGAAGAAGAAGAAGAAGAAAACAAATTAATTCCCAGCAAAAAATGACAAATTATTTAAAAAAAATAGATGTGGTAAATTGCCTTCTACACACTCCAATCACATTCCAAGTTTTTTCCAGTAAGGATCCCTAAATGCTGCACATCTGTTTTACTCATCAAAATAATCATTTTCTAAGTAAGATAATATGAAGTCAATCAGACGAGTTTTTCTCACGTTACTCTGCAGAAACTAAATACGAGAATGATCAGTTTTAAATTGACAGTAGGATACCTACACATAATGAAAAGTGCTTAAATCTTTTCTTATTTATAGTTAGCCAACACTTAAAGTGCTCTCAAGTTATGATATTCTAGCAACAACTTCAAGGTATCCCTTCGGGGATACATAGTGATCATCCCCACAGGTCTGGTGTGGGCCTGCGGGCCGCCAAATGCAACAGCTTGACAGACCAGCTAAGTGCTAGTTAAGCCGGGCCCAGGGGCGGGCTGCAAGAGTAGGAAAGCTGTCGAAACCCTTCAAAGGTATATGAGAGGTATATCTGATATGCCCACAAGTCTGGGCTCAAGACGGGAAAGGGGCAGGTGACGGGCAGGTGGAACAGATGGAGATGATGGAGATGGGAAGGAGATTGAGCTAATGGGGAACAGGGATGATGAAGACTGGTAGAGATGAGGAAAGATGAGTGAGGGAGAAAGGAGAGGTAGAGAGGAGAGTAGGATGGTAGTGAAATAAGTGATGATGCCAGGGAGAGATCCGGGGTGAGGGAGGAGAAGCGAAGGTCAGGGAGAAATGATGTGGAGGAGAGTGCGGGAAGAGGGGGGGGTAAGGGAGAGAATAGGGAGGGAGAGAGGGGAAAGAGATTAAGGGAAGGGGAGTGGGGAAGATGGTAAGGGAGGCGGAAGGGATGAAAGGATGAGGGAGGAGGATTTGGGGAGAAGGTGAGGTAGGGGAGGGTGAGAGAGGAATGGGGGAGAGGGTGAGGTAGGAAAGGGTAGGGAGAAGGAGAGGGAGGAGGAATGGGGTAGAAAGTGAGGTAGGGGAGGTAGAGAGAGGGTGAAGAAAGAGGAATGGTGGAGAAGGTGAGGTAGGGGAGTTAGAGAGAGGGTAAAGGAGGAGGAATGGGGGAGACGGTGAGGTAGGGGAGGTAGAGAGAGGGTGAAGGAGCAGGAATGGGGAACAGGGTGAGGTAGGAGAGGTAGAGAGATTGTGAAGGAGGAGGAAAAGGGGAGAGGGTGAGGTAGGGGAGGGTAGAGAGAGGGTGAGAGAGGAATGGGGAGAGGGTGAGGTAGGAGAGGATAGGGAGAAGGTGAGGGTGGAGGAATGGGGTAGAAGGTAAGGTAGGTGAGGGTAGGGAGAGGGTGAGGGAGGAGGAATGGAGGAGAGGGTGAGGCAGGGTAGGGTAGGGAGAAGGTGAGGGAGGAGGAATGGGGTAGAAGGTGAGGTAGGGGAGGGTAGAGAGAAGTTGAAGGGCGGGGGGGAGGTTTCAGACTCAGGCAGATTAATGTGTCTCCGTTTTTGGTTTATTTTGTAACTGTGTTGTAACCATTAACTCTTTTTTTTCGCAGAGTGAGGTGATTTCTCAGCTTGGTTGAGAGAGAGAGAGAGAGAGAGAGAGAGAATATTTATCCCATCCCATCAGAAAAAAAAATATTAGATGTTATTCTTCTTCAGAAAACATCCACTTCTTCGTCCTAAAAAAATGGTAAGAACAGCGTTCTCTAGGTCTTATAAAACGATACAGCATCATCACGTCTTCTGGGAAAGAAATTTGAGCACTCAGCACTACCGCGACAAAAATATTCGAACATTTAGTTCTCTTTCTTGAACACCCATCCTTTTCCAAGAGAAATATTTACACACCCATCCTTTCCCAAGAGAAATATTTACACACCCATCCTTTCCCAAGAGAAATATTTACACACCCATCCTTTCCCAAGAGAAATATTTACACACCCATCCTTTCCCAAGAGAAATATTTACACACCCATCCTTTCCCAAGAGAAATATTTACACACCCATCCTTTCCCAAGAGAAATATTTACACTCCCATCCTTTCCCAAGAGAAATATTTACACACCCATCCTTTCCCAAGAGAAATATTTACACACCCATCCTTTCCCAAGAGAAATATTTACACACCCATCCTTTCCCAAGAGAAATATTTACACACCCATCCTTTCCCAAGAGAAATATTTACACACCCATCCTTTCCCAAGAGAAATATTTACACACCCATCCTTTCCCAAGAGAAATATTTACACACCCATCCTTTCCCAAGAGAAATATTTACACACCCATCCTTTCCCGAGGTTGCCTGGTTACCTGGAGGTTATTCCGGGGATCAACGCCCCCGCGGCCCGGTCCATGACCAGGCCTCCCGATGGATCAGGGCCTGATCAACTAGGCTGTTACTGCTGGCCGCACGCAGTCCAACGTACGACCCACAGCCCGGCTGATCCGGCACTGACTTTAGGTATCTGTCCAGCTCTCTCTTGAAGGCAGCCAGGGGTTTATTGGCAATTCCCCTAATGCTTGATGGGAGGCTGTTGAACAGTTTTGGGCCCCGGACACTTATGGTGTTTTCTCTTAGTGTACCAATGGCGCCCCTACTTTTTATTGGCGGCATTTTGCATCGCCTGCCCAGTCTTTTACTTTCGTAGGGAGTGATTTCTGTGTGCAGATTTGGGACTATTCCTTCCAAGATTTTCCAAGTGTAGATTATGATATATCTCTCCCTCCTGCGTTCCAACGAGTACAAGTCAAGTGCTTCCAAGGATCTCTGTACACTCTCTAGATCTGCGATTTCACCTGCTTTGAATGGAGGTGTTAATGTACAGCAGTATTCCAGCCTAGAGAGAACAAGTGATTTGAAAAGTATCATCATGGGCTTGGCATCTCTCGTTTTGAAAGTTCTCATTATCCATCCTATCATTTTCTTTGCACGTGCGATCGTGGCACTGTTGTGATCCTTGAAAGTGAGATCCTCAGACATTACTACTCCCAGGTCCCTTACATTAGTTTTCCGCTCTATTGTATGGCCGGAGTCAGTAGTATACTCTGTTCTAGTTATTATCTCCTCCAGTTTTCCATAACGGAGTAGTTGGAATTTGTCCTCATTGAACATCATATTGTTTACCGTTGCCCATTGGAAAACTTTGTTTATATCTTCTTGGAGATTAACCGCGTCCTCAGCAGATGACAGCCTCATGCAGATCCTAGTATCATCCGCAAAGGATGATACGGTGCTGTGGTGTATATCTCTGTTTATGTCTGATATGAGGATAAGGAATAAGATGGGGGCGAGTACTGTGCCTTGTGGAACAGAGCTCTTCACTATGGCAGCCTCCGATTTAACTCTGTTGACCACTACTCTTTGTGTTCGATTTGTTAGTTAGTTGAAGATCCATCTCCCCACTTTCCCAGTTATTCCTTTAGCACGTATTTTATGGGCTATTACGCCATGATCGCATTTGTCAAATGCTTTTGCAAAGTCTGTGTATATTACGTCTGCATTCTGATTTTCTTCCAGTGCATCCAAGGCCATGTCATAGTGATCCAGTAGTTGTGAGAGGCAGGAGCGATCTGCCCTGAACCCATGTTGCCCTGGATTGTGCAGATTTTGGGAATCCAGGTGATTTGCAATCCTGCTTCTTAGCACTCTTTCAAAGATTTTTATGATGTGGGACGTCAGAGCTATTGGTCTATAGTTCTTAGCTAATGCTTTGCTGCCACCTTTATGGAGTGGGGCTATATCCGTTGTTTTAAGTGACTGTGGAATTTCACCCATGTCCAAGCTCCTCCTCCATAGTGTACTTAGGGCACGCGAGAGGGGTTTCTTGCAGTTCTTAATGAAAACAGAGTTCCACGAGTCTGGGCCCGGGGCTGAGTGCATAGGCATGTTGTCAATGGCTTTTTCGAAATCTATCGAAGTTAGGGTAATGTCGGAAATCTGGCATACATTTATGGAGTTTTGAGGCTCATTCATGAAGAAATCATTTGGGTCGTCGATCCTCAGACCGATTAGTGGTTCACTAAACACAGAGTCGTACTGGGATTTCAATATTTCACTCATTTCCTTGCTGTCATCTGTGTAAGTCCCATCCTGTCTGAGTAAGGGCCCGATACTAGATGTGGTATTTGCCTTGTTTTTGGCATATGAAAAGAAATATTTTGAATTTCTTTCAATTTCACTAATAGCTTTAAGCTCCTCCTGCCTCTCCTGGTTCCTGTAAGAGTCATTTAGCTTAAGTTCGATAGTTTCCACTTCCCTGGTCAGCGCCTCTTTTCGTGTATCAGATTTTCTAGCACTCCTGAGGAGCTCAGTGACTCTTCGTCGTCTTCTGTTGAGGGATCGTCTTTTTCTCCCCAGTTTACTCCTGCTCTTCTTCTTTCTTAGGGGAATATGCCTAGAACATGCTTCGGCTACCAGGAAGTTGATTCTTTCAAGGCACTGGTTTGGATCCATGTCATTTAAGACATCTTCCCAACATGTTTCGTTTAGGACATGGTTTACCTGGTCCCAGTTGATGTTCTTGTTGTTGAAGTTGTATTTTGTGAAGACACCTTCACAGGTACATGCATTCTGCTGATCAGGACCCCTATGCATGTACGTCTGGACTTCGATTAGGTTGTGATCGGAATTAGTTGTTTTTTATATTCTTATGTCTCTTATCAGATCCTCATTATTTGTGAAGATAAGGTCAAGTGTTTTCTAGTCTTGTTGGCTCCACTAATCTGCTGGCTTAAGGTGTGTTTTTCGCAGAGACTTAGTAGCTCATGTGTGTGTGACCTTTCATCTGCGCTACCTCCATGGATTGTTTCAGCTATAACATTATTTGCTACATTCTTCCATTTTGTATGCCTTAGGTTGAAATCACCAAGCAGTAAGATGTTTGAGGATGGAGCTGGAAGGTTTTCCAAACAGTAATCAATTTTCAGTAGCTGTTCCTTGAACTGTTGTGAGGTTGCATCTGGTGGCTTGTATACAACAACAATGACTAGGTTTTGGTTCTCGATCTTTATTGATAGAACTTCAACTACCTCATTTGTGGTGTTCAGCAACTCCGTGCAGATAAGGGACTCTTTGACATACAGGCCAATCCCCCCTTGTTGCCTGTTTTTTCTGTCGCATCTGAAAAGGTTGTAACCACTTATCCATATTTCACTGTCAAATTGATCTTTTGTGTGAGTCTCTGTGAAGGCTGCAAACATTGCATTAGACTCCTCTAGAAGTCCACTGATAAAAGGTATTTTGTTGTTGGTGGATGGCTTAAGGCCCTGTATATTAGCAAATATGAACGAGGTTGTATTCTGTGTTTGTTGGGGGGATTTTGTTATTGGCATCAGTAGTTGTAATTCTGGAGGGCCATGGGTGGCCACTGGCTGCGCCTCCAGTCCAACAAGGCTCCAAGGTGGTGGACTATTTTTGTTATTTCCTTCAATTTTCTTTTTTCGTTTCCTGCCACTAAAAAATCACCTGGAGTTGGGTTGTCGTAGCTACTATTGTTTGTCTTGTGGGGTCAGTGCCTCCTGTTCCCTTTTAGATGGTATGCAGGGCACTCGATGTTGTAACACTGCTTCTGGAGGACCGAGGAGTGGCACATTTTTGGGTGAAAGAAAGTACAGGAAGAAGAACGACACACTCCTTTAGACAGGAGGTCGCTACATTTTTTGGGATGGTCAAAGTTGCATGTCCCATTTTTTTCCCCTGTTATTCCATGCTTACAGATGCCCCAAGCATACTATTTGCACAAATTCACCTTTGGTTGAGAATTGTTGGGAGGTGTGTTGTCAATTTCTGCAGGTTCTGGGACTGCACTATAATCCGAGAGAAATATTTACACACCCATTCTTTCCAAAGATAAATATTTACACACCCATCCTTTCCCAAGATAAATATTTACACACCCATCCTTTCCCAAGAGAAATATTTACACACCCATCCTTTCCCAAGAGAAATATTTACACACCCATCCTTTCCCAAGAGAAATATTTACACACTCATCCTTTCCCAAGAGAAATATTTACACACCCATCCTTTCCCAAGAGAAATATTTACACACCCATCCATTCTCAAGAGAAATATTTACACACCCATCCTTTCTCAAGAGAAATATTTACACACCCATAATTTCCCGAGAGAAATATTTACACACCCATCCTTTCCCAAGAGAAATATTTACACACCCATCCTTTCCCAAGAGAAATATTTACACACCCATCCTTTCCCAAGAGAAATATTTACACACCCATCCTTTCCCAAGAGAAATATTTACACACCCATCCTTTCCCAAGAGAAATATTTACACACTCATCCTTTCCCAAGAGAAATATTTACACACCCATCCTTTCCCAAGAGAAATATTTACACACCCATCCATTCTCAAGAGAAATATTTACACACCCATCCTTTCTCAAGAGAAATATTTACACACCCATAATTTCCCGAGAGAAATATTTACACACCCATCCTTTCCCAAGAGAAATATTTACACACCCATCCTTTCCCAAGAGAAATATTTACACACCCATCCTTTCCCAAGAGAAATATTTACACACCCATCCTTTCCAATGGGAAATATTTACAAACCCATCCTTTCCAAAGAGAAATATTTACACACCCATCCTTTCCCAAGAGAAATATTTACACACCCATCCTTTCCCAAGAGAAATATTTACACACCCATCCTTTCCCAAGAGAAATATTTACACACTCATCCTTTCCCAAGAGAAATATTTACACACCCATCCTTTCCCAAGAGAAATATTTACACACCCATCCTTTCCCGAGAGAAATATTTACACACCCATTCTTTCCAAAGAGAAATATTTACACACCCATCCTTTCCCAAGAGAAATATTTACACACTCATCCTTTCCCAAGAGAAATATTTACACACCCATCCTTTCCCAAGAGAAATATTTACACACCCATCCTTTCCCAAGAGAAATATTTACACACCCATTCTTTCCAAAGAGAAATATTTACACACCCATTCTTTCCCAAGAGAAATATTTACACACCCATCCTTTCTCAAGAGAAATATTTACACACCCATCCTTTCCCAAGAGAAATATTTACACACCCATCCTTTCTCAAGAGAAATATTTACACACCCATCCTTTCCCAAGAGAAATATTTACACACCCATCCTTTCTCAAGAGAAATATTTACACACCCATCCTTTCCCAAGAGAAATATTTACACACCCATCCTTTCTCAAGAGAAATATTTACACACCCATCCTTTCCCAAGAGAAATATTTACACACCCATCCTTTCTCAAGAGAAATATTTACACACCCATCCTTTCCCAAGGGAAATATTTACACACCCATCCTTTCTCAAGAGAAATATTTACACACCCATCCTTTCCCAAGAGAAATATTTACACACCATTCCTTTCCCAAGAGAAATATTTACACACCCATCCTTTCCCAAGAGAAATATTTACACACCCATCCTTTCCCGAGAGAAATATTTACACACCCATTCTTTCCAAAGAGAAATATTTACACACCCATCCTTTCCCAAGAGAAATATTTACACACCCAACCTTTCTCAAGAGAAATATTTACACACCCATCCTTTCTCAAGAGAAATATTTACACACCCATCCTTTCCCGAGAGAAATATTTACACACCCATGCTTTCCCAAGATAAATATTTACACACCCATCCATTTCCCAAGAGAAATATTTACACACCCATCCTTTTCTGAGAGAAATATTTACACACCATTCCTTTCTCAAGAGAAATATTTACACACCCATCCTTTCCCAAGAGAAATATTTACACACCCATCCTTTTCTGAGAGAAATATTTACACACCATTCCTTTCTCAAGAGAAATATTTACACACCCATCCTTTCCCAAGAGAAATATTTACACACCCATCCTTTTCTGAGAGAAATATTTACACACCATTCCTTTCTCAAGAGAAATATTTACACACCCATCCTTTCCCAAGAGAAATATTTACACACCCATTCTTTCCCAAGAGAAATATTTACACACCCATCCTTTCCCAAGAGAAATATTTACACACCCATCCTTTCTCAAGAGAAATATTTACACACCCATCCTTTCCCAAGAGAAATATTTACACACCCATCCTTTTCTGAGAGAAATATTTACACACCATTCCTTTCTCAAGAGAAATATTTACACACCCATCCTTTCCCAAGAGAAATATTTACACACCCATTCTTTCCCAAGAGAAATATTTACACACCCATCCTTTCCCAAGAGAAATATTTACACACCCATCCTTTCCCAAGAGAAATATTTGCACACTCATCCTTTCCCAAGAGAAATATTTACACACCCATCCTTTCCCAAGAGAAATATTTACACACCCATCCTTTCCCAAGATAAATATTTACACACCCATCCTTTCTCAAGAGAAATATTTACACACCCATCCTTTCCAAAGAGAAATATTTACACACCCATCCTTTCTCAAGAGAAATATTTGCACACTCATCCTTTCCCAAGAGAAATATTTACACACCCATCCTTTCCCAAGAGAAATATTTGCACACTCATCCTTTCCCAAGAGAAATATTTACACACCCATCCTTTCCCAAGAGAAATATTTACACACCCATCCTTTCCCAAGAGAAATATTTACACACTTATCCTTTCCAAAGAGAAATATTTACACACCCATCCTTTCCCAAGAGAAATATTTACAAACCCATCCTTTCCCAAGAGAAATATTTACACACCCATCCTTTCTCAAGAGAAATATTTACACACCCATCCTTTCCCAAGAGAAATATTTACACACCCATCCTTTCCCAAGAGAAATATTTACAAACCCATCCTTTCTCAAGAGAAATATTTACACACCCATCCTTTCTCAAGAGTAATATTTACACACCCATCCTTTCCCAAGAGAAATATTTACACACCATTCCTTTCCCAAGAGAAATATTTACACACCCATCCTTTCCCAAGAGAAATATTTACACACCCATCCTTTCCCAAGAGAAATATTTACACACCCATCCTTTCCCAAGAGAAATATTTACACACCCATCCTTTCCCAAGAGAAATATTTACACACCCATCCTTTCCCAAGAGAAATATTTACACACCCATCCTTTCTCAAGAGAAATATTTACACACCCATCCTTTCCCAAGAGAAATATTTACACACCCATCCTTTCCCAAGAGAAATATTTACACACCCATCCTTTCCCAAGAGAAATATTTACACACCCATCCTTTCTCAAGAGAAATATTTACACACCCATCCTTTCCCAAGAGAAATATTTACACTCCCATCCTTTCCCAAGAGAAATATTTACACACCCATCCTTTCTCAAGAGAAATATTTACACACCCATCCTTTCTCAAGAGAAATATTTACACACCCATCCTTTCCCAAGAGAAATATTTACACACCCATCCTTTCCCAAGAGAAATATTTACACACCCATCCTTTCCCAAGAGAAATATTTACACACCCATCCTTTCCCAAGAGAAATATTTGCACACCCATCCTTTCCCAAGAGAAATATTTACACACCCATCCTTTCTCAAGAGAAATATTTACACACCCATCCTTTCTCAAGAGAAATATTTACACACCCATCCTTTCCCAAGAGAAATATTTACACACCCATCCTTTCCCAAGAGAAATATTTACACACCCATCCTTTCCCAAGAGAAATATTTACACTCCCATCCTTTCCCTAGAGAAATATTTAGAACTCCCATCATTTCTCAAGAGAAATATTTAGAACACCCATCCCTTTCTCAAAGAATTAAAGTTAGAACACCAGTCTTTTCATTAAGAATATATAAGCAAACACATAAATTTTGCAGAGAAAATATTAGAAAAGTCAATGAAATTGCCAGAAAACGATGGTAGAGTGCGCATGCGAGCAGCAACATCCCCTCTCCGACACTGGATAGGCACTAGACTTCTCAACTTCAGAGTTTGTCCTGACAGCCACTTTCATTAAATTTCGACTGGAACATTTGTCACATGACTCAGAACCTAACCAAACTACACATTTTTATTATAATTCATATTATTATATTTATTATTATTATTTTTATTATTATTATTATTATTATTATTATTATTATTATTATTATTATTATTATTATTATTATTATCATTATTGTTATTATTATTATTATTATTATTATTATTATTATTATTATTATTATTATTATTACACTGGTCAATAAAAAACTTCGTTACCAAAGATATCTGAAGGTATTTTGGAGTTCCTGAATTCGAAAATGACAGTAGCTTTTGAAATTTTCTCTAGTTTGTAAGATATTGCATATTTACCCTGAATTAACAGGAAACTTAGCCACAACGTCTGTATATGTAGTGACAATTTGTATACAGATAGATTTAATAAAGATTACAATTTTATTTTTAGTGATTTAATATTTAACGAAAGGAGTTGTATCAACAACGACCGCGTGAAAATATTGTAACCCATGTTATATTTTTTTTGCCAAATAAACGTATTCTTCACGAAGAGTCTGCTTAAATAATCCCTATGCATTTTGCTACATTTTTCGCAAAAAATCATAGATTTTTGTAAAACAGGGTTATATTGCTTATTTTGGAGTGGCACTTGAAGGACAAACCAAGTCTTTGGCACCCAGTATGGTTTGCAAAACCTGTGTTGAATGCTTACGACAGTGGAAAAATTTAAACTTCGGTGTGTCTATGGTGTGGAGAGAGCCACGATGAGTGTTATTTCTGTATGGTGAATCGATACAAGAAGTGGGAATATCCTGCTGTTGAGTCATCAAGGAGACCTGAGCCACACAGCGAAGACATTACCATACCAGTGTTTACCTTCGATTGTCAGATGTTGAAGAAATTCAGGGTTTTTATTATGTAACATGTGAGATTTTAGTGGACGTGAATATGTAGGAAGCATTTCGACACCCTAGCAGTTCTCCTAAGAACTCAATGATCTGATACGTGACCACAGTATGTCAAATCAAGCAACTGAACTTTTAGCATGCAAATTAAAAGAAAAGAACTGTCTACAGCAGGAAGTTAAGATAACAGCTTATCGGACAAGAAAGGTTGAACTCCTTCCTTAATTCAGCCAAGATAAAGAATAAGACTTGAATATCGACCAGGAGATTGATGACTGTTTATAAACAGCTCCATTAGAAATATGTCTTATTGCACAAAGGTAACCAATATGCATCTCTTCCAATTGCTCACTCAACAAAACTTAAAAAATACGAAAATATCAAAATGGTACTGCAGAACCAGTGCTATCATGAGCACATGATGTCTATTTGTGTTGATCTGAAGATGGTAAACCTCTTGCTTAGGCAACAGACTGGATTTACAAAGTACACTTGTTTCATCAGTTTGTGGGACAGTAGGGTGAAGGCAGATCACTGGACAAAAGTGACATGGCCTTTAACAGAAAACGTGACTGTAAGTGCAACAAACGTCATTAAGGAGACATTGGTTGACAGGGATAACATTATCCTACCACCACTCCACATTAAGTTAGAGATAATAAAGCAATTCATTAAGACCTTCTTTGGAACATCCTGTCTCTGTCCACCTTGTCTATTACACGTATTAATTTGTATGTTATCATGTCTCCCCTGACCCTCCTGTCCTGTGTGTGTGTGTGTGTGTGTGTGTGTGTGTGTGTGTGTGTGTGTGTGTGTGTGTGTGTGTGTGTGTGTGTGTGTGTGTGTGTGTGTCTATGTGTGTGTGTGTGTCTATGTGTGTGTGTGTGTGTGTGTGTGTGTGTGTGTGTGTGTGTGTGAGTGTGTGTGTGTGTGTGTGTGTGTGTGTGTGTGTCTGTGTGTGTCTGTGTGTGAGTGCGTGAGTGTGTGTGTGTGTGTGTGTGTGTGTGTGTGTGTATGTGTGTATGTGTGTGTGTGTGTGTGTGTGTGTGTGTGTGTGTAAGCCCATATAGACCACTCACCTACTTGTACTCACCTAATTGTGGTTGCAGGGGTCGATTCACAGTTCCTGACCCCGCCTCTTCGCTGATCGCTTCTAGCTCCACTCTGCCCCTGCTCCAAGCGCTTATCGTATCTCTTCTTAAAGCTATATATAAATTCTGCCTACACTACATCACCTTCCAGATTGTTCCACTTCCTAACAACTCTATGACTGACGAAATACTTCCTAACATCCCCTTGACCCATCTGAGTTATCGCCTTCCACTTGTGACCCTCATTGCTGTGTCCATCCCAGGTATAGGAATGAGTGTGACGCTGGCGAGATGGTACTATCAACCCGTATACAGAATTCATCCCGTAATACTAAATTTTTAACTGCGATTTAATAGAGAGATATATATACCATGAAAAGCCGCGTTAAGTTTCACACAAATAAAAGACAGTGGGAAATTGTTTAAACATTTTTTGAGCTTTCATTTGTATAATAAACCGAAATGAAAAAAAAAAAAAAATTAAAACGACGAATATCTGGAGCCTTTTATTGCATTTCAAGTTAAAAAATACTTTTATTAACAGGACAATATATGTATTAATGTATAAACATATGTATGTATATAAATATATATATATATATATATATATATATATATATATATATATATATATATATATTTATATATATATATATATATATATATATATATATATATATATATATATATATATATATATATATATATATATATAAGAGAATATGAATGTGTAAATTCAAGAATTATGTGGATTAAAGTAAAGGTTGGATGCGAGAAGTGGGTCATAATAAGCGTGTATGCACCTGGAGAAGAGAGGAATGCAGAGGAGAGAGAGAGATTTTGGGAGATGTTAAGTGAATGTATAGGAGCCTTTGAACCAAGTGAGAGAGTAATTGTGGTAGGGGACTTGAATGCTAAAGTAGGAGAAACTTTTAGAGAGGGTGTGGTAGGTAAGTTTGGGGTGCCAGGTGTAAATGATAATGGGAGCCCTTTGATTGAACTTTGTATAGAAAGGGGTTTAGTTATAGGTAATACATATTTTAAGAAAAAGAGGATAAATAAGTATACACGATATGCTGTAGGGCGAAATGACAGTAGTTTGTTGGATTATGTATTGGTAGATAAAAGACTGTTGAGTAGACTTCAGGATGTACATGTTTATAGAGGGGCCACAGATATATCAGATCACTTTCTAGTTGTAGCTACACTGAGAGTAAAAGGTAGATGGGATACAAGGAGAATAGAAGCATCAGGGAAGAGAGAGGTGAAGGTTTATAAACTAAAAGAGGAGGCAGTTAGGGTAAGATATAAACAGCTATTGGAGGATAGATGGGCTAATGAGAGCATAGGCAATGGGGTCGAAGAGGTATGGGGTAGGTTTAAAAATGTAGTGTTAGAGTGTTCAGCAGAAGTTTGTGGTTACAGGAAAGTGGGTGCAGGAGGGAAGAGGAGCGATTGGTGGAATGATGATGTAAAGAGAGTAGTAAGGGAGAAAAAGTTAGCATATGAGAAGTTTTTACAAAGTAGAAGTGATGCAAGGAGGGAAGAGTATATGGAGAAAAAGAGAGAAGTTAAGAGAGTGGTGAAGCAATGTAAAAAGAGAGCAAATGAGAGAGTGGGTGAGATGTTATCAACAAATTTTGTTGAAAATAAGAAAAAGTTTTGGAGTGAGATTAACAAGTTAAGAAAGCCTAGAGAACAAATGGATTTGTCAGTTAAAAATAGGAGAGGAGAGTTATTAAATGGAGAGTTAGAGGTATTGGGAAGATGGAAGGAATATTTTGAGGAATTGTTAAATGTTGATGAAGATAGGGAAGCTGTGATTTCGTGTATAGGGCAAGGAGGAATAACATCTTGTAGGAGTGAGGAAGAGCCAGTTGTGAGTGTGGGGGAAGTTCGTGAGGCAGTAGGTAAAATGAAAGGGGGTAAGGCAGCCGGGATTGATGGGATAAAGATAGAAATGTTAAAAGCAGGTGGGGATATAGTTTTGGAGTGGTTGGTGCAATTATTTAATAAATGTATGGAAGAGGGTAAGGTACCTAGGGATTGGCAGAGAGCATGCATAGTTCCTTTGTATAAAGGCAAAGGGGATAAAAGAGAGTGCAAAAATTATAGGGAGATAAGTCTGTTGAGTGTACCTGGTAAAGTGTATGGTAGAGTTATAATTGAAAGAATTAAGAGTAAGACGGAGAATAGGATAGCAGATGAACAAGGAGGCTTTAGGAAAGGTAGGGGGTGTGTGGACCAGGTGTTTACAGTGAAACATATAAGTGAACAGTATTTAGATAAGGCTAAAGAGGTCTTTGTGGCATTTATGGATTTGGAAAAGGCGTATGACAGGGTGGATAGGGGGGCAATGTGGCAGATGTTGCAAGTGTATGGTGTAGGAGGTAGGTTACTGAAAGCAGTGAAGAGTTTTTACGAGGATAGTGAGGCTCACGTTAGAGTATGTAGGAAAGAGGGAAATTTTTTCCCAGTAAAAGTAGGCCTTAGACAAGGATGTGTGATGTCACCGTGGTTGTTTAATATATTTATAGATGGGGTTGTAAGAGAAGTAAATGCGAGGGTCTTGGCAAGAGGCGTGGAGTTAAAAGATAAAGAATCACACACAAAGTGGGAGTTGTCACAGCTGCTCTTTGCTGATGACACTGTGCTCTTGGGAGATTCTGAAGAGAAGTTGCAGAGATTGGTGGATGAATTTGGTAGGGTGTGCAAAAGAAGAAAATTAAAGGTGAATACAGGAAAGAGTAAGGTTATGAGGATAACAAAAAGATTAGGTGATGAAAGATTGAATATCAGATTGGAGGGAGAGAGTATGGAGGAGGTGAACGTATTCAGATATTTGGGAGTGGACGTGTCAGCGGATGGGTCTATGAAAGATGAGGTGAATCATAGAATTGATGAGGGAAAAAGAGTGAGTGGTGCACTTAGGAGTCTGTGGAGACAAAGAACTTTGTCCTTGGAGGCAAAGAGGGGAATGTATGAGAGTATAGTTTTACCAACGCTCTTATATGGGTGTGAAGCGTGGGTGATGAATGTTGCAGCGAGGAGAAGGCTGGAGGCAGTGGAGATGTCATGTCTGAGGGCAATGTGTGGTGTGAATATAATGCAGAGAATTCGTAGTTTGGAAGTTAGGAGGAGGTGCGGGATTACCAAAACTGTTGTCCAGAGGGCTGAGGAAGGGTTGTTGAGGTGGTTCGGACATGTAGAGAGAATGGAGCGAAACAGAATGACTTCAAGAGTGTATCAGTCTGTAGTGGAAGGAAGGCGTAGAGAAGATGTGAAGGTAGGTAATCGATTATCTGTTCTCCAGGACAAGTGCACTTCAGTGGTTAGTGAGGTTATAGGTACCACTGACTCCCCAGCTAAACAAGGTAAGAATATTCTGATAGTAGGAGACTCTCAAATAAGATATATGGACTGTGCTTTTTGTAACAGAGAAAGGAAGGTCAGACAGAGTGTGTGCTTCCCAGGAGCTGGTGTTGGTGACATAGTCAGCAGGTTGGATAATATTATGTCAGGTAATGGGAACAAGCCCATTATCTGTCTTAGTGCTGTTGGAAATGACATCGGGAAGGGCATGAGACAGGAGCTGCTGGATAAGTACAGGTCAGACATAGATGTAGTCAGGTCTAAGGGAGGGATCCCAGTCATATGTAGCATCTTGCCTAGAAAGGGAGTGGACAATGAATGGATGTCTAGGGCAATTGGTATAAATTGCTGGCTAGACAGGTACTGCAAGGAACTTGCAATCCCATTCATTGATAACTGGGACAAATTTTATGGCAAACGTGATATGTATGCAAAGAATGAGGTTCATCTCTCTTGGGTTGGAGTGGTTGCATTAGCCAGTTCGATTAAAGAGGTCATTGATAACTTGTCTAGGACTTTAAACTGATAGATTATAGAGGTATGTTTGTTTGTGGGAAACAATCATGCTGTTTTACAAGGATTGAAAACAGCAGATATTACCGGGATACATCAGGGATATGTTTAAAAGACAATATTCAAAATACAGTTGCTAGTAAAGGCAAAGAAATTGTTCAACAAACAAAGAGAGATAGTAGAGGGCAACGAGTGACTAGCTCCCTTAAGGTTTACTATACAAATAGTAGGAGTCTAAGAAACAAGATAGATGAGCTATGATTTCTTGCAAGTGAAGGTAATATAGATATTGCTGTAAGAGAGACCTGGTTCAACTTGAAAGAAAGAGAAATGCCTTCTGAATGCAACATACAGGGTTATAAACTATTCCACACAGAAAGGGTCAACAGGAAGGGTGGTGGTGTGGCGATGTTTATCAGAGATAATTGAAATTGTTGTCTTAGACATGATATAAGATTAGAAACATCGGACACAGAATCTGTTTGGCTACAGTTTCTCGAGGTTCGTGAAAAATTAATTTTGGGTGTGACTTATAGGTCCCCAAACCTTGATAAAGAGTGAAGTAAACTGCTATGGGACGAAACTTATAAGGCGTCCAGATATGACAATGTTTTGTAAATGGGAGATTTTAACTATAGACAAATTGATTGGAACACTGTAACAGGAAATCTTGAGTCTAGTGTCTGTCTTGATACGGTTCAGGATAGCTTTTTAAAAAGTTTGTGACATAACCAACTAGAGGAAACAATCTGCCTGACTTGGTTCTTGCCAACAAAGAATCACTATCTAATAATCTTGAGGTTAATGATGAGCTTGGGGAAAGCGATCACAAATCACTTAGTTTCAATATATCATGGAATTACCCAGATAACTGCAATCAAGTCTGTCCCAGACTTCCGCTTTGCCGATTTCATGGGACTGAAAAATTACCTGCATGGGCTAAATTGGGATGACCTGACTGTGGGTCAGGTAGGTGGTGTTAGTTGCCAATATGACGTATTTCAGAGCATAGTTCTAGCTGCCCAAACAACTTTTGTTCTAAGTAGGGAAATTAGATCTAATAAAAATAATCTCAAATGGAAAAACAATAGATTAAAACATCTCACTGATCAATAGAGAGGCATATATAGGCGTATCAAAACAGGGGATGGGCAGTTAAGAAATCAATGTAATCAATTAATGAGAGATATAAAGAAAGGAATAAGTAAAGCAAAAAGGGATTAGAGGCTAAGGTCGCAAGAGATTCGAAGACTAACCGAGAGGGTTCTTTCAGGTATACAGAAGTAAGATTAGGGACAAGATAGACCCACTTAAGAGTAACCCAGGTCCGATCACTGACAGTGATAAGGAAATGTGTGAACTTTTCAACACTTATTTCCTCTCAGTTTTTACTCAGGAAGATACAAGCGAAATTCCAGAAATAATAAATTATGTAGAACAGGACGATAATAAACTATGCACGATTGGAGTAACTAGCGATATGGTCCTCAGACAAACAGAGAAATTAAAACCTAACAAATCCTCAGGCCCTGATGAACTGTTTGCAAGGGTGTTAAAGGAATGTAAAGAGGAACTTAGCATACCTTTGGCTAATCTTTTCAATATATCACTACAAACTGGCATAGTGCCAGACAAGTGGAAAATGACAAATGTAATACCTATTTACAAGTCAGGTGACAGGTCCTTAGCTTTGAACTATAGACCAATAAGCCTTACCTCCACAGTGAGAAAATTTATGGAATCAATAATTGCCGAGGCAATTCGCAGCCATCTTGAAAGGCATAAATTGATTAATGGATCTCAGCAAGGTTTTACAAAGGGCCGTTCCTGTCTAACGAATTTACTAACTCTTTTCACAAAGGTATTTGTGGAGGTAGATCATGGTAATGAATATGATATTGTGTATATGGACTGCAGTAATGCTTTCGATGCAGTTCCACATCACAGGCTACTGAGGAAACTTAAGGCACACGGAATAGGAGGAGAATTTTTTTCCTGGGTAGAGGCATGGTTGACAAATAGGCAGCAGAGAATTTGCATACATGGTGAGAAATTAGAATTGGGGCACGTCACAAGCGGTGTTCCACAGGAGTCAGTGTTGGGCCCCTTGTTGTTCACAGTTTACATAAACGACATAGACGATGGAATAAGCAGCGACATATGTAAATTTGCTGATGACACCAAAATAGGCCGTCCAATTCATTCTAATGAGGACATTAGAGCACTCCAGGATGATTTGAATAGACTGATGCAGTGGTCGGAGAAGTGACAGATGCAGTTTAATATAGACAAATGCTAAGTTCTAAATGTTGGACAGGAAAATAACCATGCCACATATAAACTAAATAATGTAAATAATGTAGATCTTAATATTACTGATTGCAAAAAGCATTTAGGAGTTCTGGTTAGCAGTAATCTGAAGCCAATACAACAATGCATAAGTATTCGCAATAATGCTTACAGAATCCTTGGCTTCACATCAAGAAATATAAATAATAGAAATCCTCAGGTTGTTCTTCAACTCTATATATCTGTGGTTAGGCCTCATTTAGATTATGCTGCAAAGTTTTAGTCGCCTTATTACAGAATGGATATAAATGCACTGGAAAACGTACAAAGGAGGATGACAAAGTTGATCCCATGCATCAGAAATCTTCCCTATGATAATAGACTGAGGGCCCTGAATATGCATTCTCAAGAGAGGCGTAGAATTTGAGGGAATATGACTGAGCTGCATAAATGGAAAACAGGAATAAATATAAAGGATGTAAATAGCGTGCTAAAAATATCTAGCCTAGACAGGACTCGCAGCAATGGCTTTAAGTTGGAAAAATTCAGATTCAGGAAGGATATAGGAAAGCACTGGTTTGGTAATAGAGTTGTGGATGAGTGGAACAAACTCCCGAGTATTGTCACAGAAGTTATGACATTGTGTAGTTTTCAAAATAGGTTAGATAAATACATGAGTGGGTGTGGGTGAGTGTCAGCTGGACCTAACTAGCTTGTGCTACTAGGTCACGTGCCGTGCTCCTTCCTTAATTGAATGTAACCTGACCTGACTAGGTTAGGGCGTTGGCTTAAGCCGTAGGAGAATTGGACTTGCCTCGCATGGGCCAGTAGGCCTGCCGCAGTGTTCCTTCTTTCTTATGTTATTATGCTTTTATGTGTTCTGTCGCAGTCAAGGTACACTCGCTGGTATTTCTGTGAACCCTTTAACAGTGACTTCCGCTGTAGGATTGTGTTTCATGTATTTTCTGACTTGCATGTCAGTTTGATTGGGCAGTTCTTTTCCCTCTAGAACCACCCAAGTCTCTAAAAATTTGCCAGTTGAGTCAGCCTCTAATGTTACCGTGATGATGCTCTGCATCTCTTTAATTTCCCCCTGTTTTCTTTCATCATATGTCTCCCTTTCTGCCTCAGGAAGCTCATAAATAATGAGTGTCCTCTCCTTTTCCTTATCCGATTTTGCTTTCCTCCGTATCTCTGGGTCTGAGTTAAGTATCTCCTTGGTTGTGTGTGTGTGGGCGAGGGGCAAGTGTTTCCATTTTTATATATAGTGAAAGTATATAACATAATTATAATCGTGGTGACAAGCTAAACCGCGAGGCATCATACACCACCTAAGGAACACGAGGAAATTACGTTCGATCCATGCAAAGGAAGAATAATCTCCATTTTCTTGGATGAAGAGACCTTGATAATTATGAAGGCATCCCATTCCTGCCAACCTTGAAGGGTGAAAGGTTTTAGTCGAGGCAATCAGATATTTCTCTGACAAGTGACCAACAGTGACTGTGTTCAGTAAAGCAATGACGACACTGTGGAGAGTTGCAGGTGTGGACAGTGAGAGTTACACTGTAAGACACTACCACCTGGCAGCATTATGAGAGTTACACTGTAAGACACTACCACCAGACAGTATTATGAGAGTTACACTGTAAGACACTACCACCTGGCAGCATTATGAGAGTTACACTGTAAGACACTACCACCTGGCAGTATTATGAGAGTTACACTGTAAGACACTACCACCTGGCAGCATTGTGAGAGTTACACTGTAAGACACTACCACCTGGCAGCATTATGAGAGTTACACTGTAAGACACTACCACCTGGCAGCATTATGAGAGTTACACTGTAAGACACTACCACCTGGCAGCATTATGAGAGTTACACTGTAAGACACTACCACCTGGCAGTATTATGAGAGTTACACTGTAAGACACTACCACCTGGCAGTATTTTAAGAGACTCGCCTACTATGTTAGAAATAAACAGAATATATTACTGTGTAACATCTTATGAGGAAATAATCTTCAGAAACTATGATTAGCCATTCTCCATGTAAAGCAAAAATTAACATGATTATATGATAAGAGACTCGGTTTATCAAGGTAATAGTCATCAATGGTAATACTCAGGAAGTATTACAATAGATTCAACTTGTCATCATAATACTTTCCTGGTAGGTATTATTATAGACTCACCTTGAGAATTTGTTACCAGCTCCAGGTACTGATTGTATTTCTTAATGACCCGCTTGATGAGGTCAATCTGCTCCAGAGTCAACTGTACCGCGTTCTGGTACTGCGCTGCACACGGTGTGTACGCCACCCAGAACTGTGGATGAAGAGACCTTGGGGGTTAGTGGGCTGGTATACTTCCCTTTTGTTTCAGCTGGTTATAGCAAGGAATCAATGCTTCTCTTTGGAGAGCATGAAATCACATCATCGGAGGGTGTCCAACAAGGAGATCCTCTTGCACCATTTCTCTTCTGTATTGCAGTTAGGGAAATCACAGTCAGACTGACCAGCGAGCTAAACATCTGGTTCCCTAGATGATGGCACACTAGCAGGTACAAAGGAGTCCCTCCTACATGACCTTACACAGGTAATGACACGGGGACAGGAAATGGGTCTCATCCTGAATCCATCCAAATGTGAAATCATCTCAGTCAGTCAACAAGTGATAAATGCAGTGAGATCAAAACTACCAGGAGCAGCAGTCATTGCCCCCACAAATAGTGTCTTGCTAGGAGCACCTCTGGGAAGCAATGCCATTGACACAATTCTCAGGAAGAAATTGGAAGAGTTAAGGAGAATGGAACAACGAATAGGCAATCTGGACACCCACGATGCCTTGTACCTTCTCACAAAGTGCTTGAGTCTGCCCAGGTTGACATATTTCCTAAGATGTGCACCTTCATATGATAACCCTATACTGCACGAATATGACAGTATTCTGAGGCAGATTTTTACGAAAGTACTTAACCTTACTCTAGAAGACGGGCAGTGGAACCAAGCTACACTTCCAGTCAGACTAGGAGGCATTGGTGTCCGCAAGTCATCACAGATTGCGTTACCTGCTTTTCTGTCCTCGTGTATTGCATCCAGAGAGCTTGTAGCAGCGATTCTCCCTGAACATCTTAGGGACAAGATTGGAGCCCAGGACCAAAAATTCATTGACGGAGCAATGATCTGGGATAATCTAACGGGCTCAGAAACCAGACCTGCTCCCCCCAACAACTACAAACAATCGCACTGGGATGGTCCAATAGTGGAAAATATAGCCTCAACGATGCTTCAGAGTGTGTCAGGGAAGGATAGAGCCCGCCTCCTGGCAGTGAGAGCCCCTCATGCTGGGGACTTTCTGTTGGCTGTTCCCAACTCCAGCCTTGGCACACGCCTCGACCCACAGACCATCCGCATCGGTGTTGCCCTTCGACTTGCCGCCCCTATTCTCGCCGAACACAGGTGTATTTGTGGCAGTGAAGCAGCAGACCGATTCGGGTACCATGGTCTTGTGTGCCGTAAATCCGAGGGAAAGATTGCAAGACATGAGGAGGTTAATAACATTATCAAGAGGAGCCTCACAACAGCTGGATGCCCAGCAGTAAGGGAGCCACCCCAACTATGCAGATCTGATGGCAGCCAGAAGCGTCCAGATGGTATCACCCTTCAAGCCTGGACAGATGGGAAGCAGGTGGTGTGGGACTATACATGTGCATCTACCTTGGCTGATACCTATCTCCAATACACCAGGGAGGAAGGAGGGGCAGCTGCCAGCTTTAGGGAGTCCCAAAAGTCTAGAAAATATGGAGAACTTGCCCATCATTATATGTTTGTTCCCATAGGCTCAGAGACCCTTGGCTCATGGGGGAAAGAGTGCATCTAATTTCCTTAAGGAGTTGGGAAAAAGACTCATCAGGGTAACTAGGGATCCCAGGGCAGCTAGTTTTCTGTTCCAGCGGCTCAGTGCGGCTGTTCAAAGGGGTAATGCATGCTGCATTTTGGGCACACGCCTCAGCTCTGAGGAGCTGGATGAGATTTTCGCCTTATAATCGGTGATACACACGTAACAACATGTACCGTATATGCCACCTTTATATCAACAATGTATCTCTTAAATCTTCTGTGCCATATTATGTAATAAAATATTCCTATTGGTAAAAAAAAAAAAAAATAGTTCAAAAGATGGGGTGGTAGGGGAAGTGGAATATTCAAATGGCTTCAGGAAGAAATCCAAATATTCTTCCTTGAAGCCTTTTTATCCACTTCTCCGAGGCTATGGGTCCCACAATTTACACCAGAGGTGGACCCCATCCTATATATATATATATATATATATATATATATATATATATATATATATATATATATATATATATATATATATATATATAAGATTTTCTTTCTTTTTTTTGGGTCACCCTGCCTCGGTGGGAGACGACCGACTTGTTGAAAAAAAAAAAAAAAAAAAAAAAAAAAATATATATATATATATATATATATATATATATATATATATATATATATATATATATATATATATATATATATATATATATATATATATATATATATATATATATGTAAAAAGAGAGCAAATGAGAGAGTGGGTGAGATGTTATCAACAAATTTTGTTGAAAATAAGAAAAAGTTTTGGAGTGAGATTAACAAGTTAAGAAAGCCTAGAGAACAAATGGATTTGTCAGTTAAAAATAGGAGAGGAGAGTTATTAAATGGAGAGTTAGAGGTATTGGGAAGATGGAAGGAATATTTTGAGGAATTGTTAAATGTTGATGAAGATAGGGAAGCTGTGATTTCGTGTATAGGGCAAGGAGGAATAACATCTTGTAGGAGTGAGGAAGAGCCAGTTGTGAGTGTGGGGGAAGTTCGTGAGGCAGTAGGTAAAATGAAAGGGGGTAAGGCAGCCGGGATTGATGGGATAAAGATAGAAATGTTAAAAGCAGGTGGGGATATAGTTTTGGAGTGGTTGGTGCAATTATTTAATAAATGTATGGAAGAGGGTAAGGTACCTAGGGATTGGCAGAGAGCATGCATAGTTCCTTTGTATAAAGGCAAAGGGGATAAAAGAGAGTGCAAAAATTATAGGGGGATAAGTCTGTTGAGTGTACCTGGTAAAGTGTATGGTAGAGTTATAATTGAAAGAATTAAGAGTAAGACGGAGAATAGGATAGCAGATGAACAAGGAGGCTTTAGGAAAGGTAGGGGGTGTGTGGACCAGGTGTTTACAGTGAAACATATAAGTGAACAGTATTTAGATAAGGCTAAAGAGGTCTTTGTGGCATTTATGGATTTGGAAAAGGCGTATGACAGGGTGGATAGGGGGGCAATGTGGCAGATGTTGCAAGTGTATGGTGTAGGAGGTAGGTTACTGAAAGCAGTGAAGAGTTTTTACGAGGATAGTGAGGCTCAAGTTAGAGTATGTAGGAAAGAGGGAAATTTTTTCCCAGTAAAAGTAGGCCTTAGACAAGGATGTGTGATGTCACCGTGGTTGTTTAATATATTTATAGATGGGGTTGTAAGAGAAGTAAATGCGAGGGTCTTGGCAAGAGGCGTGGAGTTAAAAGATAAAGAATCACACACAAAGTGGGAGTTGTCACACCTGCTCTTTGCTGATGACACTGTGCTCTTGGGAGATTCTGAAGAGAAGTTGCAGAGATTGGTGGATGAATTTGGTAGGGTGTGCAAAAGAAGAAAATTAAAGGTGAATACAGGAAAGAGTAAGGTTATGAGGATAACAAAAAGATTAGGTGATGAAAGATTGAATATCAGATTGGAGGGAGAGAGTATGGAGGAGGTGAACGTATTCAGATATTTGGGAGTGGACGTGTCAGCGGATGGGTCTATGAAAGATGAGGTGAATCATAGAATTGATGAGGGAAAAAGAGTGAGTGGTGCACTTAGGAGTCTGTGGAGACAGAGAACTTTGTCCTTGGAGGCAAAGAGGGGAATGTATGAGAGTATAGTTTTACCAACGCTCTTATATGGGTGTGAAGCGTGGGTGATGAATGTTGCAGCGAGGAGAAGGCTGGAGGCAGTGGAGATGTCATGTCTGAGGGCAATGTGTGGTGTGAATATAATGCAGAGAATTCGTAGTTTGGAAGTTAGGAGGAGGTGCGGGATTACCAAAACTGTTGTCCAGAGGGCTGAGGAAGGGTTGTTGAGGTGGTTCGGACATGTAGAGAGAATGGAGCGAAATAGAATGACTTCAAGAGTGTATCAGTCTGTAGTGGAAGGAAGGCGGGGTAGGGGTCGGCCTAGGAAGGGTTGGAGGGAGGGGGTAAAGGAGGTTTTGTGTGCGAGGGGCTTGGACTTCCAGCAGGCATGCGTGAGCGTGTTTGATAGGAGTGAATGGAGACAAATGGTTTTTAATACTTGACGTGCTGTTGGAGTGTGAGCAAAGTAACATTTATGAAGGGATTCAGGGAAACCGGCAGGCCGGACTTGAGTCCTGGAGATGGGAAGTACAGTGCCTGCACTCTGAAGGAGGGGTGTTAATGTTGCAGTTTAAAAACTGTAGTGTAAAGCACCCTTCTGGCAAGACAGTGATGGAGTGAATGATGGTGAAAGTTTTTCTTTTTCGGGCCACCCTGCCTTGGTGGGAATCGGCCGGTGTGATAATAAAAAAAAATAAAAAAAAAATATATATGTATATATATAATGTCGTGCCGAATATGTAAAACTTGTCAATTAGCAAGAACTCATTTAAAATTAAGTCTTTTCTGAAATTTTCTCTTGTACGATTAAAGATATATTTTTTTCATTAATGTTATTGTAAAATTTTTAATTTTGCACCAAAAGAATCTTAGAAAACTTACCTAACCTTATTATAACAAGAGCAATTTATTTTAGCCTAACCCAACTAAATATATTTTAAATATGTTTACAATAATTTAATACTAAACAAACACAGTGAAATATATTTTTTTCGTTAGGTTCAGAATGATTTTGGCGAAATTATTGCATACACAAATTTTCACTTGTCCTATATGGCAAGATGAGCGTTGCTATTTAAGCAAAAAATCGCAAGTTCTGCCTATTCGGCACGACATATATATATATATATATATATATATATATATATATATATATATATATATATATATATATATATATATATATATATATATATATATATATATATATATATATATATATATATATATATATGTCGTGCCGAATATGTAAAACTGGTCAATTAACAAGAACTCATTTAAAATTAAGTCCTTTCTGAAATTTTCTTTTATACGTTTAAAGATATGTATTTTTCATTAATGTTAATGAAAAATTTTTTATTTTGCACCAAAAGAATCTTAGAAAACTTACCTAACCTTATTATGACAAGAACAATTTATTTTAGCCTAACCCAACTAAATATATTTTAGATTTGTTTACAATAATTTAATACTTAACAAACACAGTGAAATATATTTTTTTCGTTAGGTTCAGAATAATTTTGGTGAAATTATTTCATACACAAATTTTCACTTGTCCTATATGGCAAGATGAGCGTTGCTATTTAAGCCAAGATCGGAAGTTCTGCCTATTCGGCACGACATATATATATATATATATATATATATATATATATATATATATATATATATATATATATATATATATATATATATATATATATATATATATATATATATATATATATATACTCTGTCATACTCTGAAGCTGAAGGGGGTGGAGCATTCGCATATATGAAGGTCTGCCCCTTTGCTATAACTTCATCCCAGTAGAGTCAGAGACACTTGGAACATGGGTCAAGTGTGCTGCAAAGTTCCTCAAAAAACTGAGTGAAAAGCTCATCACAGAAACTAAGGATCACAGAGCGGCCAGCTTCCTCTTCCAGAGACTCAGTTTTCTATCCAGAGGGGAAATACCAGCAGCATTCTGGGTACGCGGTCCATCGCCGGGGAGCTGGACGAAGTATTCGAGATGTAGGCTCTGAGACGTTATGTATGTTGTTTTATTCCCCATTGTATTTTCGTTAATGTATTTTGTCTTTAAATAAAGATCACATAGAATATAGAATATTGGAGGGTGGTAGAAGAAAATATTCAAACTGCTCCGGGGAGAACCTTGAGTTTTCCCTGAAGTAAATTTATTCTTTTCTCTGAGGATGAGGGTCACCAGTCCAATTCCAGAGGTGGTACCTCCCTATATTATATATCTATATCTATCTATCTGTCTATCTGTCTATCTATCTATCTATCTATCTATCTATCTATCTATCTATCTATTTATCTATCTACCTATCTATCTGTCTGTCTGTCTATCTTTCTATCTATCTATCTACATACATATGTATATAAATATATATATATATATATATATATATATATATATATACTCAGTGGTCAGTCGTCACGTGAGGTCACAGACCCTGAGCTGCCTTGGGGATTAGTGTGGACGGTTACAAAGCATGGCTTGCTTCTGCAGTGTTTTAAAAATTGGGGTTGGAGAGTTGAAGGAGGAGGTCTTGCTTCTCCAGGAGGAGATTAGGAGGCTGAAGGTCCACCTCAATGGGTCTGGGAGAGAGTGTGAGGTGGCTGGAGTTGTGGGGAATGAGGCTTCTAGCAGCGAGGTGCAGTCTGTCTCTCGCTGTGAGGAGGCTGTAGTTGGGGTGGCAGCAACGGCTACCAGCAGTGAGGTGCAGCCCAGCACCTGCTACAAGTGGCGAGTAGTTCACAGTAATGGAAGGCGCATCAGAGTAAGGAAAGTTAAGAGTGAAGATCTGAAGGTAGGAAATCGCTTCTCTGTTCTTCAGGATGAATGTACTTCAGTGGCCAGTGAAGGTAAGGGTACTACTGCCCCTGCTAATGGAGGTAAGCGCATTCTTGTGGTTGGTGACTCTCAGGTAAGATACATTGACCGTGCTTTTTGTAATAGGAATAAGAAGATGAGAGATAGAGTGTGCTTCCCTGGAGCTGGTGTTGGGGACATTGTCAACAGGCTGGATAATATCATGTCAGGTAATGGGAGCAAGCCCATTATCTGTCTCAGTGCTGGTGGAAATGATATTGGGAAGGGTAGGAGAGAAGAGCTGCTAGATAAGTACAGGTCAGCTATAGATTTCATTAAGTCTAAGGGAGGGATCCCAATCATATGTAGCATCTTGCCTAGAAGGGGAGTAGGAAATGAATGGTTGTCTAGGGCAATTGGTGTAAATTGCTGGCTAGACAGATACTGCAAGGAACATGCAATCCCATTCATTGACAACTGGAACAACTTTTATGGCAAACATGATATGTATGCAAGGGATGGGGTACATCTCTCTGGGGCTGGGGTGGTAGCACTTGCAGACTCGATTGAGAAGGCCATTGGTGAAATGCCTATGATTTTAAACTGATGGAAGATAGAGGTATGGGTGTGTGTGGGAAACAAGCAGGTTGCAACACTTGGGTTGGAAACAGTAAATGTATAAAAGGCATTCAGCATGAAGTTATAAATAAAGACAATAGATCAGGTCAGCAAACAAAGGGGGACAGCAGAGGGCAGCAAGGGACTAGCTCCCTTAAGGTTTACTATACTAATAGCAGGAGTGTAAGAAATAAGATAGATGAGCTAAGATTAATTGCAAGTGCAGGAGACATAGATATTATTGCTATAACAGAGACCTGGCTCAATCTGAAAGATAGAGAGATGCCCTCTGAATGTCACATACAAGGCTATAAATTATTCCACACTGACAGGGTCAACAGGAAAGGTGGTGGAGTAGCGATGTATGTCAGAGACAATTTAAATTGTTGTGTTAGACAAGATATTAAATTAGAAGCGTCAGCCACTGAATCTGTTTGGTTACAGCTTCTCGAGGGCCGAGAAAAACTAATTTTGGGTGTGATTTACAGGGCCCCAAATCTTGATAGGGAGTGCAGTAAACTTCTATGGGACGAAATTCGTAAGGCATCTACATACGAAAATGTTGTGCTAATGGGAGATTTTAACTATAGACAGATTGACTGGAGCAATTTGACAGGAAATTTAGAGTCAGGTGACTTTCTTGATACGATCCAGGATTGTTTTTTAAAACAGTTTGTGACAGAGCCAACTAGGGGAAATAACCTCCTTGACTTGGTTCTTGCCAGTAGGGAAACACTAATTAATAATCTTGAGGTTAATGATGAGCTTGGGGAAAGTGATCACAAATCACTCAGTTTTAATATATCATGGAATTCCCCTAATAATGGCAATCAAGTCTCCGTCCCTGACTTTCGCTTGGCTGATTTCATAGGACTGAAAAATTACTTAGGTGGGCTGAACTGGAATGACCTGACTAAGGGTCAGGTAGGTGGTGATGGTTGCCGATATGATGCTTTCCAGGGCATAGTTCTAGCTGCTCAGTCAAATTATGTTCCAAATAGGGAAATCAGATCAAACAAAAATGATCCTAAATGGATGAACAATAGATTAAAATATCTGATTGGTCAAAAGAGAGGCATATATAGGCAAATCAAAAGAGGAGAGGGGCAATTGAGAAATCGATATATTCAGTTAAAGAGAGAAATAAAAAAGGGAATTAGAAAAGCAAAAAGAGATTATGAGGTTAAAGTTGCAAGAGAATCGAAGACTAACCCAAAAGGATTCTTTCAGGTATACAGAAGTAAGATCAGGGACAAGATAGGCCCACTCAAAAGTTCCTCGGGTCAGCTCACTGACAGTGATAAGGAAATGTGTAGAATTTTTAACACATACTTCCTCTCAGTTTTTACACAGGAGGATACCAGCGATATTCCAGTAATGATAAATTATGTAGAACAGGACGATAATAAACTGTGTACTATTAGGGTCACAAGTGACATGGTCCTTAGGCAAATAGATAAATTAAAACCTAACAAATCCCCAGGCCCTGATGAACTGTATGCAAGGGTTCTAAAGGAATGTAAAGAGGAGCTTAGCACACCTTTGGCTAATCTTTTCAACATATCACTACAAACTGGCATGGTGCCAGATAAGTGGAAAATGGCAAATGTGATACCTATTTTCAAAACAGGTGACAGGTCCTTAGCTTCGAACTATAGACCAATAAGCCTAACCTCCATAGTGGGAAAATTTATGGAATCAATAATTGCCGAGGCAGTTCGTAGCCACCTTGAAAAGCATAAATTAATCAACGAATCTCAGCATGGTTTTACAAAGGGGCGTTCCTGCCTTACGAATTTATTAACTTTTTTCACTAAGGTATTTGAGGAGGTAGATCATGGTAATGAATATGATATTGTGTATATGGACTTCAGTAAGGCTTTTGACAGGGTCCCACATCAGAGACTATTGAGGAAAATTAAAGCACATGGAATAGGAGGAGAAATTTTGTCCTGGATAGAGGCATGGTTGACAAATAGGCAGCAGAGAGTTTGCATAAATGGGGAGAAATCAGAGTGGGGAAGTGTCACGAGCGGTGTTCCACAGGGGTCAGTGTTGGGCCCCCTGCTGTTCACAATCTACATAAACGACATAGATGAGGGCATAAAGAGCGACATCGGCAAGTTTGCCGATGACACCAAAATAGGCCGTCGAATTCATTCTGACGAGGACATTCGAGCACTCCAGGAAGATTTGAATAGACTGATGCAGTGGTCGGAGAAGTGGCAGATGCAGTTTAATATAGACAAATGCAAAGTTCTAAATGTTGGACAGGACAATAATCATGCCACATATAAACTAAATAATGTAGATCTTAATATTACGGATTGCGAAAAAGATTTAGGAGTTCTGGTTAGCAGTAATCTGAAACCAAGACAACAGTGCATAAGTGTTCGCAATAAAGCTAATAGAATCCTTGGCTTCATATCAAGAAGCATAAATAATAGGAGTCCTCAGGTTGTTCTTCAACTCTATACATCCTTGGTTAGGCCTCATTTAGATTATGCTGCACAGTTTTGGTCACCTTATTACAGAATGGATATAAATTCTCTGGAAAATGTACAAAGGAGGATGACAAAGTTGATCCCATGTATCAGAAACCTTCCCTATGAGGATAGACTAAGGGCCCTGAATCTGCACTCTCTAGAAAGACGTAGAATTAGGGGGGATATGATTGAGGTGTATAAATGGAAGACAGGAATAAATAAAGGGGATGTAAATAGTGTGCTGAAAATATCTAGCCTAGACAGGACTCGCAGCAATGGTTTTAAGTTGGAAAAATTCAGATTCAGGAAGGATATAGGAAAGTACTGGTTTGGTAATAGAGTTGTGGATGAGTGGAACAAACTCCCAAGTACCGTTATAGAGGCCAGAACGTTGTGTAGCTTTAAAAATAGGTTGGATAAATACATGAGTGGATGTGGGTGGGTGTGAGTTGGACCTGATAGCTTGTGCTACCAGGTCGGTTGCCGTGTTCCTCCCTTAAGTCAATGTGACCTGACCTGACTAGGTTGGGTGCATTGGCTTAAGCCGGTAGGAGACTTGGACCTGCCTCGCATGGGCCAGTAGGCCTTCTGCAGTGTTCCTTCGTTCTTATGTTCTTATATATATATATATATATATATATATATATATATATATATATACATATATATATACATTTTTATGTATATATATATACATATAAATATATATATATATATATATATATATATATATATATATATATATATATATATATATATATATATTACTGAAAAAGAATAAGAAGAAAATTGTCAAAGTGGGAAGTCTGAATGTGCGTGGATGTTGTGCAAATGATAAGAAAGAGATGATTGTGGATGTTATGAATGAGAAGAAGCTGGATGTCCTGGCTTTAAATGAAACAAAGCTGAAGGGGGTGGGAGAGTTTCAGTGGAGACGAATAAATGGGATTAGGTCAGGGGTTTCAAATAGAGTTAGAGCTAAAGAAGGAGTAGCAATAATGTTGAAGGATAAGCTATGGCAGGAAAAGAGGGACTATAAATGTATTAATTCAAGGATTATATGGATTATAATAAAGGTTGGATGTGAGAAGTGGGTTATTGTAAGCGTTTATGCACCTGGGGAAGAGAGAAATATAGAAGAGAGAGAGAGATTTTGGGAAATGTTGAGTAATTGTGTGGGGAGTTTTGAACCAAGTGTGAGAGTACTTGTGGTTGGGGATTTTAATGCTAAAGTGGGAAAAAATGTTGTGGAGGGAGTAGTAGGTAAATTTGGGGTGCCAGGGGTAAATGAAAATGGGGAGCTTTTAATTGAGCTATGTGTAGAAAGAGGTTTGGTAATAAGTAATACATATTTTATGAAGAAGAGGATAAATAAACAAACAAGGTATGATATAGCATGTAATGAAAGTAGTTTGTTAGATTATGAATTGGTGGATAAAAGGTTGATGGGTAGGCCCCAGGATGTACATGTTTATAGAGGGGCAACTGATATATCGGATCATCATTTAGTTGTTACCTGGATACCTGTAGCTACAGTTAGAGTAAGAGGTAGATGGGATAAGAGGAAAATGGCAACAACAAGTAAGAGGGAGGTGAAAGTGTATAAACTAAGGGAGGAGGAAGTTCGGGTGAGATATAAGCAACTATTGGCAGAAAGGTGGACTGGTGCAGGTATAAGTAGTGAGCAGGGGGTTGAAGAAGGTTGGAATAGTTTTAAAAATGCAGTATTAGAATGTGGGGCAGAAGTTTGCGGTTATAGGAGGGTGAGTGCAGGAGGAAAGAGGAGTGATTGGTGGAATGATGAAGCAAAGGGTGTGATAAAAGAGAAAAAGGTATTTACAAAGCAAAGTGTTATAAGAAGAGTAGAGTATATGGAGAGTAAAAGAAAGGTGAAGAGAGTAGTGAGAGAGTGCAAAAGGAGAGCAGAAGATAGAGTGGGAGAGGCACTGTCAAGAAATTTTAATGAAAATAAGAACATTTTTTTGGAGTGAGTTAAACAAGTCAAGAAAGCCTAGGGAACAAATGGATTTATCAGTTAAAAACAGAGAAGGGGAATTAGTAGATGGGGAGATGGAGGTTTTGGGTAGATGGCAAGAATATTTTGAGGAACTTTTAAATGTCGACGAAGAAAGGGAGGCGGTAATTTCATGCCCTGGACAGGGAGGTATACCATCTTTTAGGAGTGAAGAAGAGCAGGATGTGAGTGTGGGGGGAGGTGTGTGAGGCATTACGTAGAATGAAAGGAGGTAAAGCAGCTGGAACTGACGGGATCATGACAGAAATGTTAAAAGCAGGGGGAAGACATAGTGTTGGAGTGGTTGATATTTTTGTTTAATAAATGTATGAAAGAGGGGAAGGTACCTTGGGATTGGCAGAGAGTGTGTATAGTCCCTTTATATAAAGGGAAGGGGGACAAAAGAGATTGTAAAAATTATAGAGGAATAAGTTTACTGAGTATACCAGAAAAAGTGTACGGTAGGGTTATTATTGAAAGAATTAGAGGTAAGACAGAATGTAGAATTGCAGAGGAGCAAGGAGGTTTTAAAGTGGATAGAAGATGTGTAGATCAAGTGTTTACATTGAAGCATATATGTGAGCAGTATTTAGATAAAGGTAGGGAAGTTTTTATTGCATTTATGGATTTAGAAAAGGCATATGATAGAGTGGTTAGGGGAGCAATGTGGCAGATGTTGCAAGTATATGGAATAGGTGGTAAGTTACTAAATGCTGTAAAGAGTTTTTATGAGGATAGTGAGGCTCAGGTTAGGGTGTGTAGAAGAGAGGGGGACTACTTCCCGGTAAAAGTAGGTCTTAGACAGGGATGTGTAATGTCACCATGATTGTTTAATATATTTATAGATGGGGTTGTAAAAGAAGTAAATGCTAGGGTGTTCGGGAGAGGGGTGGGATTAAATTATGGGGAATTAAATACAAAATGGGAAGTTACACAGTTACTTTTTGATGATGATACTGTGCTTATGGGATATTCTAAAGAAAAATTACAAAGGTTAGTAGACGAGTTTGGGAGTGTGTGTAAAGGTAGAAAGTTGAAAGTGAATATAGAAAAGAGTAAGGTGATGAGAGTATCAAATGATTTAGATAAAGAAAATTGGATATCAAATTGGGGAGGAGGAGTGTGAGCAGGGTAATATTTAGTGAAGGGATTCAGGGAAACCGGTTATTTTATATAAAGGGACTTGAGTCCTGGAAATGGGAAGTACAATGCCTGCACTCTAAAGGAGGGGTTTGGGATATTGGCAGTTTGGAGGGATACATTGTGTATTTTTATACATATATACTTCTAAGCTGTTGTATTCTAGGCACCTCTGCAAAAACAGTGATTATGTGTGAGTGAGGTGAAAGTGTTGAATGATGATGAAAGTATTTTCTTTTTGGGGATTTTCTTTCTCTTTGGTTCACCCTGCCTCGGTGGGAGACGGCCGACTTGTTGAAAAAAAAAATGTATATATATGATAATTAAATCCTTAAGAGATTTTCCTAGAGTTGATAACCTCATTCGCCTTCCCTGTCAGCACAAAAATGGGAGAGGCAGAACCCCCACTCACTCTACTGACAGTGAAAAAGTCAGAGTCCAGGTGAGCAAGAAAATTGAAGAGGGCAACACAGTGGGGGCAATCAGAATTATTACCAGTGAAGATACAGTTGCTCCCAGGGATGCTGAGACGGCTGAAGCACTTAGAGGAAAGCACCCTGCCAGGGAAACCAACACCTCTGTCCCCACTATGGAACCATTGATTGTGGAAGACTCAGACATTTATAAAGCAATAATGTCGTTCCCATCTGGCTCTGCTGGGGGTTACACTGGAATAAGGCCACAGCATTTAAAGGAAATGGTTAATCCAGTTATTGGGGAAATTGCAGAGACACTGCTTTCAGAGATCACAAGGTTCGTCAACAATTCCTTGGCTGGTCTGATTCCTGATGAAATTAGACCTTTCTTTTTTGGTGCAACACTTTGTGCACTTAAACAGAAGGATGGAGGAATTCGGCCAATTGCAGTAGGCAACACGTTACGCAGCCTCGTATCCAAGGCTGCTGTCCGAAGTATTCGTGCACAGGCAGCCATGATGCTTCAACCAAACCAGCTTGGCTTTGGGGTCTCTCAAGGAAGTGAAGCAGCGGTTCATGCAACAAGGGCGTATATTAACAACCTGCCTGAGGACAATGCAGTGGTAAAATTAGACTTCAAGAATGCGTTCAATCTCCTGAAAAGAGACGTGGTATTAACAGCAGTACAAGAACATTTCCCTGGTCTCTTCCCTTTTGTTTCAGCTGGGTATAGCTAGGAATCAATGCTTCTCTTTGGAGAGTATGAAATTACATCATCGGAGGGTGTCCAACAAGGAGATCCTCTTGCACCATTTCTCTTCTGTATAGCAGTTAGAGAAATCACAGTCAGACTGACCAGCGAGCTAAACATCTGGTTCCTAGATGATGGCACACTAGCAGGTACAAAGGAGTCCCTCCTACATGACCTTACACAGGTAATGACACGGGGACAGGAAATGGGTCTCGTCCTGAATCCATCCAAATGTGAAATCATTTCAGTCAGTCAACAAGTGATAAATGCAGTGTGATCAAAACTACCAGGAGCAGCAGTCATTGTTCCCACAAATAGTGTCTTGCTAGGAGCACCTCTGGGAAGCAATGCCATTGACACAATTCTCAGGAAGAAATTGGCAATCTGGACACCCACGATGCCTTGTACCTTCTCACAAATTGCTTGAGTCTGCCCAGGTTGACATATTTCCTAAGATGTGCACCTTCATACGATAACCCTATACTGCACGAATATGACAGTATTCTGAGGCAGATTTTTACGAAAGTACTTAACCTTACTCTAGAAGACGGGCAGTGGAACCAAGCTACACTTCCAGTCAGACTAGGAGGCATTGGTGTCCGCAAGTCATCACAGATTGCGTTACCTGCTTTTCTGTCCTCGTGTATTGCGTACAGAGAGCTTGTAGAAGCGATTCTCCCTGAACATCTTAGGGACAAGATTGGAGTCCAGGACCAAAAATTCATTGACGGAGCAATGATCTGGGATAATCTAACGGGCTCAGAAACCAGACCTGCTCCCCCCAACAACTACAAACAATCGCACTGGGATGGTCCAATAGTGGAAAATATAGCCTCAACAATGCTTCAGAGTGTGTCAGCGAAGGATAGAGCCCGCCTCCTGGCAGTGAGAGCCCCTCATGCTGGGGACTTTCTGTTGGCTGCTCCCAACTCCAGCCTTGGCACACGCCTTGACCCACAGACCATCCGCATCGGTGTTGCCCTTCGACTTGCCGCCCCTATTCTCGCCGAACACAGGTGTATTTGTGGCAGTGAAGCAGCAGACCGATTCGGGTACCATGGTCTTGTGTGCCGTAAATCCGAGGGAAAGATTGCAAGACATGAGGAGGTTAATAACATTATCAAGAGGAGCCTCACAACAGCTGGATGCCCAGCAGTAAGGGAGCCACCCCAACTATGCAGATCTGATGGCAGCCAGAAGCGTCCAGATGGTATCACCCTTCAAGCCTGGACAGATGGGAAGCAGGTGGTGTGGGACTATACATGTGCATCTACCTTGGCTGATACCTATCTCCAATACACCAGGGAGGAAGGAGGGGCAGCTGCCAGCTTCAGGGAGTCCCAAAAGTCTAGAAAATATGGAGAACTTGCCCATCATTATATGTTTGTTCCCATAGGCTCAGAGACCCTTGGCTCATGGGGAAAGAGTGCATCTAAATTCCTTAATGAGCTGGGAAAAAGACTCATCAGGGTAACTAGGGATCCCAGGGCAGCTAGTTTTCTGTTCCAGCTGCTCAGTGCGGCTGTTCAAAGGGGTAATGCCTGCTGTATTTTGGGCACACGCCCCAGCTCTGAGGAGCTGGATGAGATTTTCGCCTTATAATCGGTGATACACACGTAACAACATGTACCTTATATGCCACCTTTATATCAACAATGTATCTCTGAAATCTTCTGTACCATATTATGTAATAAAATATTCCTATTGGTAAAAAAAAATATATACTAAAAGATGGGGTGGTAGTGGAAGTGGAATATTCAAAAGGCTTCAGGAAGAAATCCAAATATTCTTCCTTGAAGCCTTTTGTCCACTTCTCCGAGGCTATGAGTCCCACAATTTACACCAGAGGTGGACCCCATCCTATATATGTATATATATATATATATATATATATATATATATATATATATATATATATATATATATATTATATATATATATATACATATATATATATATATATATATATATATATATATATATATATATATATATATATATATATATATATATATATATATATCGTGCCGAATAGGCAGAACTTGCGATCTTGGCTTAAATAGCAAGGCTCATCTTGCCATATAGGACAAGCGAAAATTTGTGTATGCAGTAATTTCGCCAAAATCATTCTGAACCTAACCAAAAAAATATATTTCACTGTGTTGTTTGGTATTAAATTACTGTAAACAAATCTAAAATATATTTAGTTGGGTTAAGCTAAAATAAATTGCGCTTGTTATAATAAGGTTAGGTAAGTTTTCTAAGTTCCTTTTGGTGCAAAATTATAAATTTTTACATCAACATTAATGAAAAAAATATATTTTTAAACGTATAAGAGAAAATTTTAGAAAGGACTTAATTTTAAATGAGTTCTTGCTAATTGACCAGTTTTACATATTATATATATATTTATATATATATCATATATATATACATATATATATATATATATATAAATACATATATAAATATAAATACATACATATATATTTTATTTTATTTTTATTATCACACTGGCCGATTCCCACCAAGGCAGGGTGGCCCGAAAAAGAAAAACTTTCACCATCATTCACTCCATCACTGTCTTGCCAGAAGGGTGCTTTACACTACAGTTTTTAAACTGCAACATTATATATATATATATATATATATATATATGCAACATTATATATATATATATATATATATATATATGCAATAAGATCACAGTAAACAGGTGATTTCAGAATATGCAGAACAACCACTGTGAAAGAATAGAGAAATTCCAAGCGCTTTCGTGACTACTCACATTATCAAGGAACAATGAAAGTAATGCATCAAAGGAAGGCATATAAAGGGTCTAGCCCACACCTCACTATCACATCCCACAACAAAGCAACACCTGACGCGCGACTCATAAGAAAGGGAACACTGCAGCAGTCCCCCTAGTCCAACTAGACAGGTCCTTCACACAACCCACCAACAAACTATTCTACCCAAGAATTAAGAATTTTAAAATTTATTATTTGTCCAATGTATTAATAAATTCTTCCCAAATTCTATTGATTATAAATGGATCTAATTTATATAAACCAAAGGAAATATTCATATTATTGTCAAAACTGCTTTTTATGAAACAAGATTCAAGTATATTCCTGTCTACCATGGACTCGCTTTATACAACTTTCTCAACTTTTTGAAAATCAATTGGATGGTTATAATCTCTCACATGAATAAATAGAGCATTGGAATCTTGTCCAGTTCTAATGCTATATTTATGTTGTTTTAATCTTAGTTCGAGACTTTTACCAGTTTGACCGTAATAAACTTTATCGCAAATTTTACAAGGAATCTTATAGACACATCCATCAGCATTTTGGGGGGAATTCTTTATCAAAAGTTTTTTTACTGTATCAAAATTTTTAAATACAACTTTGATATTAAAAGTTTTAAGAAGAGAAGGCATATCAACCAAGTTTTCATGGTAAGGGAAAACCAACATATTTTTAGTTGAATAAGGTTGGTCGGCCCTATTTGTATTGTAAAAATTATTTCTAGCAATTTTAAAAGATTTATCAATTACGTTTCTTGGGTATTTCAAATCATTACCTATTTCATAAATTTTGGATATTACCTCATCTATGAACTCTGGACTACAAATACGTAAAGCTCTCAAAAACATTGATGAGAAAACAGACAGTTTAACTCTATTTTGATGTGACGAATTATAGTGGACATAGGAACAATTATTTGTAGGCTTTCTGTAAATTTTAAATTTTAATTAATTATTACCCTTAATAATTAAAACATCTAGAAAAGGCAATGAGTTATTTTCTTCAAACTCAACAGTAAAGTTTATAGAATGGGCTAAGCTATTTAATTTGCCAAGGAAATGGTGTACATCTACATTCTTGGGCATAAGACACAAAATATCATCAACATATCTGAACTATTTAGCTCTATTAGGGAGGATTGTGTTAAGCAGCGTTGTTTCAAAACATTCCATGTATAGGTTACTAAGACCAGGTGAAAGAGGATTTCCCATTGTCATACCAAACTTCTGAGTGTTAAACTTATCATTAAATACAAATTTTGCCTCATCAATGCAAAGTTTAAAAACTTTTGACAATAATATGAATATTTCCTTTGGTTTATATAAATTAGATCCATTTATAATTAATAGAATTTGGGAAGAATTTAATAATACATTGGACAAATAATAAATTTTAAAATTCTTAATTCTTGGGTAGAATAGTTTGTTGGTGGGTTGTGTGAAGGACCTGTCTAGTTGGGCCAGCGGTCCTGCTGCAGTGTTCCCTTTCTTATGAGTCGCGCGTCAGGTGTTGCTTTGTTGTTTGATGTGATAGCGAGGTGTATGCTAGACCCTTTATATGCCTTCCTTTGATGCATTACTTTCATTGTTCCTTGATAATGTGAGTAGTCACGAAAGTGCTTGGACTTTCTCTATTCTTACACAGTGGTTGTGTTGTATATATGCATATATATACATATGTATGTATGTATATGTATATATGTATATGTATATGTATTTGTATGTGTATATATATATGTATGTATATATAGATAGATAGATAGATAGATAGATAGAAAGATAGACAGACAAACAGATAGATAGATAGATAGATAGATAGATATATAGATAGATAGATAGACATATAGACAGATAGATAGATATAGATATATAATATAGGGAGGTACCACCTCTGGAATTGGACTGGTGAACCTCATCCTCAGAGAAAAGAATAAATTTACTTCAGGGAAAACTCAAGGTTCTCCCCGGAGCTGTTTGAATATTTTCTTCTACCACCCTCCAATATTCTATATTCTATGTGAACTTTATTTAAAGACAAAATACATTAACGAAAATACAATGGGGAATAAAACAACATACATAACGTCTCAGAGCCTACATCTCGAATACTTCGTCCAGCTCCCCGGCGATGGACCGCGTACCCAGAATGCTGCTGGTATTTCCCCTCTGGATAGAAAACTGAGTCTCTGGAAGAGGAAGCTGGCCGCTCTGTGATCCTTAGTTTCTGTGATGAGCTTTTCACTCAGCTTTTTGAGGAACTTTACAGCACACTTGACCCATGTTCCAAGTGTCTCTGACTCTACTGGGATGAAGTTAGAGCAAAGGGGCAGACCTTCATATATGCGAATGCTCCACCCCCTTCAGCTTCAGAGTATGACAGAGTATATATATATATATATATATATATATATATATATATATATATATATATATATATATATATATATATATATATATATATATATATATATATATATATATATATATATATATTTCAAGATACTTACTCATGGAACTGAAAGGAAACACAGAAGCGCAAGAACTACAATGAAATATAGAAGAAAACTTGTATGAATGAGTATACATATACTCATTTACGTACAATCGCATATTATGGTAAAAAATTTGGGTGAATAGATTCCATATAATAACTTGTGAAGGACTGCTCAATTAAGTATCAAATCGTCACCACCGATATTTAACTTCTTTGCAAACCTATGCTGTATTCTGTACTCCTCCTTCTGTATGGAATGAGGTAGAGAGGACTCGGCTTATGGGATAATACAAATAATAATATCTTTATTTACTACAAGTACATGTACATGGTATACAGTCCTAGCTGACATCCTATTATATAGAAAGCCCTTTGTTATGCTGAGCATTTCGGGGAAATTAGGTCACTGTCCCAGGATGCGATCAGCACCAGTCGACTAACACCCAGGTACCCATTTTACTGATGGGGAACATAGACATCAGGTGTAAAGAAACACGCCCAATGTTTCTACCCTGGATGGGAATCGAACTCAGACCCTCGCCGTGTGAAGCGAGAGCTTTAGCCACCAGGCCACCAGAGCGGTGATGCTTTTTTTGGAGCATTGAGGTAGAGGGGGTTGAGTTTATGGAATACAGGGATACCTTTTTTGAATCAATGAAGTAGAGGGGATTAGTCTTAATATAATTATGAACACCTTTCTCGAATCACTGAGGCAGAGGGAGGTGATCTTAGGAGTGTCAGGGATACCCTTCTCGACTCGCCCAACAAAGGTAAACCGTCAAGTTTGCATATATAAATTAAGAAATAATATTGCCAGGTGAGAGTCTATTTGCAACCCATTCACGGGAATTCTATGTGGATTTCTCGTTAAAGTTTTGCAGAAAATTTCTGAATTTACGTCACTGAGGTAAGATAAGGATGGTTTAGGCTAGATTATGTTAGTTAAGATCGTCCTTTATCAATAACTATTAACCAATTTGAAGAAACCACTACGTCAATAAATGAAACATTAGGTTAAGGACAGGAAAAGTTGTATGATACACAAATGAAAAAGGGAAAAACACCGCTGCGCTTGTAAGGTCACTGTCACCTAATTACTGTTTAAGACTAGTTGAGTAATCACCTATTTGACTATCTCTGCAGAGATATACTGCCTTTTATTAAGTACATGGACAGGGAAACAAACTTTTCTTCTGGAAAATTATCACTTTATTTATATATGTATCGTGCCGAATAGGCAAAACTTGCGATTTTGGCTTAAATAGCAAACGCTCTTCTTGCCGAATACGGCAAGCGAAAATTTGTGTATGCCATAATCTCGTAAAAATCATTCTGACCCTAACGATAAAAATGTATTTCGTTATGTTTATTTATTATTAAATTATTGTAAAAAATCTAAAATATATTTAATTGGATTAGGCTAAATTAAATTGCACTTGTTATAATAAGGTTAGGTAAATTTTCTAAGGTTCTTTTGGTACAAAATTATTACTTTTTACACTAACATACATGAAAAAAACATATCTTTAAACATATAAGAGAAAGTTTTGGAAAGGACTTAATTTTAAATGAGTTCTTGCTAATTGACCAATTTCACCTATTCGTGTGTGTGTGTGTGTGTGTGTGTGTGTGTGTGTGTGTGTGTGTGTGTGTGTGTGTGTGTGTGTGTGTGTGTGTGTGTGTGACATGCTAGGTAGTTTAATGTTGCAGAAGGGGGATCTTATTCCAAGGAATTATAAAAGATACGCTGTCATTCTCTAATTCAACCTTATTACCCTTACGGATTTACCGTTTTGCCAAGTCGAAAAATAATAATGGGACACCGACTACCGTAATAGATCGACACTGGATTCCGGCCCTTACGTCACTGTCTAGGTAACTAATCATCTCCCGGCATCGCCGTCGACCAACCAATCATTCTCCTCAGATTTTACGTGGGAAGCCAATCAGTGGCTGTTGTCACGTTCCCAGAACCAATCAGTAAAATGTAAACAAAGTGGTTAATCGTGATCCCAAAGCAGAAGTAACTTCGGTCTTGCTGCACAGCAATTTACCTTAATTATGGAATCTTTTGTTGATAGTTCCGGGAGAAGGGATGTTATGGCAGCAGGGATGCTGTAGCTATGGCAGCAGGGATGCTCGTAGTAGTTATTGCAGTTAGCATGATAGTAGTTATGGTTGCTGGGATGCTGGTAGTTATAGCGGTAAGAATGCTGGTAGTTATTGTAGCTGGAATGCTGATAGTTGTTATAACTGGAATGCAGGTAGTTTTTGTAGCAGGGATAATGGTAGTTATGGCGGCAGAGATGCTGCTAGTTATAGCAACAGGGATACTGGAAGTTGCAGCAGCAGGAATGGTGGTAGTTATTGTTGCTGGGATGTTGGCAATTGTTGTAGCTGGGATGCTGGTAGTTATAGCAGAGATGCTGGTAGTTATAGCAGCAGGGATTCTGGTAGTTATAGAAGCAGGGATGCTGGTAGTTATAGCAGCATGGATGATGGTAGATATTGTACCTGGGATGCTAGTGGTTATGGTAGCAGAGAAGCTGGTAGTTATAGATGCAGGGATTCTGGTAGTTATAGCTGCTGGTAGTTAATATAGCTGGGATGCTTGTAGTTATTGTAGCTGGGATGCTGGTGGTTATTGTAGTTGGAATGCTGGTAGTTGTGATAGCAAGGATGCTGGTAGTTATGGTAGCTGGGATGCTGGTAGTTATGGCAGCAGGGATGTTGGTAGATATTGTACCCGGGATGCTAGTAGTTATGGTAGCAGAGAAGATGGTAGTTATAGATGCAGGGATTCTGGTAGTTATAGCAGCAGTGAAACTGGTGGTTATAGCAGCAATGAAACTGGTAGTTATAACAGTAAGTTTGCAGGTAGTTATTGTAGTTGGGATCTTCTAGTTATTATAAATGGGATGCTGTTAGTTATTGTTAATGGGATGCTGGCAGTTATTGTAAATGGGATGCAGGTAGTTATAGTGCCTGGTATGCTGGCAGTTATTGCAAATGGCATGCAGGTAGTTACTGCAGCAGAGATGCTGGTAGTTATTATAGCTGGGATGCTGGTAGCTACTGTAGTTTGTATGCTAGTAGTTACGGTAGTAGATATACTGGTAGTTATGGTGGCAGAGATGCTGGTAGTTATGGTGGCAGAGATGCTGGTAGTTATGATGGCACGGATGCTGGTAGTTATGATGGCAGGGATGCTGGTAGTTATTGTGGCAGGGATGCTGGTAGTTATGGAGGCAGAGACGATGGTAGTTATGGTGGCAGAGTTGCTATTAGTTATGGTGCAGGGATACTGGTAGTTATGGTGGCAGAGATGCTGGTAGTTATGGTGGCAGAGATGCTGGTAGTTATGATGGCAGGGATGCTGGTAGTTATGGAGGCAGGGATGCTGGTAGTTATGATGGCAGAGTTGCTATTAGTTATGGTGGCAGGGATACTGGTAGTTATGGTGGCGGGGATGCTGGTAGTTAAGGTGGCAGGGATGTTGGTAGTAATGGTGGCAGGGATGCTGGTAGTTAAGGTGGCAGGGATGTTGGTAGTTATGATGGCAGGGATGCTGTTTGCTGTGGTAGCAGGGATGCAGGTAGGTATAGCAACAGGGATACTGGAAGTTACAGCAGCAGAAATGCTGGTACTTATTGTAGCTGGGATGTTGGCAGTTATTGTAGTTGGGATGTTTGTAGTTATAGCAGCAGGGATGCTGGTAGTTACAGAAGTAGGGATGCTGGTAGTTATAGAAGCAGGAATACTGGTAGTTAATATAGCTGGGATGCTTGTAGTTATTGTAACTGGGATGCTGGTGGTTATTGTAGTTGGGATGCTGGTAGTTATAGCAGCAGGGATGCTGATAGTTATGGTAGCTGGGATGCGGGTAGTTATGGCAGCATTGATGTTGGTAGATATTGCAGCTGGGATGCTAGTAGTTATGGTAGCAGAGAAGCTGGTAATTATAGATGCAGGGATTCTGGCAGTTATAGCAGCAGGGAAACTGGTAGTTATAGCAGCAGTGAAACTGGTAGTTATAGTAGCAATGAAACTGGTAGTTATAACAGTAAGGATGCAGGTAGTTATTGGCTGGGATCTTCTAGTTTTTATAAATAGGATGCTGGTAGTTATTGCTAATGGGATGCTTGTAGTTATAGTAAATGGGATGCAGGTAGTTACTACAGCACAGATGCTGGTAGGTATAGTAGCTGGAATGCTGGAAGCCACTGTAGCAGGGATACTGGAAGTCATGGTACCTGTGATGCTGGTAGCTACTGTTGCTTGTATGCGAGCAGTTATGGTAGTAGAGATACTGGTAGTTATGGTGGTAGGGATGCTCGTAGTTATGATGGCAGATATGCTGGTAGTTATGGTGGCAGGGATGCTGGTAGATATGGTGGCAGAGATGCTGGTAGTTGTGATGGTATGGATGCTGTTCGTTATGGTGGCAGGGATGCTGGTAGTTGTGGAGGCATGGATGCTGGCAGTTACGGTGGCAGGGATGCTGGTAGCTATGGTGGCAGGGATGCTGGTAGCTATGGTGGCAGGGATGCTGGTAGCTATGGTGGCAGGGATGCTGGTAGCTATGGTGGCAAGGATGCTGGTAGCTATGGTGGCAGGGATGCTGGTAGCTATGGTGGCAAGGATGCTGGTAGTTATGGTGGCAGGGATGCTGGTCTGTCTGTCTGTCGCTCTCTCTCTCTCTCTCTCTCTCTCTCATATAGGACAATCTTAATTTCCCAAGTGACACTGCATATTGCATTTTCAGTCCAGTAGATAATGAGAAGTCACTCAGTGTTTCCTGTCATCATGACATTTCCTCTTTATATTTTCTCAGTGATACTGATAAACACCAGCAGGCTAGTGTGAAGTATGTAAGATAACCCAGCAGGCTAGTGTGAAGTATGTAAGATAACCCAGCAGGCTAGTGTGAAGTATGTAAGATAACCCAGCAGGCTAGCGTGAAGTATGTAAGATAACCCAGCAGGCTAGTGTGAAGTATGTAAGATAACCCAGCAGGCTAGTGTGAAGTATGTAAGATAACCCAGCAGGCTAGTGTGAAGTATGTAAGATAACCCAGCAGGCTAGTGTGAAGTATGTAAGATAACCCAGCAGGCTAGCGTGAAGTATGTAAGATAACCCAGCAGGCTAGCGTGAAGTATGTAAGATAACCCAGCAGGCTAGCGTGAAGTATGTAAGATAACCCAGCAGGCTAGTGTGAAGTATGTAAGATAACCCAGCAGGCTAGCGTGAAGTATGTAAGATAACCCAGCAGGCTAGTGTGAAGTATGTAAGATAACCCAGCAGGCTAGCGTGAAGTATGTAAGATAACCCAGCAGGCTAGTGTGAAGTATGTAAGATAACCCAGCAGGCTAGCGTGAAGTATGTAAGATAACCCAGCAGGCTAGCGTGAAGTATGTAAGATAACCCAGCAGGCTAGTGTGAAGTATGTAAGATAACCCAGCAGGCTAGCGTGAAGTATGTAAGATAACCCAGCAGGCTAGTGTGAAGTATGTAAGATAACCCAGCAGGCTAGCGTGAAGTATGTAAGATAACCCAGCAGGCTAGCGTGAAGTATGTAAGATAACCCAGCAGGCTAGTGTGAAGTATGTAAGATAACCCAGCAGGCTAGCGTGAAGTATGTAAGATAACCCAGCAGGCTAGCGTGAAGTATGTAAGATAACCCAGCAGGCTAGTGTGAAGTATGTAAGATAACCCAGCAGGCTAGCATGAAGTATGTAAGATAACCCAGCAGGCTAGCGTGAAGTATGTAAGATAACCCAGCAGGCTAGTGTGAAGTATGTAAGATAACCCAGCAGGCTAGTGTGAAGTATGTAAGATAACCCAGCAGGCTAGCGTGAAGTATGTAAGATAACCCAGCAGGCTAGCGTGAAGTATGTAAGATAACCCAGCAGGCTAGCGTGAAGTATGTAAGATAACCCAGCAGGCTAGCCTGAAGTATGTAAGATAACCCAGCAGGCTAGCCTGAAGTATGTAAGATAACCCAGCAGGCTAGCCTGAAGTATGTAAGATAACCCAGCAGGCTAGTGTGAAGTATGTAAGATAACCCAGCAGGCTAGCCTGAAGTATGTAAGATAACCCAGCAGGCTAGCCTAAAGTATGTAAGATAACTCAGCAGGCTAGCGTGAAGTATGTAAGATAACCCAGCAGGCTAGCCTAAAGTATGTAAGATAACCCAGCAGGCTAGCCTAAAGTATGTAAGATAACCCAGCAGGCTAGCGTGAAGTATGTAAGATAACCCAGCAGGCTAGCGTGAAGTATGTAAGATAACCCAGCAGGCTAGCGTGAAGTATGTAAGATAACACTGCAGGCTAGCGTGAAGTATGTAAGATAACCCAGCAGGCTAGCCTGAAGTATGTAAGATAACCCAACAGGCTAGCGTGAAGTATGTAAGATAACCCAGCAGGCTAGCGTGAAGTATGTAAGATAACCCAGGAGGCTAGCGTGAAGTATGTAAGATAATCCAGCAGGCTAGCGTGAAGTATGTAAGATAACCCAGCAGGCTAGCGTGAAGTATGTAAGATAACCCAGCAGGCTAGCGTGAAGTATGTAAGATAACCCAGCAGGCTAGCGTGAAGTATGTAAGATAACCCAGCAGGCTAGCCTGAAGTATGTAAGATAACCCAGCAGGCTAGCGTGAAGTATGTAAGATAACCCAGCAGGCTAGCGTGAAGTATGTAAGATAACACTGCAGGCTAGCGTGAAGTATGTAAGATAACCCAGCAGGCTAGCCTGAAGTAAGTAAGATAACCCAACAGGCTAGCGTGAAGTATTTAAGATAACCCAGCAGGCTAGCGTGAAGTATGTAAGATAACCCAGCAGGCTAGCGTGAAGTATGTAAGATAACCCAGCAGGCTAGCGTGAAGTATTTAAGATAACCCAGCAGGCTAGCCTGAAGTATGTAAGATAACCCAGCAGGCTAGCGTGAAGTATGTAAGATAACCCAGCAGGCTAGCCTGAAGTATGTAAGATAACCCAACAGGCTAGCGTGAAGTATGTAAGATAACCCAGCAGGCTAGCGTGAAGTATGTAAGATAACCCAGCAGGCTAGCGTGAAGTATGTAAGATAACCCAGCAGGCTAGCGCGAAGTATGTAAGATAACCCATCAGGCTAGCCTGAAGTATGTAAGATAACCCAGCAGGCTAGCGTGAAGTATGTAAGATAACCCAGCAGGCTAGCGTGAAGTATGTAAGATAACCCAGCAGACTAGCGTGAAGTATGTAAGATAACCCAGCAGGCTAGCGTGAAGTATGTAAGATAACCCAGCAGGCTAGCCTGAAGTATGTAAGATAACCCAGCAGGCTAGCGTGAAGTATGTAAGATAACCCAGCAGGCTAGCGTGAAGTATGTAAGATAACCTGCAGGCTAGCCTGAAGTATGTAACATAACCCAGCAGGCTAGCGTGAAGTATGAAAGGTAACCCAGCAGGCTAGCGTGAAGTATGTAAGATAACCCAGCAGGTTAGCGTGAAGTATGTAAGATAACCCAGCAGACTACCCTGAAGTATGTAAGATAACCCAGCAGGCTAGCGTGAAGTATGTAAGATAACCCAGCAGGCTAGCGTGAAGTATGTAAGATAACCCAGCAGGCTAGCGTGAAGTATGTAAGATAACCCAGCAGGCTAGCGTGATGTAAGATAACCCAGCAGGATAACCCTAGCTAGTGAAGTATGTAAGATAACCCAGCAGCTAGCGTGAAGTATGTAAGATAACCCAGTAGCCTGATGTATGTAAGATAACCCAGCAGGCTAGCGTGAAGTATGTAAGATAACCCAGCAGGCTAGCCTGAAGTATGTAAGATAACCCAGCAGGCTAGCCTGAAGTATGTAAGATAACCCAGCAGGCTAGCCTGAAGTATGTAAGATAACCCAGCAGGCTAGCGTGAAGTATGTAAGATAACCCAGCAGGCTAGCGTGAAGTATGTAAGATAACCCAGCAGGCTAGCCTGAAGTATGTAAGATAACCCAGCAGGCTAGCGTGAAGTATGTAAGATAACCCAGCAGGCTAGCGTGAAGTATGTAAGATAACCCAGCAGGCTAGCGTGAAGTATGTAAGATAACCCAGCAGGCTAGCGTGAAGTATGTAAGATAACCCAGCAGGCTAGCCTGAAGTATGTAAGATAACCCAGCAGGCTAGCGTGAAGTATGTAAGATAACCCAGCAGGCTAGCGTGAAGTATGTAAGATAACCCAGCAGGCTAGCGTGAAGTATGTAAGATAACCCAGCAGGCTAGCGTGAAGTATGTAAGATAACCCAGCAGGCTAGCGTGAAGTATGTAAGATAACCCAGCAGGCTAGCGTGAAGTATGTAAGATAACCCAGCAGGCTAGCTAGTGAAGTATGTAAGATAACCCAGCAGGCTAGCGTGAAGTATGTAAGATAACCCAGCAGGCTAGCTAGCGTGAAGTATGTAAGATAACCCAGCAGGCTAGCGTGAAGTATGTAAGATAACCCAGCAGGCTAGCCTGAAGTATGTAAGATAACCCAGCAGGCTAGCCTGAAGTATGTAAGATAACCCAGCAGGCTAGCGTGAAGTATGTAAGATAACCCAGCAGGCTAGCGTGAAGTATGTAAGATAACCCAGCAGGCTAGCGTGAAGTATGTAAGATAACCCAGCAGGCTAGCGTGAAGTATGTAAGATAACCCAGCAGGCTAGCGTGAAGTATGTAAGATAACCCAGCAGGCTAGCGTGAAGTATGTAAGATCACCTGCAGGCTAGCCTGAGGTATGTAAGATAACCCAGCAGGCTAGCGTGAAGTATGTAAGGTAATCCAGCAGGCTAGCGTGAAGTATGTAAGATAACCCAGCAGGTTAGCGTGAAGTATGTAAGATAACCCAGCAGACTACCCTGAAGTATGTAAGATAACCCAGCAGGCTAGCGTGAAGTATGTAAGATAACCCAGCAGGCTAGCGTGAAGTATGTAAGATAACCCAGTAGGCTAGCTTGAAGTATGTAAGATAACCCAGCAGGCTAGCGTGATGTAAGATAACCCAGCAGGCTAGCGTGAAGTATGTAAGATGACCCAGCAGGCTAGCCTGAAGTATGTAAGATAACCCAGCAAGCTAGCGTGAAGTAAGATAACCCAGTAGGCTAGCCTGAAGTATGTAAGATAACCCAGCAGGCTAGCGTGAAGTATGTAAGATAACCCAGCAGGCTAGCCTGAAGTATGTAAGATAACCCAGCAGGCTAGCCTGAAGTATGTAAGATAACCCAGCAGGCTAGCCTGAAGTATGTAAAATAACCCAGCAGGCTAGCCTGAAGTATGTAAGATAAGCCAGCAGGCTAGCGTGAAGTATGTAAGATAACACTGCAGGCTAGCGTGAAGTATGTAAGATAACCCAGCAGGCTAGCGTGAAGTATGTAAGATACCCAGCAGGCTAGCGTGAAGTATGTAAGATAACCCAGCAGGCTAGCGTGAAGTATGTAAGATAACCCAGCAGGCTAGCGTGAAGTATGTAAGATAACACTGCAGGCTAGCGTGAAGTATGTAAGATAACCCAGCAGGCTAGCGTGAAGTATGTAAGATAACCCAGCAGGCTAGCGTGAAGTATGTAAGATAACCCAGCAGGCTAGCGTGAAGTATGTAAGATAACCCAGCAGGCTAGCGTGAAGTATGTAAGATAACCCAGCAGGCTAGCCTGAAGTATGTAAGATAACCCAGCAGGCTAGCGTGAAGTATGTAAGATAACCCAGCAGGCTAGCGTGAAGTATGTAAGATAACCCAGCAGGCTAGCGTGAAGTATATAAGATAACCCAGCAGGCTAGCGTGAAGTATGTAAGATAACCCAGGAGGCTAGCGTGAAGTATGTAAGATAACCCAGCAGGCTAGTCTGAAGTATGTAAGATAACCCAGCAGGCTAGCGTGAAGTATGTAAGATAACCCAGCAGGCTAGCCTGAAGTATGTAAGATAACCCAGCAGGCTAGCGTGAAGTATGTAAGATAACCCAGCAGGCTAGCCTGAAGTATGTAAGATAACCCAGCAGGCTAGCCTAAAGTATGTAAGATAACCCAGCAGGCTAGCGTGAAGTATGTAAGATAACCCTGCAGGCTAGCGTGAAGTATGTAAGATAACCCAGCAGGCTAGCGTGAAGTATGTAAGATAACCCAGCAGGCTAGCGTGAAGTATGTAAGATAACCCAGCAGGCTTGCCTGAAGTATGTAAGATAACCCAGCAGGCTAGCCTGAAGTATGTAAGATAACCCAGCAGGCTAGCCTCAAGTATGTAAGACAACTCATCAGGCTAGCCTGACGTATGTAGGATAGCCCAGCAGGCTAGCGTGAAGTATGTAAGATAACCCAGCAGGCTAGCGTGGAGTATGTAAGATAACCCAGCAGGCTAGCGTTAAGTATGTAAGATAACCCAGCAGGCTAGCGTGAAGTATGTAAGATAACCCAGCAGGCTAGTGTGAAGTATGCAAGATAACATAGCAGGCTCGCCTGAAGTATGTAAGATAACCCAGAAGGCTAGCGTGAAGTATGTAAGATAACCCAGCAGGCTAGCGTGAAGTATGTAAGATAACCCAGCAGCCTAGCCTGAAGTATGTAAGATAACCCAACAGGCTAGTGTGAAGTATGTAAGATAACCCAGCAGACTACCCTGAAGTATGTTAGATAACCCAGCAGGCTACCGTGAAGTATGTAAGATAACCCAGCAAACTAGCGTGAAGTATGTAAGATAACCCAGCAGGCTAGCGTTAAGTATGTAAGATAACCCCGCAGGCTAGCGTGAAGTATGTAAGATAACCCAGCAGGCTAGTGTGAAGTATGTAAGATAACATAGCAGGCTCGCCTGAAGTATGTAAGATAACCCAGAAGGCTAGCGTGAAGTATGTAAGATAACCCAGCAGGCTAGCGTGAAGTATGTAAGATAACCCAGCAGGCTAGCCTGAAGTATTTAAGATAACCCAACAGGCTAGTGTGAAGTATGTAAGATAACCCAGCAGACTACCCTGAAGTATGTAAGATAACCCAGCAGGCTACCGTGAAGTATGTAAGATAACCCAGCAAACTAGCGTGAAGTATGTAAGATAACCCAGCAGGCTATCCTGAAGTATGTAGGATAACCCAGCAGGCTAGCGTGAAGTATGTAAGATAACCCAGCAGGCTAGCGTGAAGTCTGTAAGATAACCCAGCAGGCTAGCCTGAACTATGTAAGATAACCCAGCAGGCTAGACTGAACTATGTAAGATAACCCAGCAGGCTAGTGTGAAGTATGTAAGATAACCCAGCAGGCTCGCCTGAAGTATGTAAGATAACCCAGCAGACTAGCGTGAAGTATGTAAGATAACCCAGCAGGCTAGCGTGAAGTATGTAAGATAACCCAGCAGGCTAGCGTGAAGTATGTAAGATAACCCAACAGGCTAGTGTGAAGTATGTAAGATAACCCAGCAGGCTAGCGTGAAGTATGTAAGATAACCCAGCAGGCTAGCGTGAAGTATGTAAGATAACCCAGGAGGCTAGCGTGAAGTATGTAAGATAACCCAGCAGGCTAGTGTGAACTATGCAAGATAACATAGCAGGCTCGCCTGAAGTATGTAAGATAACCCAGAAGGCTAGCGTGAAGTATGTAAGATAACCCAGCAGGCTAGCGTGAAGTATGTACGATAACCCAGCAGGCTAGCCTGAAGTATGTAAGATAACCCAACAGGCTAGTGTGAAGTATGTAAGATAACCCAGCAGACTACCCTGAAGTATGTAAGATAACCCAGCAGGCTACCGTGAAGTATGTAAGATAACCCAGCAAACTAGCGTGAAGTATGTAAGATAAACCAGCAGGCTAGCGTTAAGTATGTATGATAACCCAGCAGGCTAGCGTGAAGTATGTAAGATAACCCAGCAGGCTAGTGTGAAGTATGTAAGATAACATAGCAGGCTCGCCTGAAGTATGTAAGATAACCCAGAAGGCTAGCGTGAAGTATGTAAGATAACCCAGCAGGCTAGCGTGAAGTATGTAAGATAACCCAGCAGGCTAGCCTGAAGTATGTAAGATAACCCAACAGGCTAGTGTGAAATATGTAAGATAACCCAGCAGACTACCCTGAAGTATGTAAGATAACCCAGCAGGCTACCGTGAAGTATGTAAGATAACCCAGCAAACTAGCGTGAAGTATGTAAGATAACCCAGCAGGCTAGCCTGAAGTATGTAGGATAACCCAGCATGCTAGCCTGAAGTATGTAAGATAACCCAGCAGGCTAGTGTTTAAGTATGTAAGATAACCCAGCAGGCTAGCCTGAAGTATGTAAGATAACCAAGCAGGCTAGCGTGAAGTATGCAAGATAACCCAGCAGTCTAGCGTGAAGTATGTAAGATAACCCAGCAGGCTAGGCTGAAGTATGTAAGATAACCCAGCAGGCTAGTGTGAAGTATGTAAGATAACCCAGCAGGCTCGCCTGAAGTATGTAAGATAACCCAGCAGACTAGCCTGAAGTATGTAAGATAGCCCAGCAGGCTAGCCTGAAGTATGTAAGATAACCCAACAGGCTAGTGTGAATTATGTAAGATAACCCAGCAGGCTACCCTGAAGTATGTAAGATAACCCAGCAGGCTAGCGTGACGTATGTAAGATAACCCAGCAGGCTAACCTGAAGTATGTAAGATAACCCAGCAGGCTAACCTGAAGTATGTAAGATAACCCAGCAGGCTAGCCTGAAGTATGTAAGATAACCCAACAGGCTAGCGTGAAGTATGTAAGATATCCCAGCAGGCAAGAAGCAAGTATGTAAGATATCCCAGCAGGCTAGAAGCAAGTATGTAAGATATCCCAGTAGGCAAGCAGTAAGTACGTAAGATATCCCAATAGGCAACCAGCAAGTATGTAAGATATCCCAGCAGGCAAGCACCAAGTACGTAAGATATCCCAGCAGGCAAGCAGCAAGCATGCAAGATATCCCAGCAGGCAAGCAGCAAGTATGTAAGATATCCCAACAGGCAAGCTGGAAGTATGTAAGATATCCCAGCAGGCAAGAAGCAAGTATGTAAGATATCCCAGTAGGCAAGCAGTAAGTGTGTAAGATATCCCAACAAGCAACCAGCAAGTATGTAAGATATCCCAGCAGGCAAGCTGCAAGTATGTAAGATATCCCAGCAGGCAAGCTGCAAGTATGTAAGATATCCCAGCAGGCAAGCAGCAAGTATGTAAGATATCCCAGCAGGCAAGCAGCAAGTATGTGAGATATTAAAGCCGTACAAATTACTGAAATATCACAGCAGCGAGCAACACGTATCTGAGATATCACAGCAGCAAGCTACTAGCACATGAGATATCACAGCATCAAGAAAGCAATGGTTTCTGGTACCGGGAAGAAGGTCTATTGGAATTTTTCTGAAGTGGCATCAGATGAGGTGAGTTTTTGTACCTTTTTTTCAGACTCCTGAAAGTCTGAAACTCTACGAAACCTGGTTCTCTGAGGAACCTGATTCTCTGTTGAACTTGGTTCTCTGATGAACCTGGTTCTCTGCGTAATCTAGTTTTCTGAAGAACCTGATTCTCTGTTGAGCTTGCTTCTCTGAGGAACCTGGCTCTTTGAGGAACCTGGTTCTCTGAAGATCCTGGTTCTCTCAGGAATCTGATTTTTTTTTAGGGTCCAGGTTCTTTAAAAGACAAGTATTTCCTTGGGGCCTAGTAACCCGATTCTAAGGCCCTTGGATCACTAGGAATCTTGAAGTTCCACTCATAAGGATCCTGAATCCTTATGTTCCTAAGAAGTCTAGACCATCGAGAAACGCTCCTTGATTCTGGTGAAGGGCTCTTGATCCAAGGAAATGGCTAACTTTTTCCGTGGATTGAGCTTAATTGCCTCTAATGTCTTGCTGCTTTAACACTCTCTCCAGAAAAGCAATAATAATGACAGTAACTTCGAAGTTAACGGTCGATGTGTGAGGAACCCAGATTTCCAAGGAACTGGAAATACTAAGGATCCTGGGTTGAAACCGGGATGAGAGCCGATGCTTAGAAAATAAAACACCTGGAATCGCTTGGAAAGCTCTTGGGAGTTGAGACACGGATGAAATTCTTGCAAATTAATATTGACATTGAATAAAAAACAAGGGAAGTGATAGATATTATGGAGGGAAGGAGGAGCATGGGAGGAGGAAAGAGAGGAGGCTGAAGATGTGGAGTGTTCTAAAGGCGATGAAAAGGAAAAGAAGAAATAAAGTGAAGGACAGGGTAGAAAAGGAGGAAATGGAAAGGAGGAGGAGGAGGATCAGGAGAAGTAGAAGGAGGAGGAAGAGAAAGAATGAAGATCTTACGGACTCTGTAAAGGCTGTCTGCTGAGAAAACTAACTAGTGAAATTCTGCTTATACCACTACTACTGTGTGCTTTCTGGTCACCTCACTGTCTTGTCTAGAGTGTATATCCAGTACCGAAGAAGTTCTTTCACAGCTGCTTCTCATGTCACTGTATTGTTATCACACAAACTTCTTGTGCGGAAATCTGTTCCAATACTTTATCACTTAGCTGATTTTCCTACCAGTATTAATGTTACATTTCTTGCCATGAAGTCACATGCCGTTCTTTAAAGTAATTTTATCACTTTGTGCTTTAAATAATTCTTCCTGCTTGAGTGTGTTATATTTATTTAATATCTTAAAAGTTTGAGCAAGATTTTCACATTGCCTATTTTTTTCCCCCAGAAGAGAAAAGATTAAGTGGTTTGAGTCTTTCTTCATAGATCTTCTTTCTTAATGTATGTACAAACTTTGTTACACATCCGTGCACTTTCTCAAGCTTTTCTTCAAACTTTAATGTAATTTAGGGATTAAACTTAATACATTTATGTGAGCGTTGGCAAAGTGTCACTATATTAATTCTTGTATTATGTACAATATCTTTTACGCTAATCAAAGATAATTTATCCTTTTCTGTCTCGGCTTACGGGTTTCAAGGTCATATGTGTAAACTGATCTAAGGGTGTAACCTCACTCAGTATTCTTAACCACTCAGACACTGACTGCAGGTGAGCTATGCCTGAAGTTTGTCGTCTATACCAAGTGACTTTATGGTCACGAGAAGTCACGAGAGGTTGCTACCTGTCCTGAACGGTCTTGACTTGCTTCTCTAGCGCTGTACAGTCAGAGTTCAAGGCGCTGAAGGAAGAGGCTCTACTTCTCAAGGAGGAAATTCACTTGAAAATTCACCTGAGTAAGTATAACAGTGAAGGGAAAACTGGTTAACAGCAGTGAAGAATAAGTTGGCAGCAGAAAGAAGTGGCAAGTGGCTTCCCATATAAGAATCATCAAAGTGAGGAAGGTTAAAAAGGCAGATTAAAAAATACTTCAATGGTTAGTGGGAATAAAGGTACCACTAACTCCTCTACTAATGAAATTAAGAATATCCTTGTGGTCGGTGACTAACAGGTAAAATAAATGGACCATGCTTTCTGTAAGAGATAAAGGAAGGTAAGACACAGGGTGTGTTTCCCAGTAGCTGGAGTTGGCGACATAGTAAACAGTTTTGGATAGGAGCTGCTAGTTAAGTACAGGACAGTTATGGATTTAATTAGGTCTAAAGGAGGGATCCAGATCATATGTTTAATTTTGCCTAGAAGACAAATGGGCATGAGTGTATATCTAGGGGAAACTGGTGTAAATTACTGGCTGGATAAGTACTACAGTGAACTTGCAATCACATTCATTATCAACTTGGACAATTTCTATGATAAACATGATATGTATGCTAAGGATGAGTCACATCTCTCTTAGACAGGGGTGGTACCGTTAGCCAACTGTGTAGAGGGGGAGCCGTTACTGAGTTCTAGAATTTTAAACTGACAGATGACAGTGGTATCAGTGTTTGAGAGAAACAAACAGATGGCAGCATGAGGGATAAAGGCAGCAAAAATTGCCAAGATACCTCAGGGAAATGTTTAAAACACACTGTTCATTCTTTAGTTAGTAACAAAAGGAAAGAAAAGACTTGGTCAACGTAGAGAGAGAGAGAGAGAGTAGAGGGCAGCGAGTGACTAATTTCCTTATGACCTTCTATACTAACTGAAGGAGCTCTAAAATAAATGACCGATTAATCTACGATTCTGCTAAAACACAGACCTTGTTAACCTGAAAGTTAGAGAAATTATTTCAAAATACCACACATAAAGCTATAAATTATTCCACACCGATAAGATCAATAGGTAGGGTAGGGGAGAGGCGATGATGTATGTAAGACATGATTTAAACTGTTGTCTTAGGAAAGATATGAAAAGGAAAGTGACGGATATGAAAAGGAAAGTGACGGATATGAAAAGGAAAGTGACGGGCACTAAACCTGTATGGCTACAGTTTCTCGAAGAACGTGAAAAACTAATCTTGGGTGGGAAACACTATAAACGTCTACTGGAAAAATATTACTAAGGCATTTAGATACGAAAATGTTGTTAATAGGAAATTTTTACTTTAGCCAAATTAACTGGAGTAATTTGAAAGGAAATTTTGAGTCTAGCTACTTTTTTGATACGATCAAATATTTTCTTTTTTAAACAGTTTGTAACAGAGCCAAGCAGGGAATAACCTGCTTGACTTGGTTCTTGCTAACCAGGAATCACTAATTACTAATTTCCTGGGTAATGATGAGCTTGGAGGAAGGAATCACAAATCACTCAGTTTCATTATATCATGAAATTTCCTTTAAAAATGCAGTCAAATCAAGGTCTCTGATTTCCCTGGAGCCAATTTTGTGGGGCTGAGAGATTATCTGAGTGTGTCAGCTGGTGTGACCTGACAAGTCAGGAAGGTGCTGATGGGTGCCAATATGACATTTTTCAGAGCATAGTTCAGGCTGCCCGGGCATCATATGCTTCATATAGGGAAATTAGATCAAAAGAAAATATACCAAAACTGCCAAACAATAGATTAAAATATCTCATACGTGAAACGAAAGGCACAAACCGGCGAATCAAAAAAAAATTAACGGGATACTTGAGGAATCAATATATCCAATTAAAGAGAGAAATAAAAAATAGGAATACGGAAAACCAAAAGAGATGAAATTAAACCCGCAAGGGAACTGAACACAAACCTAAAAGTTTTCTCTCATGTGTATAAGAGTAAGATTAGGGACATTGAAAAGCTGCACAGGTCAGCTCACTGCCAGTGACCATAAAAATGAAAACTTTTCAACAATTATTTCCTCTGTTTTACCACAAGATAATAGCGAAATTCTACAAATAAAAAAATATATACATAAGGGTGAAAATAAATTATGCACTAGTGATATTTTTTTTCAGGAAAATAGATTAAAATTACCAAACAAATCACCGGGTCCTGATGAAATGTTCTCAAGGCTTATTAAAAAAATGTAAGGAGGAACTTAGCAAACCATTAGAAAATATTTTCAACATATCACCACAAGCTGGTACAATGTAAGATAAGTTGAAAACGGCAAATCTGATACCTATTTTCAAAGCAGGAGACAGGTCGTTAACTTCGATTTATGGACCACGTAGCCTATCCTCCATTGTGGAAAAAAACGATGCAATAAAAAATTGCCGGTGCTATTCGAAGCCATGTTGGAATAAACAAATCGATCAATAACTCGCAGTACGGTTTCATTAAGGAGCGTTCCAGTATTACGAATTTACAAACATTCGCATTAGGGTACCTGAAGTGGATTACCATGGTAATGAATGTAATACTGTGTATATGAACTTCTGTAAGGCTTTTGGTAGAGTTCCACACAGGAGATTGTTGAGGAACTTTTTTTCCTACTCTTTGTAGGTACACGGAGTAGGGAAATAAATCCTGGACGGAGGCGTGGCTGACAGATAGGAAACAGAGAATTTGCATAAATCGGTAGAAATCAGTGGGAACGTGTCACAAGCGGTGTTCCACTGGGTTAGTGTTGGGCCCTTTGCTGGTCACAATATACATAGACGACATATATGAGGGAATCAATAGTGACACTACAATAAGCCGCAAGATTTATTCTGATGAGAACACTAGAGCGATACAGGAAGATCTGGATAGGTTGATACAGTGGTCGGAGAAGTGGGAGATGGACTTTAATGTAGAAAAATGTAAGGCCTAAGGCTTAGAAAAGAAAATAGGTATTGAACACATAAACTAAATAATGTAGATATTAATCAATCTGACTGCGAAAAACATTTAGGAGTTCTGGTTAGCAGTAATCTAAAGCTAAGACAACAGTGCACAAGTGTCTGTATACATTTACCAGGAAACCTCGGGTTATACTTCAGCTTTATATATTCTTGGTAAGGTCTCATTTAAATTATACTGCAGAGTTCTTCTGGTCACCTTCTTAGAGAATGGACATAACTGCGCTGGAAAACGTGCAGAGGAGGATGAGAAAGTTGAATCCATGTATCAGAAACTTTCCTACGAGCATAGACTGACCTCTGAATCTGCACTCTCTAGAAAGATTTTCTTTTTTAAACAGTTTGTAACAGAGCCAAGCAGGGAATAACCTGCATGACTTGGTTCTTGCTAACCAGGAATCACTAATTACTAATTTCCTGGTTAATGATGAGCTTGGAGGAAGGAATCACAAATCACTCAGTTTCATTGTATCATGAAATTTCCTTTAAAAATGCAGTCAAATCAAGGTCTCTGATTTCCCTGGAGCCAATTTTGTGGGGCTGAGAGATTATCTGAGTGTGTCAGCTGGTGTGACCTGACAAGTCAGGAATGTGCTGATTAGGAGGGATATGATCGAGGGGAATAAATAGAAGATAGGAATAAATGAAAGGGATGTACATAACTGGCTAAAAATACCTAACCAAGACAAGACTCGCAGCAATGGATTTGGTAATAGAGATGTGGATGAATGGAACAAACTCCCGAGTAGCGTCAATGAAGCATAAACCTTGTGTAACATTAAAAATGGGTTGGACAGTGGATGGGTGGATGTGAGTGGGTCTTAGTGTGAGTGTGAGTTAGACCTGTCCAGTACGGGCCAGCCGGCTTGTTGCAGTGCTGTTTCTTTCTTATGTTCTTCAGTGAGATACGAAAAAGTAGGTAGATAGAGAGGGGTAGGAGGAGGAAGAAGGTGAAAAGGTGGAGTGGGTGGAGAAGACAGAGAAAGAGAGGGCGTGGGGTGGAGGAGAAAGAGAAGGAGGGAGTGACTGACTGGAGTTCCGCCACAAATTGATTTGGTGACGAAGATGCCGCAGGAAATTGATGGAATTGAAGTAGTGACTTGCTGACTCAAGGTCCGAAAGTGGCCACGAGGCAAGACTGGTGACTGGTGAACACGAGAACTAACTGGAGGTGGCGTGACTGACTGAATGGTGGCCAAGAAATAGCGAGAATTTCATTAACTGTCTAGTGACCAATAAAAACTGACTGGTGTCGGAGTAACTTACTAGTGGCCGCCAGGAACCAACTGGAGGTGCAGTAACTGACTAGTAACAACCAGGAACTAACTGGAGGTGCAGTACCTGACTAGAGGCCACCAGGAACTAACTGGAGGTGCAGTAACTGACTAGTAGCAACCAGGAACTAACTGGAGGCGCAGTACCTGACTAGAGGCCACCAGCAAGTAACTGGAGGTGCAGTAACAGACTAGTAGCAACCAGGAACTAACTGGAGGTGCAGTACCTGACTAGTAGCAACCAGGAACTAACTGGAGGTGCAGTACCTGACTAGTAGCAACCAGGAACTAACTGGAGGTGCAGTACCTGACTAGTGTCAGCTACGAACAATAACTTAGCGATGCTGACTGTTATGTAAGACAAAATCTCTTACATAACACTGTTAGGGATAACGAAGCTTTTCAGCCGGAATTTAACTAGTCATAACGAGATAAGAAGAGACCAGCGAGGCTCTTGCGAAGCACAACAAGACTCTTGCGAGACACAACGAGACTTGCGAGACACAGAGAGACTCTTTCGAGATGCATCGAGACCTGGTTAATTATTGTCCATCTGATCTCTTATCAATCACCTGGTTAATTATTATTTGCTTAGTAAAAATCATTCACTTGATTAATTACGTTCACCTTGGCAATTATTAATCTGGTTAATTATCATTCATCGAGTTAATTTTTATTTATCTACTCACTTATCATTCACCCGGCTAATTATCATTCACCTGATTAATTATCATTTACCTGGTTAATTATGATTCACCTGTTAATTATCATTCACCTGGTTAATTATCATTCGCCTGTTAATTATCATTCACTTTGTTAATTATCATTTACCTGTTAAATATCATTCACTTTGTTAATTAACATTCAAATGATTAATTATCATTCACCTGGTTAATTATCATTCACTTAATTAATTATCAATCACCAGGTTAATTATCATTCACCAGGTTAATTATCATTCACCTGGTTAATTATCATTCACCTGGTTAATTATAATTCACCTTGTTAAATATAAATCACCTGGTTAATTATCAATCACCTGGTTAATTATCATTCACCTGGTTAATTATCATTCACCTGGTTAATTATCATTCACCTGGTTAATTATCATTCACCTGGTTAACTATCATTCACCTGGTTAATTATCATTCACCTGGTTAATTATCATTCGCCTGGTTAATTATCATTCACCTGGTTAATTATCATTCATCTGGTTAATTATCATTCACCTGTTTATTGATTTGTACGCAAACTTGTTTGTACACTTCTGCGTACATGAGTGTGTCCATAATCCTGTACGTGGCTATGTACACGTACGCAATTTTGTACGTAATGTATATGTACGCAGTCACGTGCGCAGTTACGATCATACCTGTAATATGTACGTAGCTACGTACACTCATGCAGTTATGCACGTAACTACGGACATGAATGTGATACATAACTATTCACGTTGCTGTGTGCATGCCTCTGATTAGGTACGTAGCAACATGCATGGACGTGATTATATTCGTAGCTACGCCTATGTACATGATCACGAACATCCTTATGAACGTGGATTCATCCACGTACGGTGTAGCGCACATTTACATGTTCATGAATGTGTTCACGTATGTCTACACGCACATGTCAGTGTATGTACGTCCATGTGTACCTAGTCTACCAGGCTATGTACGCGTATAAGTACGTGGTCATGTGCGTGACTGTGCCATATGTGTGTAAGAGGTTACGCCCGTGTGTATACGTGGGCGTGTGCGTGGTCAGGTCTGTGTACGTGGCTGTGGGTGTGGCTATGCTCATACATGTACGTAATCGTTTACCTGTGTGTGTCCGTGAATGTGTACGTGGCCTCGTGCGTGGCTACCTCTGCGTGTGTACGTGATCACTTGCGTGGCTACATCAGTGTGTGTACACGGTCATGTGCGTGGCCTACCTCCCTGAGTGAACGCGATCGTGACCATGACTACGTTTGTGTGAGCACGTCATGTACGTGACTACGTCCGTGTGTGTACGTGGTGGTGGGCACAGGCAGGGACCAGTGGTGACATAACAACTTTAAACACCAGCCGCCAACACTCTCCACCAGAATACGCCCTTCTTGCTCGGTACATGGGAGAGTGGGTGTTGGAGGGTGTTGACGAGCCTTACAGGCTTTTGGAGGGTGTTGCAGGGTGTCTTGGTGTTCAGAGATGTTGAAGGCTGTGCCGTTGGTGTTGGAGGGTGTTGAAGAGTGTCTCTTAATGTTGGAGGGTGTTGAAGAGTGTCTTTTGGTGCTGGAGGGTGTTGAAGAGTGTCTTTTGGTGCTGGAGGGTGTTGAAGAGTGTCTTTTGGTGCTGGAGGTTGTTGAAGAGTGTCGTTTGGTGCTGGAGGTTGTTGAAGAGTGTCGTTTGGTGCTGGAGGTTGTTGAAGAGTGTCGTTTGGTGCTGGAGGTTGTTGAAGAGTGTCTTTTGATGCTGGAGGGTGTTGAAGAGTGTCTTTTGGTGTTGGAGGGTGTTGAAGAGTGTCGTTTGGTGCTGGAGGTTGTTGAAGAGTGTCGTTTGGTGCTGGAGGTTGTTGAAGAGTGTCGTTTGGTGCTGGAGGTTGTTGAAGAGTGTCGTTTGGTGCTGGAGGTTGTTGAAGAGTGTCTTTTGATGCTGGAGGGTGTTGAAGAGTGTCTTTTGGTGTTGGAGGTTGTTGAAGAGTGTCTTATGGTGTTGGAGGGTGTTGAAGAGCGTCTTTTGGTGTTGGAGGTTGTTGAAGAGTGTCTTATGGTGTTGAAGGGTGTTGAAGAGTGTCTTTTGGTGCTAGAGGGTGTTGAAGAGTGTCTTATGGTGTTGGAGGGTGTTGAAGAGTGTCTTTTGGTGTTGGAGGGTGTTGAAGAGTGTCTTATGGTGTTGAAGGGTGTTGAAGAGTGTCTTTTGGTGTTGGAGGGTGTTGAAGAGTCTTATGGTGCTGGAGGTTGTTGAAGAGTGTCTTTTGGTGCTGGAGGTTGTTGAAGAGTGTCTTTTGGTGCTGGAGGTTGTTGAAGAGTGTCGTTTGGTGCTGGACGGTGCTGGAAGGATCAAGTGATTGGCAGCTGAAGTATATGCAAAGCATATTGCCCAAAAGAAAAAGAAAAGATGTAAACTGGAAAGAAAAAAAAAAACACTGAGTAGACAAGTAAAAAATATTTCTTTTCGTATTCCCCCCCCAAAAAAAGGCAAAAACTACATGCAGTATGGGGTCCTTGTTCAAACATGCTGGAACTTATACGAACAACAGCAGAGAAAAAAGTGAGATACTGAGGTCTCAGTATACTTCTGTGTTTAGTGAAAAATGAATCAGACTAAAGATCGACAACCCTAATGAATTTTCATGAACGAGTCTCAAAACCTTGTCAATGTATGTCAGATTTCTGACATAACCCTAACTCCACTCGTCTTTGAAAAATCCCCTGACAACATTCCCATGCCCTCTGGCCAAGTCCCAGACTTGTGGAAATCCGTGTTCATCAAGAATTGCAAGAAACCCCTTTCGTGTGCCTAAATCATGCTATGGAGAGGGAGCCTGGACACGGGTGTCATCCCACAGTCGCTATAAACAACGGATATATCCCCCACTCCATAAAGGTGGCAGCAAAACAATAACATAGAATTATAGACCGATAGCTCTAACGTCCCACATAAAAATCTTTGAGAGAGTTTTTTTTATTTATTTATTTATTTATTTCCAATTTGTGCACACACCAACCACTTCGATTCCCAACAGTTGCACAACACAGATCAAAATAGGGTTACAACAGGTAGCTCCTGCCTCTACTGGACTATTGTGACATGGTCTTAGAAGCACTAGAGGACAAGTAGGATGCAGATGTAGTATACACATAATTTGCAAAAGCCTTCGACAAGTACGATCATTGTGTAATAGCGCACAAAATGCGTGTTGAAGGAATAATTTGAAAAGTTTGCGGATGGGTCTTCAACTTTCTAACCAACAGATTACAAAGAGTAATGACAGAGTAAAGTCAGAGGTTGAAAAAATGAAAAGTTCTGTCGCAAGGCACAGTACTAGAACCTGCATGAGATTATTATCCACTGAAGACATGATAAATCTCCAAGCGGATGTAAACCAAGTTTTCCAATGGGCTGAAACAATATTATGTTTGAAAGTGAAGACACATGTGCAACATCTGGTTATCTTTATTGTAGACGTTTCGCCATCCAGTGACTTTATCAATACAGATTCTAGGACATAACTAGAAGACAGTAGAACTATATACAAAAGATGAGGTAATCAGTCCCTCAGCCTTGGAGTTGGTGTGCAGAGCACCGTGGTCGTAGAGATTCTGGAGCACAGGCAAGAAGACTGGCGCTTATATAGGCGTCAGCGGATAGAGACGTGTAGCAGACGAGGGCATAGTCACTGGTAGGCGGGATTCCCGTGGAGATGCCATGACAAGGCAAGTGAAACAGCAAATCTAAAGAAGTACAAAAAAACCTTTACTGCACGTATTAGTTCAGTCAGGCACCTTAGATACCGGGAACATTGAAAACCCTGGATTTGTACTCCCTGGAACGGAGGCGAGAAAGATATGATAATCTACTCCTGAAAAATCCCCGATTGACTTATCCCAAATATTCACACAGAAATTACTCCCTACGAAAGCAAAAGACTATGCAGAAGGGGTAACATACTCTTAATGAAAAGAAGAGGAGCCATGAGTACACTAAGAGGCAACACAATAAGTGTCCGGGGAACAAGACTGTCCAACAGCCTCCCATCATACACAAGGGAAATTACCAACAGATCCCCGGTTGTCTTGAAGAGGAAACCGGACAGATACCTAACGTCAGTATCCGATCAGCCAGATTGTACGTTGGATTGCGTGCGGCCAGCAATAACAGCCTGGTAGATAAGGCCTTGATTCATCGTGAGGCCTGGTCGAGGACCGGGCCGCGTAGGCGTTGACCCCGGAACAACCACTAGAAAGATTTCACCTACGGTGTTAAAAGCTTTTCAAATTGTCCTGAAGGTGTTGAAACGTGTTAAAGAGTATTAAAGACTGTGTCTTGGTACGGCAGGGTGTTAAAGAGTGTCTCCTGATATGAGAGGGTGTTGAAGGCTTTTCAAATGGTGTAAGAGGCTGCTAAAGGGATTGTGTTAGAGCGTGTTTGAGTGTTGAAGAATGTCTCATAGTGTTTGAGGTGTTAGAGAGTGTTGCAGAGTACGTATTGATGTTGAAAGACGGTGTTGGAAGATGTTTGAAGATATATTGGTGGTAGAAGATGATTAGGGGCGTGTCTTGGCGTTGGAGGGAGTTAAAGAGTCTTACAGGAATGTTGGAGGGTGTATCTTGGTGTTGGTGCAACCTCTAACACCAAGAGGCTTTTATGTGTCTTAGAGAAATTGATGTGGCTTAGAGAAATTGATGTGTCATAAATGCATTGATGTGTCTTAGAGACATTGACGAGTCATAGGTGCATTGATGTGTCTTAGATGAGTCTTGTCTTTGTGTTTAAAGAGTGTGTCTTTGTGTTGAAGGGTGTGTCACGGTGTTGAAGGGTGTGTCACGGTGTTGAAGGGTGTGTCACGGTGTTGAAGGGTGTGTCACGGTGTTGAAGGGTGTGTCACGGTGTTGAAGGGTGTGTCACGGTGTTGAAGGGTGTGTCACGGTGTTGAAGGGTGTGTCACGGTGCTGAAGGGTGTGTCACGGTGCTGAAGGGTGTGTCGTAGTGTTGAAGGGTGTGTCATGCTGTTGAATGGTGTGTCGTGGTGTTGAAGGGTGTGTCATGGTGTTGAAGGCTGTGCCATGGTGTTGAAGGGTGTGTCGTGGTGATGAAGGGTATGTTGTGGTGTTGAAGGGTGTGCCATGGTGTTGAAGGGTTTGTCGTGGTGTTGAAGGGTTTGTTGCAGTGCTGAAGAGTGTGTCGTGGTGTTGAAGGGTGTGTCATGGTGTTGAAGGGTGTGTCGTGGTGTTGAAAGGTGTGTCGTTGTGTTGAAGAGTGTGTCGTGGTGTTGAAGAGTGTGTCGTGGTGTTGAAGGGGTGTCGTGGTGTTGAAAGGTGTGTCGTGGTGTTGAAGGGTGTGTCACGGTGTTGAAGGGTGTGTCACGGTGTTGAAGGGTGTGTCACGGTGTTGAAGGGTGTGTCACGGTGCTGAAGGGTGTGTCACGGTGATGAAGGGTGTGTCGTCGTGTTGAAGGGTGTGTCGTGGTGTTGAATGGTGTGTGAAGGGTGTGTCGTAGTGTTGAAGGGTGTGTCATGCTGTTGAATGGTGTGTCGTGGTGTTGAAGGGTGTGTCGTGGTGTTGAAGGGTGTGTCGTGGTGATGAAGGGTATGTTGTGGTGTTGAAGGGTGTGTCGTGGTGTTGAAGGGTGTGTCATGGTGTTGAAGAGTGTGTCGTGGTGTTGAAGGGTGTGTCGTGGTGTTGAAGAGTGTGTCGTGGTGTTGAAGGGTGTGTCGTGGTGTTGAAGAGTGTGTCGTGGTGTTGAAGAGTGTGTCGTGGTGTTGAAGGGTGTGTCGTGGTGTTGAAGAGTGTGTCGTGGTGTTGAAGAGTGTGTCGTGGTGTTGAAGGGTGTGTCGTGGTGTTGAAGAGTGTGTCGTGGTGTTGAAGGGTGTGTCGTGGTGTTGAAGAGTGTGTCGTGGTGTTGAAGGGTGTGTCGTGGTGTTGAAGAGTGTGTCGTGGTGTTGAAGAGTGTGTCGTGGTGTTGAAGGGTGTGTCGTGGTGTTGAAGGGTGTGTCGTGGTGTTGAAGAGTGTGTCGTGGTGTTGAAGGGTGTGTCGTGGTGTTGAAGAGTGTGTCGTGGTGTTTAAGGGTGTGTCGTGGTGTTGAAGGGTGTGTCATGGTGTTGAAGGGTGTGTCGTGGTGTTGAAAGGTGTGTCGTGGTGTTGAAGAGTGTGTCGTGGTGTTGAAGAGTGTGTCGTGGTGTTGAAGGGTGTGTCGTGGTGTTGAAGGGTGTGTCGTGGTGTTGAAGGGTGTGTCGTGGTGTTGAAGAGTGTGTCGTGGTGTTGAAGGGTGTGTCGTGGTGTTGAAGGGTGTGTCGTGGTGTTGAAGGGTGTGTCGTGGTGTTGAAGGGTGTGTCGTGGTGTTGAAGAGTGTGTCGTGGTGTTGAAGGGTGTGTCGTGGTGTTGAAAGGTGTGTCGTGGTGTTGAAGAGTGTGTCGTGGTGTTGAAGGGTGTGTCGTGGTGTTGAAGAGTGTGTCGTGGTGTTGAAGGGTGTGTCGTGGTGTTGAAGGGTGTGTCGTGGTGTTGAAGGGTGTGTCGTGGTGTTGAAGAGTGTGTCGTGGTGATGAAGAGTGTGTCGTGGTGTTGAAGGGTGTGTCGTGGTGTTGAAGAGTGTGTCGTGGTGTTGAAGGGTGTGTCGTGGTGTTGAAGAGTGTGTCGTGGTGTTGAAGGGTGTGTCGTGGTGTTGAAGAGTGTGTCGTGGTGTTGAAGAGTGTGTCGTGGTGTTGAAGGGTGTGTCGTGGTGTTGAAGAGTGTGTCGTGGTGTTGAAGGGTGTGTCGTGGTGTTGAAGAGTGTGTCGTGGTGATGAAGAGTGTGTCGTGGTGTTGAAGAGTGTGTCGTGGTGATGAAGAGTGTGTCGTGGTGTTGAAGAGTGTGTCGTGGTGTTGAAGAGTGTGTCGTGGTGTTGAAGGGTGTGTCGTGGTGTTGAAGGGTGTGTCGTGGTGTTGAAGGGTGTGTCGTGGTGTTGAAGGGTGTGTCGTGGTGTTGAAGGGTGTGTCGTGGTGTTGAAGATTGTGTCGTGGTGTTGAATAGTGTGTCGTGGTGTTGAAGAGTGTGTCGTGGTGTTGAAAGGGGTGTCGTGGTGTTGAAGGGTGTGTCGTGGTGTTGAAGATTGTGTCGTGGTGTTGAATAGTGTGTCGTGGTGTTGAAGAGTGTGTCGTGGTGTTGAAGAGTGTGTCGTGGTGTTGAAGAGTGTGTCGTGGTGTTGAAGGGTGTGTCGTGGTGTTGAAGAGTGTGTCGTGGTGATGAAGAGTGTGTCGTGGTGTTGAAGAGTGTGTCGTGGTGTTGAAGAGTGTGTCGTGGTGTTGAAGGGTGCGTCGTGGTGTTGAAAGGGGTGTCGTGGTGTTGAAGGGTGTGTCGTAGTGTTGAAGGGTGTGTCGTGGTGTTGAATAGTGTGTCGTGGTGTTGAAGAGTGTGTCGTGGTGTTGAAGAGTGTGTCGTGGTGTTGAAGGGTGTGTCGTGGTGTTGAAGAGTGTGTCGTGGTGATGAAGAGTGTGTCGTGGTGTTGAAGAGTGTGTCGTGGTGTTGAATAGTGTGTCGTGGTGTTGAAGGGTGTGTCGTAGTGTTGAAGGGTGTGTCGTGGTGTTGAAGATTGTGTCGTGGTGTTGAATAGTGTGTCGTGGTGTTGAAGAGTGTGTCGTGGTGTTGAAGAGTGTGTCGTGGTGTTGAAGGGTGCGTCGTTGTGTTGAAGGGTGTGTCGTGGTGTTGAAGGGTGTGTCGTGGTGTTGAAGGGTGCGTCGTTGTGTTGAAGGGTGTGTCGTGGTGTTGAAGAGTGTGTCGTGGTGATGAAGAGTGTGTCGTGGTGTTGAAGGGTGCGTCGTTGTGTTGAAGGGTGTGTCGTGGTGTCAAAGGGTGTGTCGTGGTGTTGAAACGTGTTAAACGGTTTTACAGGTGTGTTGGAGCACGGAATTATTGGAGGGTTCTGGAGGGGTCTTAGAGGGTGTTGGAGGGTATGTCGAGGATTTGGATGGTGTGTCTTAGAGTTGGAAAGTTTTGGAGGGTGTTGGAGAGAGTTAGAGGGTGCCGGATGGTTCCATGGAGATGGAGAGAACAAGAGGGTATTGGAGGATGTCAGAGGGTGCTGAAGGCTGTTTAGAGAGTTTTGGAGCATGCTCGAGAATGTTGATCTGTGGTAGAGGGTATTGGAGGAAGTTAGAGGGTGTCGTGGTGTTAGAGTGTTAAAAGGGTGGTAGGGAATGTTTATGTTAGAAGGTGTTGGAGGCCATTGGAGGGTGAGAGCCGTTACCTCTTCGTATTCAAGAGAGTTAGAGGTTATTGGAGGGTGTCCCTTGGTGCTGTAGTGTCTCTCCTGGAGTTGAGGGATTGCCTGGGTACTTAAACCTGTGGCCGGTTTGTTTATACCACTTACACATACACATGCACATAAACACACACACACACACACGCACACACAGACACACACAGACACACACACACACACACACACACACACACACACACACACACACACACACACACACACACACACACACACACACACACACACACACACACACACACTGTTATATTCTCACACTAGTGGCCAAAAGAGAAAGATTTTGGGGTGAGTATAACACCGAGCACGTCTCCGGAAGCACACATCAACCAGATAACTACTGCAGCATATGGGCGTCTGGCAAACCTGAGAATAGCGTTCCGATACCTTAGTAAGGAATCGTTCAAGACACTAGACACTGTATACTGTGTATGTCAGGCCTATACCGGAGTATGCAGCACCTATTTGGAACCCACTCTTGATCAAGCACGTGAAGATAAGTGCAAAGGTTTGCGACAAGGTTAGTTCCAGAGCTAAGGGGAATGTCCTATGAAGAAAGGTTAAGGGAAATCGGCTTGACGACACTGGAGGACAGGAGAGTTAGGGGAGACATGATAACGACATACAAAATACTGCGTTGAATAGACAAGTTAGACAGAGACAGGATGTTCCAGAGAGGGGACACAGAAACAAGGGGTCACAATTGGAAATTGAAGACCCAGATGAGTCAAAGGGATGTTAGGAAGTATTTCTTCAGTCACAGAGCAGTCAGGAAGTGGAATAGCCTAGCAAGTGATGTAGTGGAGGCAGGAACCATACCTAGCTTTAAGATAAGGTATGATCAACCTCATGGAGCAGGGAGAGAGAGGACTTAGCAGCACTCGATCAAGAGGCGGGGCCAGGAGCTGAGTCTCAACCCCTGCAACCACAATTAGGTTAGTACAATTAGGTGAGTTCACAAGTATATAGGCTGCGTCTATATGGATCGTCTGACTCTATCAACTGGACCGAGAGATGAGTTGAGGCAAATTCATCTCATGTAAAAACTATTTTTCCCAACGGCAGGTTGGTCAGGAAATTAATTTTCGTGTGCCAGTCTTTTTACATTTCAATCACTATATATATAATAACGCTCAATAATTCGATTCCATTTATTTTTTTATTCGCGATTATAATTTCATTCCTAACGAAAAATAATTCGGAACGTAATGAAAAGTTTGGTCCAATTTTATTTTTTAGAAAAATGTTTAATTGGTTATAACAATATAAAATATTCTGATTATTTACCCACAGTGATATTTCTATGCAAGAGCTAGAAGTTTGTCGGCCGTTGTGCGATCCGAGGAAGGTATCCTCGTATTACGTCACTGCACGAGAAAGGAACGGTGCAGAGTGAGGCATAATTTTCAAATGCTGTTGAACAATAACACTGAAGACGTGAAGGCATCAGAAATAGCCTAGAGAAGTTATCATATACACAAATAACTCGCACATAAGTGAAAGAAATTTATGTGGGGGTTATTTGTGTGTTGTTCCAGTCACGGTATTGTGATTTTTTGCATTGTATAAGTTATCACATGGAACCTAATATCCCAAATCTCATCAGTGAAAATGGGAAATTTTTAGCTAAAATACGTGTAAATTTTACCTTACCCCTAGTAATGACCCTCGTATTGTAGATAGTCGTAATGCCCCTCGTATTGTAGATAGTCTTAATGACCCTCGTGTAGTAGGAAATTTGGACACTTACTTACTAACCTAATTCAGAGCATCAACTAAAAAACACTCCCTTTTGAACAGCAAGCTCCTGGTATATCTGAGAGAAACATATATTGACAAACGCCACCACATAAACCCTGCAGTCAATCACAAGATTCATGAATCAAATAATCGCATGCAAATCGATTTTCAATTTCCTCAGTTTCATACATAAAACAGAAAAATTAGTGCCTACACAGGCAAAAATAAAATCCAAAATATTCTTCGAACGATTTACCACTGTTTAAGGATTAAGTAAGAAAATAAGTAAACAGTTATATTTAGGTTCACGGAACATAATATTCATTTTTTTTACAATTGTCTTGAAGGCACACAGTCACATTGAATATCTCCCATCCCCCGGCTATAGGCCTCCTACGGGATTATTGCCTCTCCCTGGTTAAAATAAAGCAATTCTGAATGGAATCAATCTTTAATGGCCGAGGCATCTTATTAAGTTGCTGAAACATTGTGTGTTTAGGCTGTGTAGGTGCAGTTATTTTCTTAATTCTGGTCAACACCTGTAGAATGCATCATCTGATCGCTTTAAAACTTTTACTTCTAATGTGTTTTCCTCAAAAGAAGCTTCTCTTTGAGTTTACGTTATTTAAGTTATAATGTGCCAATTTTATCAAACAAATTATATTTTGTGAGGTAACTGCAGAAGTTTCATCTAATGAGAAATAAATCACTTGATGGAGTTTTCCAAGGTTAAATGTACACCATCAAGTGATTTATTTCTCATTAGATGAAACTTCTGCAGTTACCTCACAAAATATAATTTGTTTGATAAAATTGGCACATTATAACTTAAATAACGTAAACTCAAAGAGAAGCTTCTTTTGAGGAAATCACATTAGAACTAAAAGTTTTAAAGCGATCAGATGATGCATTCTACAGGTGTTGACCAGAATTAAGAAAATAACTGCACCTACACAGCCTAAACACACAATGTTTCAGCAACTTAATAAGATGCCTCGGTCATTAAAGATTGATTCCATTCAGAATTGCTTTATTTTAACCAGGGAGAGGCAATAATCCCGTAGGAGTCCTGTAGCCGGGGGATGGGAGATATTCAATCCAAGGAAGGGAGGGATAAACGCAGCTCCTTGGATCAAAGAACTGATATTCAAGGTACCCTTCTAGAGGAGACATTCTCCAGTCATTTAATGAAGAATAATCTTAAACCCATTGGAGTTTAAAACTGGTAAATTGAATTGAAAACACTCCATTAACAACGCCAGTTTTTTTTAAGTAGGATACACGGGTGATAAAAATTTGTAGCCGGTCAAAAAAAAAGGCTTTGTAAGATTATCGTAAGGAAAACAATATCAGAAATGGTCTATAACTTACATATGTGTAACATCCTTCTCATGGAATAATTCAGCGTTAATATTGTTCAGCCGGTAAGGCAGTATTTCTTTACTTATTTAGTGGAAATTAATATCACCATCTGCTTAATAAAACTGGCAAAGTTTGACTCATGCAGCCCAATAAAAAAGCGAAGAGTCCAATAAAACACACTAGGGGCAAGGAGTCCAACAAAACACACTAGGGGCAAGGAGTCCAACAAAACACACCAGGGGCAAAGAGTCCAATAAAGCACACTAGGGGCAAGGAGTCCAACAAAACACACTAGGGGTAAAGAGTCCAATAAAACACACTAGGGGCAAAAAAATCCGGTAAAATAACCAGGGGCAAAGAGTTCAACAAAACACACTAGAGGCAAAGAGTCCAACAAAACACACCAGGGGCAAAGAGTCCAACAAAACACACCAGGGGCAAAAAGTCCAACAAAACACACCAGGGGCAAAGAATAAAAAAAACACACTAGGGGCAAAGAGTCCAACAAAACACTAGGGGCAAAGAGTCCAACAAAATACACCAGGGGCAAAGAGTCCAACAAAACACTAGGGGCGAAGAGTCCAGCAAAATACACCAGGGGCAAACAGTCCAACAAAACACTACGGGCAAACAGTCCAACAAAACACTAGGGGCAAACAGTCCAACAAAACACTAGGGGCAAAGAGTCCAACAAAATACACCAGGGGCAAACAGTCCAACAAAACACTAGGGGTAAACAGTCCAACAAAACACTAGGGGCAGAGTCCAACAAATCCATGGTTTTTGACTATTTTTGTATTATGAATATTCTACCAACACAAACAAACTAAACTAAACGGATATGCATAAGTCATTAACTTTTAAAGCCATTCAGAAGAGGTGGACTCAGGTATATTTAAAGGGGATTTAACTGGAATAAAAATCTACACCAATTTACACAAAAAAACTTGCATTTCAGTCTCTGTTGTCGTCGAATTAGGAGGCATCTTTTCTGAACATTTGAAGCCAATCAGAAGAGACATTTCGAAGTATTCTAAGTTATTCCAGGTATCTTGGAATAGGCGCTACAACTTTGGTCATAAAGCAATGCACCTAGCAATCGTGCCAAGAATTTTCCCCTAGTTACCCTACACAAGCATCGAAATTTTGAAGCTGATCGGATGAGGCATTCTCGTGTGATGAACGTAACTAAACGAAACTTTGGAGGAGAAAGGAAGAGGAATCAGGCAACCACTTACTAGTATCCCACTGTGGATACCATATATAATTTTAACAAATGCAGTTCCAGTCACAGTTTAATCTTAATGTTGTAATCAAAACAGTGCGAATTTTCTTTTTGTACCGATAGTTAAGATGAGTTAATGTGTACTAGTTTCTTGGCAACTAAACTGACAATGGTAATCCTGGCGACATTCGTTAACGGTTGCCTGTCCTGACTCTCCATGTGACTTACAACAAGAAGACTTGACTGTCTATCCCTCCCTGCCTGTCCTGACTCTCCATGTGACTTACAACAAGAAGACTTGACTGTCTATCCCTCCCTGCCTGTCCTGACTCTCCATGTGACTTACAAGAAGATTTGTCTGTCTGTCCCTCCCTGCCTGTCCTGACTCTCCTTGTGACTTACAACAAGAAGACTTGACTGTCTGTCCCTCCCTGCCTGTCCTGACTCTCCATGTGACTTACAACAAGAAGACTTGACTGTCTGTCCCTCCCTGCCTGTCCTGACTCTCCTTGTGACTTACAACAAGAAGACTTGACTGTCTGTCCCTCCCTGCCTGTCCTGACTCTCCATGTGACTTACAACAAGAAGACTTGACTGTCTGTCCCTCCCTGCCTGTCCTGACTCTCCATGTGACTTACAACAAGAAGACTTGACTGTCTATCCCTCCCTGCCTGTCCTGACTCTCCATGTGACTTACAAGAAGATTTGTCTGTCTGTCCCTCCCTGCCTGTCCTGACTCTCCATGTGACTTACAACAAGAAGACTTGACTGTCTGTCCCTCCCTGCCTGTCCTGACTCTCCATGTGACTTACAACAAGAAGACTTGACTGTCTGTCCCTCCCTGCCTGTCCTGACTCTCCATGTGACTTACAAGAAGACTTGACTGTCTATCCCTCCCTGCCTGTCCTGACTCTCCAAGATTTGTCTGTCTGTCCCTCCCTGCCTGTCCTGACTCTCCTTGTGACTTACAACAAGAAGACTTGACTGTCTGTCCCTCCCTGCCTGTCCTGACTCTCCTTGTGACTTACAACAAGAAGACTTGACTGTCTGTCCCTCCCTGCCTGTCCTGACTCTCCATGTGACTTACAACAAGAAGACTTGACTGTCTGTCCCTCCCTGCCTGTCCTGACTCTCCTTGTGACTTACAACAAGAAGACTTGACTGTCTGTCCCTCCCTGCCTGTCCTGACTCTCCTTGTGACTTACAACAAGAAGACTTGACTGTCTGTCCCTCCCTGCCTGTCCTGACTCTCCTTGTGACTTACAACAAGAAGACTTGACTGTCTGTCCCTCCTGACTCTCCATGTGACTTACAACAAGAAGACTTGTCTGTCTGTCCCTCCCTGCCTGTCCTGACTCTCCATGTGACTTACAACAAGAAGACTTGTCTGTCTGTCCCTCCCTGCCTGTCCTGGCTGCTTCTATACTGATCATTGTCTCGTAACACAACTTAAGGACACATTTATTCAAGTAATTCATCAAAAACTTTAATTACAACTTAATTTTGTGTTCTTCGAGAAAGCAAGAATGATATCTACGCAATAAATAAATCGAATGAGTTGTTTTATAGAGACTTGGTGGTGATTATTTTATCAAGGAATCAAAGAAGGCATGGAGATAGTTATATTTTTTGACTATGACAGTGAACTCAACAGAAAAGAATATTTATTTCCCTTCCCCTTCACATTATCAAGTTTGTATCTCCATTGCTAGTTCATCTCGAGCTGTGTATAAACAAGCCTTCAATTTCACTATTGTAACATTAGCATAATTGCTTTCATGCAGAGTAATTAATTTCTTGCCATAATGGACAATCCAGATTTTTTTTTTCCTTGAACCTATCTCCTCACATTTTCTCCATCTTGTTTGCTTCGTTACTTTCCTTCTTGCTTAAAACATACTGCTTCTGTTTTCGAGATTTAAACTTGTATTACTGAGTAAACCTGTGTTACTGATACGCAGCTTCATGAACTTAGTGATTTATGTTCTGTAAATAACATTTTGAAGGTAATAATAGTTTGACATCTCTCATAAAATTATCTTCGTGTAAGTTGTTCCCGATCGTTGGATTAAGCAGGTGATGAACGTCGCTTTAACTTAGTAAACGAAGCAACGAGCCAAAACGTTGATGTCTAAGACTCATAAAACAACATAAGACTTTATTATAAGAACGTTTCGCTCAATGAGAACTTTACTAATTTATATAATATTATAAAGATGCTAGAATAAAGTTGCTATATTAAAGGCTTATGTAGTTTCAAATGTTTTGCTTAGAGCGTTTCGGAAATTCTCAGAACTATCTTCGTGAAGATGAGTAGTAATTATGAGTGAAAATTTCTTCCTTAATTTCTGACACTATATAGACGAGATAAACCAATCGATAACAAGCATAATATTTTAAATTACTCCGAAGACACAGAATTATGAGTTATTCGATGGAAGAATGGAAACATTTATGGGATAACACTTATAGTAAGTGTTTTATAATTGTGATGGGAAAAATGACAAAAAATTTAACTATGAATGGAGTATAAATCTTAAAATGTACATTGCAGTGCCTAACAAAATTTTTGACATCTATCAAATTTAACAAAATTTCTGACCTATCTCAAGCCTAACAAAATTTCTGACCTCTCTCAAGCCTAACAAAATTTCTGACCTGTCTCAAGCCTAACAAAATTTCTGACCTCTCTCAAGGTTAACAAAATTTCTGATCTCTCAAGGTTAACAAAATTTCTGACCTCTCTCAAGCCTAACCAAATTTCTGATCTGTCTCAAACCTAATCAAATTACTGACATCTCTCAAATTTAACAAAATTTCTGACCTACCTCTCTCATGCCTAACCAAATTTCTGATCTGTCTCAAACCTAATCAAATTACTGACATCTCTCAAATTTAACAAAATTTCTGACCTACCTCTCTCATGCCTAACCAAATTTCTGATCTGTCTCAAACCTAATCAAATTACTGACATCTCTCAAATTTAACAAAATTTCTGACCTACCTCTCTCAAGCCTAACAAAATTTCTGACCTGTCTCAAACCTAACAAAATTACTGACATCTCTCAAACCCTTCAATAATATAATTGTAACCTTTTATATAAATAAAAATACAGTAAAAATAAACACTGAAAATCTCACTAGACGATGTTTATTCATTTCCTTTCAAAAGCTGCGATAACTATTACACAGAAAAAACTGGAACAAACTTGGAACAAACTTGGAACAAACTTGGAACAAACTGGAACAAACTTGGAACAAACTTGGAGCAAACTGGAACAAACTTGGAACAAACTTGGAACAAACTTCTTGATGCGTCACTTAAACAGCTTAAACATAATCATCGGAATAAAAGCAAAAAAAAAAAATATATATATATATATATATTATAATAATGTTCACAATACTGAGATTATAGATTCTGATATAAATAACCTGGATGATATTTTGAGTTGAAATATAATTCACAGTTTAAAGGAAAGAGGATTTGTCATTTTATGATTAAAGTGTTTTTATGAAAAAAAAAAACTTAATCCTACTGATACTTTACCAAACTTTGTATGAGTTTTGTTGCTTCTAAACCATTAATCTGATTGTTTTCGTCTCGCTTGAATATTTAATGAGATATTCATCGTAATCTATTTATCTTTGAGAATTGTCATACTAATAATAATGATAAACTTTTCGCTCATATACAAAGAAAAAATGTGTATATATATATATATATATATATATATATATATATATATATATATATATATATATATATATATATATATATATATATATATATATATATTATATGTATATGAGCGAAAAGTTTATCATTATTATTATTATGACAATTCTCAAAGATAAATAGATTACGATGAATATCTCATTAAATATGTGTGTGCGTGTGTGCGTGTGTGCGTGTGTGCGTGCGTGTGTGTGCGTGTGTGCGTGTGTGCGTGTGTGTGTGTGTGTGCGTGTGTGTGTGTGTGTGTGTGTGGTGTAAAGACACCACAGGAAGCAAATAATTAAAACACCTCTCAACGGTGATAATAATTTACCTCATAAATATTCTACTTATTAATTAGTTTAAGTCATCTTGCAATCTTTGGAACTCAAGTGATGTAGAATTAACCTGTTTTAACAAATTTCTGATCACATTTTTTTATTAATCAGTACAAATCATAACTGATATCGTAAATGATTGTTTTTTATACAATTGCTCACAATTCATTTTAATAATAATACTATTCTTTCCAACACTTTCATTAAGAATTGCATATCATATGTCTTGGATGACATCCTAAGTAGTCCATAATTTTGATAAGACTCTTTGACTACCATTGGAAAATCCATTCCTATGTAATGATCCCTGTGCACCATCCTTCATGAAACCACTAAATTTCCCTTGACCTTTAGAGAAAACCCTTGAAACATCTTCCTAGCAGTGCATCGTGGTTTAAGAGCCTTCAACAAACTATATACTTGCAAAGAGAAGTGGATAAGTTCCTTCAGCACTCCACTAACCTTGCAATGCCTTGTTGAGGGGAGTATTCAGGAATCTATAAGCTTGCAAAACTCTGTATAACACCCTTAAGCACTGCATTAACATGCAAAGTCTCGTGTACGTTATCTTCATCCATCCACTACATTGCAATGAATACTTCTGAAATCCATTTAGAAAATCCACTATCTTGCAATAACGCGTGGGTGAGATCATCCAGTTTCCACTTCGTTGTTAAAACTCGTTGCTGAGCTCTTTTAACCCTGCAGAGATTCGTGTAGATCCTTCAGCATTCTACTACGTTGCAATGACTCCTGGAATGAGGACCTTCAACCATCCAGCAACTCTGAGAGAGAGCCACGGCTGAAGAGTGAACAGGCAGACGATGAGTGTATGAGAGCACCCAGAAGCCCGTAGTGCAAACTGCTCTCAGCTTCCAGTTAAAATGACTTTGGACTCGGCAAATGCAAATGTGCAACTCAAATATGTGCGAAAATATTCGGTGTTTTGTGCTGGGACAGGTATGTTTGTGGGAAGAGTTGAGGGAAGAAGGTTTCCAGGAAGACTAAAAATGGAAAGAAGAGGAGGGAAACGAGAGGAAAGATGGCGAACTGAGGGAAAGGAGAAGGAAGACAAGTAGAATGAATAAGAATGAAGGCGGACGAGGAGGAGAAAAAAAATGAAGATTGGAGGTCGAGGAAGAAATGGAGGAGAAAGCTGAAGAATGCAGGAGGAGGGAGAACGACGAGAACGAACATGAAGGTGAGGAAGAAGACGACGAGGAGAAACATGAAAAATGGAGGGGAAGGAGAAGGAAGAAAAGGAAAAAGATGAAGAATGGAGGAGCAGGAAGAGATGAGGTGAAACGAGAACGAAAAGTAAGACGAGGAGCAAGACGAGGAGGAACATGAAGAATGGAAGAGAACGAAGATGAGGTAGAAGATGAGGACGACGACAACGAGGAAGAAGGCGAAGTGGAGGAAGATAAAGAACGGAGCAGGAGGACGATGAAGAATGCATGGAGGGGAGAAATAAAGAATGGAGAGGAAAGAGGATGAATGGAGTAGGAGGAGGAGGATGAATGGAGGTTGAAGAGGAGGAGAAGGAAAACGAAGAAGAGAACAAGCCAAACATAAGCAACGAATAAATGGATAAATAGAAAAAAAAGTGCGAGCTCATAAACAGAGACATGGAAAAAATGCACAAACATAGTGACAACACAAACGATTTTTTAACTCTAAATAATAAATAAAACACTGTGCTAAGGGTGTATCAGGGAGGTGCTAGTACCCTCCGGGCATGTGAGGGAGAATAAAACACTGTGTTAAGGGTGTATCAGAGAGGTGCTAGTACCCTCTTGGCATGTGAGGGAGAATAAAACACTGTGTTAAGGGTGTATCAGCGAGGTGCTAGTACCCTCCTGGCATGTGAGGGAGAATAAAACACTGTGTTAAGGGTGTACCAGGGAGGTGCTAGTACCCTCCTGGCATGTGAGGGAGAATAAAACACTGTGTTAAGGGTGTATCAGGGAGGTGCTAGTACCCTCCGGGCATGTGAGGGAGAATAAAACACTGTGCTAAGGGTGTATCAGGGAGGTGCTAGTACCCTCCGGGCATGTGAGGGAGAATAAAACACTGTGCTAAGGGTGTATCAGAGAGGTGCTAGTACCCTCCTGGCAAGAGAGGGAAAATAAAACACTGTGTTAAGGGTGTACCAGGGAGGTGCTAGTACCCTCCTGGCATGAGAGGGAGAATAAAATACTGTGTTAAGGATGTAACAGGGAGGTACTAGTACCCTCTTGGCAAGTGAGGGAGAATACAAAGAGTACTAAGAGTGTACCAGGGAGGTGCTAGAACCCTCCTGGAATGTGAGGGAGAATACAACAGTGTTACGGGTGTACCAGGAGGTACCAGTACCCTCCTGGCTTGTGAGGGAGAAAAAACACTGTGCAAAGGTGAATCAGAGAGGCACTAGTACCCTCCTGGAATGTGAGGGAGAATACAACAGCGTTAAGGGAGTACCAGGAAGGTGCTAATACCCTCCTGGCAAGTGAGGGAGAATAAAACACTGTGTTAAGGATGCACCGGGGATGTACTAGTAACCTCCTGGCATGTGAAGGGGAATACAATAGTGCTAAGGGTGTTCAAGGGAGGTGCTAGTACCCTCCTGGCATGTGAGGGAGAATAAAACACTGTGCTAAGGGTGAATCCTGGCATGTGAGAGAGAATACAACAGTGTTATGGGTGTACCAGGGAGATACCAGTACCCTCCTGGCATGTGAGGGAGAATAAAACACTGTGCTAAGGGTGAATCAGAGAGGTGCTAGTACCCTCCTGGAATGTGAGGGAGAATACAACAGTGTTAAGGGTGTACCAGGTAGGTACTAGTACCCTCCTGGCATGTGAAGGAGAAAAAAAACACGGTGCTAAGGGTGAATCAGAGAGGTGCTAGTACTCTCCTGGAATGTGAAAGAGAATAAAACACTGTGTTAAGGGTGTACCAGGGAGGTGCTAGTACCCTCCTGGCACGTGAGGGAGAATAACACACTGTGTTAAGGGTGTACTAGGGAGGTGCTAGTACCCTCCTGGCATGTGAGGGAGAATATAACAATGTGTTAAAGGTGTACCAGAGAGGTGCTAGTACCCTCATGGCATGTGAGGGAGAATAAAACACTGTGAAAGGGTGTACCAGGAAGGTGCTAGTACCCTCCCGGCATGTGAGGGAGAATAAAATACTGTGTTAAGGGTGTACCAGAGAGGTACTAATACCCTCCTGGCAAGTGAGGGAGAATACAACAGTGCTAAGGGTGTGCCAGGGAGGTGCTAGTACCCTCCTGGCATGTGAGGGAGAATAAAACACTGTGTTAAGGGTGTACCAGGCAGGTACTAGTACCCTTCTGGCATGTGAGGGAGAAAAAAACATTACGTTAAGTGTGTACCAGGGAGGTGCTAGTACCCTCCTGGCAAGTGAGGGAGAATACAACAGTGTTAAGAGTGTACCAGGGAGGTGCTAGAACCCTCCTGGAATGTGAGGGAGAATACAACAGTGTTATGGGTGTACCAGGAGGTACCAGTACCCTCCTGGCTTGTGAGGGAGAAAAAAAACACTGTGCAAAGGTGAATCAGAGAGGCGCTAGTACCCTCCTAGAATGTGAGGGAGAATACAACAGCGTTAAGGGTGTACCAGGGAGGTGCTAATACCCTCCTGGCATGTGAAGGAGAATACAACAGTGTTATGGGTGTACCAGGGAGGTACCAGTACGCTCCTGGCTTGTGGGGGAGAAAAAAAAATGTGCAAGGGTGAATCAGAGCGGTGCTAGTACCCTCCTGGAATGTGAGGGAAAATACAACAGCGTTAAGGGTGTACGAGGGAGGTGCTAATACCCTCCAGGCATGTGAGGGAGAATAAAACACTGTGTTAAGGATGTACCAGGGAGATACTAGTACCCTAATTGCATGTGAAGGGGAATACAATAGTGCTAAGGATGTTCAAAAGAGGTGCTAGTACCCTCTTGGAATGTGAGGGAGAATAAAACACTGTGCTAAGGGTGAATCCTGGCATGTGAGGGAGAGTAAAACACTGTGCTAAGGGTGAATCCTGGCATGTGAGGAAGAATACAACAGTGTTATGGGTGTACCAGGGAGGTACCAGTACCCTCCTGGCATGTGAGTAGGAATACAATAGCGCTAAGGGTGTACAAGGGAGGTGCTAGTACCCTCCTGGCATGTGAGGGAGAATAAAACTCTGTGTTAAGGATGTACCAGGGAGGTACTAGTACCCTCCTGGCATGGGAAGGGGAATACAATAGTGCTATGGGTGTACAAGAGAGGTGCTAGTACTCTCCTGGCATGTGAAAGAGAATAAAACACTGTGCTAAGGGTGAATCCTGGCATGTGAGGGAGAATATAACAGTGTTATGGGTGTTCCAGGGAGGTACCAGTACCCTCCTGGCATGTGAGGGAGAATACAACACTGTGCTGAGGGTGAACCAGAGAGGTGCTAGTACCCTCCTGGAATGTGAGGGAGAATACAACATTGTTGTGTACCAGGGAGGTACCAGTACCCTCCTGGCATGTGAGGGAGAATAAGCCACTGTGCTAAGGGTGAATCTTAGAGGTGCTAGTACCCTCCTGGAATGTGAGGGAGAATACAACAGTGTTAAAGGTGTACCAGCGAGGTACTAGTTCCCTCCTGGCATGTGAGGGGGAATACAATAGTGCTAAGGGTGTACAAGGGAGGTGCTAGTACCCTCCTGGCATTTGAGGGAGAATAAAACACTGTGCTAAGGGTGAATCATGGAATGTGAGGGAGAATACAACAGTGTTATGGGTGTACCAGGGAGGTACCAGTACCCTCCTGGCTTGTGAGGGAGAAAAAAACACTGTGCAAGGGTGAATGAGAGAGGTGCTTGTACCCTCCTGGAATGTGAGGGAGAATACAACAGCGTTAAGGGTGTACCCAGGAGTTGCTAATACCCTCCTGGCAAGTAAGTGAGAATAAAACACTGTGTTAAGGACATACCGGGGAGGTACTAGTAACCTCCTGGCATGTGAAAGGAAATACAATAGTGCTAAGGGTGTACAATTGAGGTGCTAGTACCCTCCTAGCATGTGAGGGAGAATAAAACACAGTGCTAAAGGTGAATCCTGGCATGTGAGAGAGAATACAACAGTGTTATGGGTGTGCCAGGGACATACCAGTACCCTCCTGGCATGTGAGGGAGAATAAAACACTGTGCTAAGGGTGAATCAGAGAGGTGCTAGTACCCTCCTGGAATGTGAGATAGAATACAACAGTGTTAAGGGTGTACCAGGGAGGTACTAGTACCCTTCTGGCATGTGAGGGGGAATACAATAGTGCTAAGGGTGTACAAGGGAGGTGCTAGTACCCTCTTGGCATATGAGGGAGAATAAAGCACAGTGCTAAGGGTGAATCCTGGCATGTGAGCGAGAATACAACAGTGTTATGGGTGTACCAGGAAGGTGCTAGTACCCTCCTGGCATGTGAGGGAGAATAAAACACGGTGCTAAGGGTGAATTAGAGAGGTGCTAGTACCCTCCTGGAATGTGAGGGAGAACACAACTCTGTTAAGGGTGTACCAGGGAGTTACTAGTACCCTCCTGGCATGTGAGGGAGAATAAAATACTGTGCTAAGGGTGAATCAGAAATGTGTTAGTACTCTCCTGGAATGTGAAGGAGAATACAACAATGTTGTGTACCACGGAGGTGCTAGTACCCTTCTGGCATGTGAGGGAGAATAAAACACTGTGTTAAGGATGTAACATGGAGGTACTAGTACCCTCCTGGTATGTGAGGGAGAATACAGCAGTGTTAAGGGTGTACTCGGGAGGTGCTAGTACCCTCCTGGCATGTGAGGGAGAATAAAACTCTCTGTTAATGATGTACCAGGGAGGTACTAGTACCTTCCTGGCAAGTGAGGGAGAATACAACAGTGCTAAGGGTGTATCAAGGAGGTGCTAGTACCCTCCTGGCATGTGAAGTAGAATACAACTGTGTTATGGATGTACCAGGGAGGTACCAGTACCCTCCTGGCTTGTGAGGGAGAAAGAAACAGTGTACGGGTGAATCAGAGCGGTGCTAGTACCCTCATGGAATGTGAGGGAGAATACAACAGCGTTAAGGGTGTACCAGGGAGGTGCTAATACCCTCCTGGCATGTGAGGGAGAATAAAACACTGTGTTAAGGATGTACCAGGGAGGTACTAGTACCCTCCTAGCATGTGAAGGGGAATACAATAGTGCTAAGGGTGTACAAGGGAAGCGCTAGTACCCTCCTGGCATGTGAGGGAGAATAAAACACTGTGCTAAGGGTGAATCCTGGCATGTGAGGGAGAATACAACAGTGTTCTGGTTGTACCAGGGAGTTACCAGTACCCTCCTGGAATGTGAGGGAGAATAAAACACTGCGCTAAGGGTGAATCAGAGAGGTGCTAGTACCCTCCTGGAATGTGAGGGAGAATACAACAGTGTTAAGGGTGTACCAGGGAGGTACTAGTACCCTCCTGGCATGTGAGGGGGAATAAAATAGTGCTAAGGGTGTACAAGGGATTTGCTAGTACCCTCCTGGCATGTGAAGGAGAATAAAACACTGTGTTATTAAGGATGTACCAGGGAGGTACTAGTACCCTCCTGGCATGTGAAGGGCAATACAATAGTGCTATGGGTGTACAAGGGAGCTGCTAGTACTCTCCTGGCATGTGAGAGAGAATAAAACACTGTGCTAAGGGTGAATCAGAGAGGTTCTAGTACCCTCCTGGAATGTGAGGGAGAATACAAGAGTGTTAAGGGTGTACCAGCGAGGTACTAGTACCCTCCTGGCATGTGAGGAGGAATACAATAGTGCTAAGGGTGTACAAGGGAGGTGCTAGTACCCTCCTGTCATGTGAGGGAGAATAAAACACGGTGCTAAGGGTGAATTAGAGAGGTGCTAGTACCCTCCTGGAATGTGAGGGAGAATACAACAGTGTTAAGGGTGTATCACGGAGGTGCTAGTACCCTCCTGTCATGTGAGGGAGAATAAAACACGGTGCTAAGGGTGAATCAGAGAGGTGCTAGTACTCTCCTGGAATGCGAGGGAGAATACAACAGTGTTAAGTGTGTACCAGGGAGGTGCTAGTACCCTCCTGGCATGTGAGGGAGAATAAAACACTGTGTTAAGAATGTACAAGGGAGGTACTTGTACCCTCCTTACATGTGAGGGAGAATACAAGAGTGTTAAGGGTGTACCAGGGAGGTGCTAGTACCCTCCTGGCATGAGAGTGAGAATACAACAGTGTTATGGGTGTACCAGGGAGGTGCTAGTACCCTCCTGGCATGTGAGGGAGGATACAGCAGTGTTAAATGTGTATCAGGGAGGTGCTAGTACCCTTCTAATATCTTATGGACAATAAAACACAGTGTTAAGGGTGTATCAGGGAGGTGCTAGTACCCTCCTGGCATGTGAGGGAGAATACAACACTGTTATGGGTGTGCCAGGGAGATACCAGTACCCTGCTGGCATGTGAGGGAGAATAAAACACTGTGCTAAGGGTGAATCAGAGAGGTGCTAGTACCCTCCTCGAATGTGAGGGAGAATACAACAGTGTTAAGGGTGTACCAGGGAGGTACTAGTACCCTTCTGGCATATGAAGGAGAATAAAACACTGTGCTAAGGGTGAATCAGAGAGGTTCTAGTTCCCTCCTGGAAAGTGAGGGAGAATACAACAGTGTTAAGGGTGTACCAGCGAGGTACTAGTACCCTCCTGGCATGTGAGGTGGAATACAATAGTGCTAAGGGTGTACAAGGGAGGTGCTAGTACCCTCCTGGCATGTGAGTTAGAATAAAACACTGTGCTAAGGGTGAATCCTGGCATGTGAGGAAGAATACAACAGTGTTATGGGTATACCAGGAAGGTGCTAGTACCCTCCTGGCATGTGAGGGAGAATAAAACACGGTGCTAAGGGTGAATTAGAGAGGTGCTAGTACCCTCCTGGAATGTGAGGGAGAATACTACAGTGCTAAGGGTGTATCAGGGAGGTGCTAGTACCCTCCTGTCATGTGAGTGAGAATAAAACACGGTGCTAAGGGTGAATCAGAGAGGTGCTAGTACTCTCCTGGAATGCGAGGGAGAATACAACAGTGTTAAGTGTGTACCAGGGAGGTGCTAGTACCCTCCTGGCATGTGAGGGAGAATAAAACACTGTGTTAAGAATGTACCAGGGAGGTACTTGTATCCTCCTGGCATGTGAGAGAGAATACAACAGTGTTAAGGGTGTACCAGGGAGGTGCTAGTACCCTCCTGGCATGAGAGTGAGAATACAACAGTGTTACGGGTGTACCAGGGAGGTGCTAGTACCCTCCTGGCATGTGAGGGAGAATACAGCAGTGTTAAATGTGTATCAGGGAGGTGCTAGTACCCTTCTAATATCTGATGGACAATAAAACACTGTGTTAAGGGTGTATCAGGGAGGTGCTAGTACCCTCCTGGCATGTGAGGGAGAATACAGCAGTGTTAAATGTGTATCAGGGAGGTGCTAGTACCCTTCTAATATCTGATGGACAATAAAACACTGTGTTAAGGGTGTATCAGGGAGGTGCTAGTACCCTCCTGGCATGTGAGGGAGGATAAAACAGTGTGTTTTGGGTGTATCAGGGAGGTTCTAGTAAATACTTTAAATCTCATGCTGAGCTCCTCACTCCTCACATACCTCTTGGTCGTTTCTTGTGAACTCCTCACCTTCCTTCCTCAGCCTGATTATCTGGTCCTTGACTGTTGTTTTCCTCCTGATGTAGCTATACAGCAGCTTCGGGTTAGACTTGACTTTTGATGCTATGTCATTTTTGTATTGTCGCTGAGCCTCTGCTGTATAACCCTTGTGGCTTAGCGCTTCTTTTTGATTATAATAATAATAATAATAATCTTATTTGTGCATATTCATTTCTGATTCTTCGTCTACTCTCTTTATTTTCCTGGGTCCTTTGTCTTCTGTGCTTTTTCCATTTTATAGTGCACTTAATTTTTGCCTTCCTACACCTTAGAGTAAATCAAGGACTCGTTCTGGTCTTGCCATTGTTTCTGTTTCCCTTGGGAATAAACCTCTCCTATGCTTCCTTGTATTTTGTTGTCACATAGTCCATCATTTGTTTTACTGGTTTTTCTGCCAGTTCTCTCTCCCACTGAACGTCGTACAGGAAGTTCCTCATGCCTGTGTAGTCCCCTCTTTTGTAGTGTGTTTTTTCCCGTCCTATTCCTGCTACCCTCTCCACTTGTAACTCAACTATATAATCAAAGCACAGAACCACATGATCACTAGCTCCAAGGGGCCTTTCGTATGTGATATCCTCGAGGTCCGAACTACTCAAGGTGAATACTTAGTCCAGTCTTACTGGGTCATCCTCACCTCTCTCTCTGGTAGTGTCTCTAACATGTTGATGCATGAGGTTTTCCAGTACCACATCCATCATTTTGGCTTTCCATGTTTTGGGACCCCCATCGGGCTCCAGGTGTGTGTGTATAGGTGTGTGTATAGGTGTGAGTGTGTGTCCATGACGATACCCAACACAGAACCTGCCAGAGCTCACCTCCAATTCTGTACCACCATTTGCACGTTCTAGACAATATGTTGACTGCAGTGTAAAAAGCCTAGAGCTGTCATTCAGCTCCCCTACCCTGTGCTTGTTTTGCATCAATTGTCGCTTGGTTGCAGGTTTTGCAAAACACACACAGACACACACACGCACAAACACACACACACACTCACACTTACACATACACACACACACACAATTGTGTGTGCGTATGTATATCTAGACCTTTCGTGTTGCTATCAGCACATCATCAGGAGCATGTAAAGTTGCAGTAATAAGTAACAAATGTCAGAAAATTCGTTTCGAGAGACGCCTTGCTGAGATTGAGGGAGGTGGATGGAAAACATTCAGTACCCCAGGCACACCGAGTGCCTAGTGCCAGGCACACCGAGTGCCTAGTGCCAGGCACACCGAGTGCCTAGTGCCAGGGAGATTAACCATTATAGGAACAGAGACACGTAAGCCCACAAGGTGACTGATAATCTTGATATCTGTTATGTTACCAATGTTAATTTTGCTAGTTAATCACTAAATTACCTTTGCTTGTGGGCTGACCTTTCTCTCTCTTCCTATAATACGTAATCTCCATGACACTAGGCACTCGGTGTGCCTGGCACTAGGCACTCGGTGTGCCTGGGGACCTGAATGTTTCTCTGCACCAACCTCAGTCTCAGCAAGTCGTCCCTCGGAACGGATTTACTGAAATTTCTTACTCATTACTGGAATATTGCAAGCTGCTAACGTGTTAATTTATTTATTTTATTTTATTTAGTATATTTGGACATGATACATACTTGTACAAGGAATTATAGTAGTTGGGAGTAGATCCCAAAAAGCCCCTTGTATGCAAATCATTATGGGCAGCTTAAAATTAACTTAAGATTAACTAAGCAACCATAGAATCAGTGGTAAAAATTTAAGTAAACAATTTACAGTAAGAAGTACAAATGAGTATTTTAAACAATGAAATTTCAACATTTCAATTATGAATCATTATAGTTGTAGAAATTCGTAGCAATACAATGTGTAATATAACAAAATGATCAATTTACTATATAAGAACATAAGAAGGAAGGAACACTGCAACAGGCCTACTGACCCATGCGGAGCAAGTCCATGCCTGCTTCCCTCCCCCCCCCCGGATTAGGCCAATGACCCACCCAGTCTGGTCACCTCCACTCAAGGAAGGAGCACGGCACCAGACCCAACAGCATAAGCTAGTCAGGTCCAACTCATACCCACCCACGCTCACTAATGTATTTATCTAACCTATTTTTAAAACTACACAACGTTTTAGCCTCTATAACTGTACTCGGGAGTTTGTTCCACTCATCCACAACTCTATTACCAAACCAGTGCTTTCCTATATCCTTCCTGAATCTGAATTTTTCCAACTTGAAACCATTGCTGCGAGTCCTGTCTTGGCTGGAAATTTTCAGCACTCTATTGACATCCTTTTATTTATTCCTGTTTTCCATTTATACACCTCGATCATATCCCCCGTAATTCTACGCCTTTCGAGAGAGTGCAGATTCAGGGCCCTCAGTCTATCCTCATAGGGAAGATTTCTGATTTGTAGATGAATGGTTCAGAGAACCGACATGTTGATAAATTAGACACATATGCAACTCTTGGGTATCTTTATTGAGGAAACGTTTCGCCACACAGTGGCTTCATCAGTCCATACGTAGGGGAAACTTGAAGAACAGGAGGAGAATGAGGTAATCTGTCCCTCAACCTTGAGTCGATGTGCCTAATTCTCGGGCACGACCTACTTCCACATTGAACAAATGTGACACCACCTATGACTGCTGCACCTCTCCTGCCATACGGTTTATAAGCTGCTTCTCCGCTCATATGCCGTATTCTATTCAAGATTGATGGACTGAACACATCGACTCAAGGTTGAGGGACAGATTACCTCATTCTCCTCCTGTTCTTCAAGTTTCTCCTACGTATGGACTGATGAAGCCACTGTGTGGCGAAACGTTTCCTCAATAAAGATACCCAAGAGTTGCACATGTGTCTAATTTATCAAGATTTCTGATACATGGGATCATCTTTGTCATCCTCCTCTGTACGTTTTCCAGAGCATTTATATCCATTCTGTAACACGGTGAGCAGAACTGAGCAGCATAGTCTAAATGAGGCCTAACCAAGGATATATAGAGTTGAAGAACAACCTGAGGACTTCTATTATTTATACTTCTAGATATGAAGCCAAGAATTCTGTTAGCTTTATTGCGAACACTAATGCACTGTTGGCTTGGTTTAGATTACTGCTAACCAGAGCTCCTAAATCCTTTTCGCAATCAGTAGTATTAAGATCTACATTATTTAGTTTATATGTCGCATGGCTATTTTCCTGTCCAACATTTAGAACTTTGCATTTGTCTATATTAAACTGCGTCTGCCGCTTCTCCGACCATTGCATCAGTCTATTCAAATCATTTTGGAGTGCTCTAGTGTCCTCATTAGAATGAATTGGACGGCCTATTTTGGTGTCATCAGCAAATTTGCCTATGTCGCTATTTATTCCCTCATCTATGTCGTTTATGTAAATTATGAATAACAACGGGCCCAACACTGACCTCTGAGGAACACCGCTTGTGACGTGCCCCCATTCTGATTTCTCCCCATTTATGCAAACTCTCTGCTGCTTATTTGTCAGCCATGCCTCTACCCAGGAAAAAATTTCTCCTCCTATTCCGTGTGCCTTAAGTTTTCTCAATATCAAATTCATTACCATGATCTACCTCCTCACACACCTTAGTGAAAAATGTTAGTAAATTCGTAAGACAGGAGCGCCCCTTTGTAAAACCGTGTTGAGATTCATTACTCAATCTGTGCCTATCAAGGTGCCTACGAATTTGTTCGGCAATTATTGATTTCATAAATTTTCCCACTGTGGAGGTAAGGCTTATTGGTCTATAGTTCGAAGCCAAGGACTTGTCACCTGCCTTGTAAATAGGTATTACATTTGCCATTTTCCACTTATCACGCACTATGCCAGTTTGTAGTGATACGTTAAAAGGATTATCCAAAGGTATGCTAATTTCCTCTTTACATTCCTTTAACACCCTTGCAAACAGTTCATCAGGACCTGGGGATTTGTTAGGTTTTAGTTTCTCTATTTGCCTGAGGACCATGTCACTAGTTACCACAATCGTGCATAGTTTATTATCGTCCTTTCCTACATTATCTATTATTTCAGGAATTTCGCTAATATTTTCCTGGGCGAAAACTGAGAGGAAGTAGGTATTGAGAATTTCACACATATCCCTATCACTGTCAGTGATCTGACCAGAGTTACTCTTAAGTGGACTAATCTTGTCCCTAATCTTACTTCTGTATACCTGAAAGAACCCTTTTGGGTTAGTCTTTGAATCCCTTGCGACCTTAACCTCATAATCTCTTTTTGCTTTTCTTATTCCTTTCTTTATTTCTCTCTTTAGTCGAATATACTGATTTCTTAACTGCCCATCCCCTCTTTTGATACGTCTATATATGCCTCTCTTTTGACCAATGAGATGTTTTAATCTATTGTTCATCCATTTGGGATCATTTTTGTTAGATCTAGTTTCCCTACTTGGAACAAAAGTTGTCTGGGCAGCTAGAACTATGCTCTGAAAAACGTTCTATTGGCAACCAAGATCACCAACCAAGATCACCTACCAAGATCACCTACCAAGATCACCTACCAAGATCACCTACCAATTGGGATGTCCTGACACATAGTCAGGACATCCCAATTTAGCCCACCCAGGCAATTTTTCAGTCCCATGAAGTCGGCCAAGCGAAAATCTGGGACAGAGATTTGATTGCAGTTATCCGAGTAATTCCATGATATATTGAAACTAAGTGATTTGTGGTCACGTTCCCCAAGCTCATCATGAACCTCAAGATTATTAATTAGTGACTATTTGTTGGCAAGAACCAAGTCAAGCAGATTGTTTCCTCTAGTTGGTTCTGTCGCAACCTGTTCTAAAAAGCAATCCTGAACAGTATCAAGAAAGTCACTAGACTCAAGGTTTCCTGTCATATTGTTCCAATCAATTTGTCTGAAGTTAAAATCTCCCATTATCACAACATTTTCATATCTAGATGCCTTATGAATTTCGTCCCATAACAGCTTACTGCCCTCCCTATCAAGGTTTGGGGCCCTATAAATCACACCCAAAATTAATTTGTCACGACCCTCGAGAAACTGTAGCCAAACAGATTCTGTGTTCGATGTTTTTAATCTTATATCATGTCTAAGACAACAATTTAAATTTTCTCTGACATACATCGCCACTCCACCACCCTTCCTGTTGACCCTATCAGTGTGGAATAGTTGATAACCCTGTATGTTGCATTCAGAAGGCATTTCCCTATCTTTCAGGTTGAACCAGGTCTCTGTTATACCAATAATATCTATATTACCTACACTTGCAAGTAATCTTAGCTCATCTATCTTATTTCTTAGACTCCTACTATTTGTATAGTAAACCTTAAGGGAGTTAGTCACTCGTTGCCCTCTACTATCTCTCTTTGTTTGTTGATCAGTTGATTTGCTATTACTAGCAACTTTATTTTGAATATTGTCTTTTAAACATATCCCTGAGGTATCCCGGTAATAACTGCTATTTTTAACCCTAATGCTGCAGCTTGATTGTTTCCCACAAACACCCATACCTCTATAATATATATATATATATATATATATATATATATATATATATATATATATATATATATATATATATATATATATATATATATTTGATATATATAGGGAAGTACCACCTCTACGTCTGGAATGGGGACCCTCATCCTCAGAGAAGACAATAAACGTACCTTAGGGAAAACTCAAGGTTCTCCCCGGAGCTGTTTGAATATTTTCTTCTCCTACCACCCCTATATTTGATATTCTATGTGAACATTTATTAATAAACAGAATAAATTTACAGAAAAACATAAACATGAACACAATGGCACAATGTATCAAAGATCATGAATTTCCTCCAGCTCCTCCGAGGCTTGACGCGAGAAAAGTATGCAGCAAGCATTTCCCCTCTGGATGGCTACGCTGAGGTGCTGGAACATGAAAGTGGCTTCCCTTGGGTCACTGGTGGTGTCGATGAGTTTGAAACCCAGTTCTTTAAGGAAACGTGTGGCATTTTTTCCCCATGATCCCAAGGTCTCTGATCCCACTGGGACAAATTGATACTGTTGGCTTATGTCCCTGTACTTGCTGATCTTGTACTCCTCCCTGTGGTCAGCAGCTCCTCCCTGTCGCCCCACACTGCTGAAAGCTGGGGACCATCTCAGAAAGTAGGTAAGTTTTGGGATTGACAGGCACCTGGTGAGTAGGTAGAAGGCATCGTGTGTGTCAATGTCTTTCATCCTGCTTTCCATCGTCCGGAGGTCTGAGACTTTTTTTTCTAGGATCAGATCGATGGCATTGGACCCAAAAAGAGCACCAAGGAGAGTGCTATTGGCTGGATCAATGGTTCGTGCTCCTGGTAAAACGGCGCTAATATTCTGGATCATCTGTTGATTAGTAGAAACTATTTCACATTTGGTGGGGTTTAAAGAAAGGCCCAGGCTTCTCCCATGTCTTTAATTTTACTGATGTCCTCCAGGAGAGATTCTGTTGTGCCCGCTAGGGTACCGTCGTCCAGGAACCAGATATTGAGCTCGCTGGAGAGTGCTTCTGTGACTTCCTTGATGACCAAACAGAATAGAAAGGGGGCGAGAGGGTCCCCCTGTTGCACGCCCACACATGAGTCAATTTCATGGTCCCCAAACAATAGTTTGGAAGTCACACTATAACACGATTCTATGAAGGGATAAAGGGAAGGGAAGTTTCTATAAACTGCTTGGAGAGCAGCATCCCTTCTGACTGAGTTGAAAGCGTTGGCAAAGTCCAATTTGACCAAGGCTTTTTCATCGGACATGTTTTTGATACATACTTGTGCTGCGTGGGCAGCTGCTTCACAGCCCTGTTGAACGCCGAAACCGAGCTGAGTTGGTTTCAGCATTGTAGCAGCCTCTTGACTCCTTTTTCCGGAGGGCATACAATGAGGCACCAAAGAAAAGGGGTCTGATGGCCTCTGGGACACTGCCAGCCAGACAGGTTGGAAAATTTGGTGAGTTCAGACAGCAGCCTCTCTGAAACCTCACCAAGTGCTGGACTGAGTATTTGTTTTAAGTGTTGAGGCCTTAAACCGGTGAAACCTCCTGCTGAGCCCTGTGGAAATGACATAGCAGCTTTATACACATCAGCATCCTGTAAGGTTAGATGTTCTTCGCCTGCTGCAATGTCAGGGAGGTCAATGTTGGTACTGGGAGCCCTGGGTGGATGTTTGTCCTTCAGAACTTGCGCCGTGCTGACGTCCTTGGGACCGATGGTATCCTCACTGGTTATAAGCCTCAGAGCTCCAATAGTATTACCCTCTTCTATTTTTTTGCTAATTTGGGCTCTGATTTTTGGGGCGTCGGGTGTCCTGTTGTTGGCATTTGCCCGGCGGGTGTTTGTCGCCCTAGGGGGGAGACGGACGAGGTTGTCATTCCTTGGGAATGCAACAGACACAATTTTCTTCGTGATTGCATCCAAGAAATGGTCTTACCAAGATCTACTCCTCCTCAAATTGCCAACATCAAACCACCTTTCTCCGCTACAGCTCGGACCTACCTTGAAGAGTGTGCAGATGACTTAAACAATGCTACAAAGGAAGCTTTCCTCCAAGCCAGAACACTAGGCACAACACTCCGGGGCAACATGAACAGACGCACCGCCGAAATCATTCGCAGCAGAGTTACCACAACGAATGTTCAACAGAAGATCAGACTTACTAGGAAACTACAAACACTCTGCGATAATAGTAATTGGAAAAGTTTAGGAAGACCTGAAATTATTCAAAATCTTTCAACTCGTCCACTGTCAACCACAGAAACTGAAGCGCTCAGCTTAGGCCTCAAATTCGCAACAGGAATTACGAAACCAAAACAAGACCTCAATTTCATCGCCAAAAACTACAGACACAATGACTCCGACTTCCAAAAAGGATATCTTCAAGGCATCATCTCAGCAGCCATCTCAACACGCAGCTCCCCAGTCATACCTCGACGTTACATCAATGCACTCAAAGGTTTAGCAGAAGACACGACCATCAGGGTCACCACCGCTGATAAAGGGGGTGGTGTTGTTATCATGAACACTGACGATTACAGGAACAAAATGCTCAATCTACTTAATGACCCAGATACCTACAAACCTCTCACAACTAACCAAGTGGACAACCTTACTAAAACTTTTCTTCAAAGGACTCGCCGCATTCTGAGGGGCTCAGAACAAGGGAAGAAACTTCTGCACACCATGCCTAGCAACCCCAGACCTGCCAGAATGTACGGCCTGCCAAAGACTCACAAGCCTGGTATCCCACTGAGGCCCATATCCTCGGGAATAGGCAGTGCTCCCCACCAGCTCTCGGGAATTCTCGCCAAACACCTCTCTAAACTCTTGGGCACTATCAGTCCAGCACATCTCAAACACTCAGGTGATCTTCTCAATCGCATTCGCAACATCAACATCAGGAACAAGAAACTTTCCAGCCTTGACGTGACTTCCCTATTCACCAAAGTACCTACTACACAAGCCATCGATCTCTTGCGCAGGAAAATTGACGATTCACTTGATCTTCCCATTCCAGCCAGCGATTTCATCGACCTTGTTGAACTATGTGTTGGCTTTACGTGTTTCTCTTTCGAAAATCACCTCTTTCAGCAGACTTTTGGACTACCCATGGGTTCGCCACTCAGTGCAGTCCTGGCGAACCTATACATGGAACATCTAGAAGCCGAACGTTTCTCCACCATTATTCCTTCGTCTGTCACCTGGCTCCGTTATGTTGACGACATTCTCCTCATAACTCCTAAACGCTTCAACGTTCAAGCTCTCCAAGACAAGCTCAACCAGGTCGAGCCTTCAATCCAGTTCACACTTGAAGAAGAAGTCGACAACACTCTTCCTTTCCTTGATGTCCTGCTCTGCAAAGCTGACCACGAACTTCGTTTTAAAGTCTATCGAAAACCCACCAACCAAAACGATCTTCTCCACTTCTACTCTCACCACGACACCAAAACCAAACGTGGTGTAATTATAGGCTTCTTCCTGCGTGCACTCAGAATCTGCAGCAACGAGTTCCTTGAGGAAGAATGCACTATAATTGAACAAATATTTTCTAAACTCCACTATCCTCGTCACTTCATCAGAGACTGCAGACGGCGGGCATTAAACATCTTCAACACACCCAGAGAAGACACTGCCGAGAAGAGATACATAGTCCTTCCCACCAACTCCATTGCCAAACATGTTTCCAACATCTTTGCCAAAACATCATTCCAAGTATCTACCTCCACAACCACGACCATCAAGGACATCACCAGTAGTAGACAGGACAAGCCTCCATCCTCTGCAGGGGTATACATAATCCCTTGTAATGACTGCAACAAGTTATACGTGGGCGAAACATCAAGGGACCTCCAAACACGTGTTTCAGAACACCAATACGCAAGCAGGTCTGACGACACAAGGAATGCCTGCGTACAACACCGTAATTCACACAACCACTTGATAAACTACAGAAACTCAAGACTTATCGCCACAGAAGACAACACTCAATACCGAAGAATCCTGGAATCATCACTTATTTCTATATCCGACAACTTCAACCAGAATAGTGGCTTCTATAACATAGCTGAACCACTTGCCAAGAAACTTCTTCATCGTTATCCCACATAAGAACACTGTAGAAGGTCTGCTCACAAACTTATCCAATCTCCTTTCCAAGCTACCCAAGTTTTTAGACTCTATAACCCAACTCGGTACATCATCAGATGCAGCATTCTTCACCTGACCTCAGCATTCTGAACCGGACTATAAATACTCGCGTTCCTTCCACCCCAGGTAGTTCTGTTTGTGACTTGAAAAAGCCCACTGTGTGGGCGAAACGTAGTCAATAAAGGATCACATTATACTGCATTTGTGTTTATATTTCCATTGTGTCGGTATTTTATACCATTTATTTCCAAGACAGGTCCTTCACGGCAACCCACAAACTATTTTACCCAAGAATTAAGATTTATTATTTGTCCAATGCATTATTAAATTCTTCCCAAATTCTATTAATTATAAATGGATCTAATTTATATAAACCGAAGGAAATATTCATATTATTTTTAAAACTGCTTTTTATGAAACAAGATTCAGTTATATTCCTGTCGACCATGGACTTGCTTGATGCTACTTTCTCAACTTTTTGAAAATCAATTGGATGGTTAAAATCTCTTACATGAATAAATAGAGCATTGGAATCTTGTCCAGTTCTAATGCTATATTTATGTTGTTTTAATCTTAGTTCGAGATTTTTACCAGTTTGACCGTAATAAACTTTATCGCAAATTTTACAAGGAATCTTATAGACACATCCGTCAGCATTTTGGGGGGAATTCTTTATCAAAGATTTTCTTACTGTATCAAGATTTTTAAATACAACCTTGATAATAAAAGTCTTAAAGAAGAGAAGGCATATCAACCAAGTTTTCATGGTAAGGGAGAATCAACATATTTTTAGTTGAATAATCTCTTAGATGATACTGAAACATATTCTAAACTTAGAAAGAATCCCTTTGAAACCGTTAACAGCAATTTCAATAAAACAATGAAACTTCTACTGAAAGGCAAAGATGAATTGCTCAAACAATTTACTTCCACTAATCCATCTTTACCTTACATGAATGGACTAATAAAAACACACAAACCAGGGAATCCAGTCAGACCAATTATTACCTCCATAGGATCAGTTTCATATAAATTATCCAAATGGCTTGTTGATATTTTGAGCCCTATTGTTTGCAAAATTTCTAACTTTATTGTTAAAGCTCCTTGACTGACTTAAATGATTTTAACATGGTTAGTTTTGATGTTACTTCCTTGTTTACGAAAGTTCCTGTTGATGATTTATTAAGTTTCTTACCTGAAGAACTCGCTAATTATGATTTACCATTGCCAGTTCCTATTATCATTAAACTTATTAAACTTTGCATTGTTGATGCAGAATTTGTATTTAATGATAAGTTTTGCACTCAGAAGTTTGGTATGGCAATGGGAAATCCTCTTTCACCTGGTCTTAGTAACCTATACATGGAATTTTTTGAAACAAGGCTGCTTAACACAATCCTCCCTAATAGAGATAAATGGTTCAGATATGTTGATGATATTTTGAGTCTTATGCCAAAGAATGTAGATATACATCATTTCCTTGTTAAATTAAATAGCTTAGCCCATTCTATGAACTTTACTGTTGAGTTTGAGGAAAATAACTCATTGGTTTTCTAGATGTTTTAATTATTAAGGGTAATAATGAATTCAAATTTAAAATTTACAGAAAACCTACAAATAACTGTTCCTATGTACACTATTATTCTTCACATCAAGATAGAGTTAAACTGTCTGTTTTCTCATCAATGTTTTTGAGAGCTTTACGTATTTGTAGTCCAGAGTTCATAGATGAGGTAATATCCAAAATTTATGAAATAGCTAATGATCTGAAATACTCAAGAAACGTAACTGATAAATCTTTTAAAATTGCTAGAAATACTTTTTACAATCCAAAATGGGCCGACCAACCTTATTCAACTAAAAATATGTTGGTTTTTCCTTACCATGAAAATTTGGTTGATATGCCTTCTCTTCTTAAGACTTTTAATATCAAAGTTGTATATAAAAACCTTGATACAGTAAAAAAAAACTTTTGATAAAGAATTCTCCCCAAAATGCTGAAGGATGTGTCTATGAGATTCCTTGTAAAATTTGCGATAGTTTATTACGGTCAAACTGGTAAAAGTCTTGAACTAAGATTAAAACAATATAAATATAGCATTAGAACTGGACAAGATTCCAATGCTCTATTTATTCATGTGAGAGATTTTAACCATCCAATTGATTTTCAAAAAGTTGAGAAAGTAGTATCAAGCAAGTCCATGGTCGACAGGAATATAACTGAATCTTGTTTCATAAAAAGCAGTTTTGACAATAATATGAATATTTCCTTTGGTTTATATAAATTAGATCCATTTATAATTAATAGAATTTGGGAAGAATTTAATAATACATTGAACAAATAATAAATCTTAATTCTTGGGTAGAACAGTTTGTTTGTGGGTTGCCGTGAAGTACCTGTCTAGTTGGGCCAGCGGGCCTGCTGCAGTGTTCTCTTTCTTATGAGTCGCAAGTCAGGTGTTGCTTTGTTATGGGATGTGATGGTGAGGTGTGGTCTAGGCCCTTTATATGCCTTCCTTTGATGCATTACTTTTATTGTTCCTTGATAATGTGAGTAGTCACGAAAGTGTTTAGAATTTCATTATTCTTTCACAGTCCTTAGACAAGGATGTGTGATGTCACCGTGGTTGTTTAATATATTTATAGATGGGGTTGTAAGAGAAGTAAATGCGAGGGTCTTGGCAAGAGGCGTGGAGTTAAAAGATAAAGAATCACACACAAAGTGGGAGTTGTCACAGCTGCTCTTTGCTGATGACACTGTGCTCTTGGGAGATTCTGAAGAGAAGTTGCAGAGATTGGTGGATGAATTTGGTAGGGTGTGCAAAAGAAGAAAATTAAAGGTGAATACAGGAAAGAGTAAGGTTATGAGGATAACAAAAAGATTAGGTGATGAAAGATTGAATATCAGATTGGAGGGAGAGAGTATGGAGGAGGTGAACGTATTCAGATATTTGGGAGTGGACGTGTCAGCGGATGGGTCTATGAAAGATGAGGTGAATCATAGAATTGATGAGGGAAAAAGAGTGAGTGGTGCACTTAGGAGTCTGTGGAGACAAAGAACTTTGTCCTTGGAGGCAAAGAGGGGAATGTATGAGAGTATAGTTTTACCAACGCTCTTATATGGGTGTGAAGCGTGGGTGATGAATGTTGCAGCGAGGAGAAGGCTGGAGGCAGTGGAGATGTCATGTCTGAGGGCAATGTGTGGTGTGAATATAATGCAGAGAATTCGTAGTTTGGAAGTTAGGAGGAGGTGCGGGATTACCAAAACTGTTGTCCAGAGGGCTGAGGAAGGGTTGTTGAGGTGGTTCGGACATGTAGAGAGAATGGAGCGAAACAGAATGACTTCAAGAGTGTATCAGTCTGTAGTGGAAGGAAGGCGGGGTAGGGGTCGGCCTAGGAAGGGTTGGAGGGAGGGGGTAAAGGAGGTTTTGTGTGCGAGGGGCTTGGACTTCCAGCAGGCATGCGTGAGCGTGTTTGATAGGAGTGAATGGAGACAAATGGTTTTTAATACTTGACGTGCTGTTGGAGTGTGAGCAAAGTAACATTTATGAAGGGATTCAGGGAAACCGGCAGGCCGGACTTGAGTCCTGGAGATGGGAAGTACAGTGCCTGCACTCTGAAGGAGGGGTGTTAATGTTGCAGTTTAAAAACTGTAGTGTAAAGCACCCTTCTGGCAAGACAGTGATGGAGTGAATGATGGTGAAAGTTTTTCTTTTTCGGGCCACCCTGCCTTGGTGGGAATCGGCCGGTGTGATAATAAAAAAAAAAATAAAAAAAAAAAATATATATATATATATATATATATATATATATATATATACATATATATAACAGGGATGGGGTTCGCTTTTCGTGTAAATTGTTGGACCCACAGCCTCGGAGATGTGGATAGAAAGTCTTCAAGGAACAATATTTAGATTTCTTCCTGAAAACATTTGAATATTCCACTTCCCCTACCAACACATTTTTTTTCATTTTTTTTACCAATAGGTATATTTTATTACATAATATTGTACAAAAAAATTAAGAGATACGTTGTTGATATAAAGATGGCATATACAGTACATGAGGTGTGAGAGATACATGTCTAATACATGCTGTTACGTGTTCGTCATTGATTATAACGCGAAAATCTCATCCAGTTCCTCAGAGCTGGGGAGCGTGCCAAAATACAGCAGGCATTATACCTCTGAACAGCAGCGCCGAGTCGCTGGAACAGAAAACTAGCTGCCCTGGGATCCCTAGTTACCCTGATGAGTCTTTTGCCTAGCTCCTTAAGGAACTTAGATGCACTCTTTACACAAGAGCCAAGGATCTCCGAGTCTATGGAAACAAACATATAATGATGGGCAAGTTCTCTCTCTGTATTTTCTAGACTTTTGGGACTCATTGAAGCTGGCAGCTGGCCCTACTTCCTCCCTGGTGTATTGGAGATAAGTATCAGCAAAGGCAGATGCATATGTGTAGTCCCACACCACCTGCTTGCCGTCTGTCCTGGCTTGAAGAGTGATGCCATCTGGACGCTTTTGGCTGCCATCAAATTTGCTTTGTTGGGGTGGCTCCCTTACTGCTGGGCATCCGGCAGTTGTGAGGCTCCTCTTGATAATATTATTAACCTCCTTATGCCTTGCAGTCTTTGCTTAGGATTTACGGCACACAGACCATGGTACCCGAATCGGTCTGCTGCTTCACTGCCACAAATAGACCTGTGTTCGGCGAGAATAGGAGCAGCAAGTCTAAGAGCAACACCAAAACGGATGGTCTGTGGGTCGAGGCGTGTACCAAGGCTGGGGCTGGGAACAACAAACAGAAAGTCCCCTGCATGAAGAGCTCTCACTGCCAGAAGGCGGGTTCTATCCTTCCCTGACACACTCTGTAGCATTGTTGAGGCTATATTCTCCAATGCTAGGCCATCCCAATGCAACTGTTTGTAGCTGTTGGGGGAAGCAGGTCTGTTTTCAGAGCCTATTAGATTATCACAGATCATGGCTCCGTCAATGATCTTTTGGTCCGGGACTCCAATCTTGTCCCTAAGATGTTCAGGGAGAATCGCTGCTACAAGCCCTCTGGATGTTACGCATGAGGACAGAAAAGCAGGTAGCGCATTCTCTGATGACTTGCGAACACCAATGCCTCCTAGTCTGACTGGAACTGTAGCTTGGTCCCACTGCCCATCTTCTAAAGTATATATATATATATATATATATATATATATATATATATATATATATATATATATATATATATATATATATATATATATATATATATATATATATATATATATATATATATATACATATATATATATATATATATATATATATATATATATATATATATATATATATATATCTATATATAGAGAGAGAGAGAGAGAGAGAGAGAGAGAGAGAGAAAATGGGCAGTGTGTGTGTGTGTGTGTATGTGTGTGTATAAATCACACATATATACATAAGTGTGTATGTGTGTCTGTGTGTGTGTGTAAAAATACCACATTAAAAAAAAAATAAACTTGAGCGCTTTCAAGTGCTTACACACATATCGTCAGAGGTATTGGAAGAAGAGACAAGATAAACACATTTAAAATATTGAACACTGAGGTAACACCTCATTCAGAGAAGGTGACAACACCTCTCACAAACCTGTCCTGCACATATTTTTACCTTAAATATTTTGAACAATATTCTAGACTATATAAAACTGTCAAGTACATAGATACCAGAACTCAAATTTTGAAATACGTTGTGCATCATGCTTGATAAGAAATGATTCCACAATGTTTCGTTGAACTGTAGAATTACAAGGAAGTAATTCTTTGGCATTAGTCCAGTCTACACAATGGCTTGTATCTATCACATGAATAATCAACCCAGTGGACTCCTGTCCAGTAGTTATTGCATATTTATGTTGTTTTACTCTGGCCTCAAGAGATTTGTCAGTTTGTCCTAAGTACAAGGTATCACAACTTTTACAGGGGATAGAATATACACATCCCAAAGAATCCTTGGAAGAATTTTTAATTAATTTTTGTTTCACGGTATTGTCATATTTAAAGACAACTTTAATATTAAAGTATTCAAGAACTTGTTGGAGGTGAGAGATATTTTCATTACATGGTAAACCCCAATAAATTCTCAAGCTTATGCTCAGTATTATGCTCTGAATTGTAGAATTTTTCTTTTTTAGCTTTATGGAAAGCTTTATCAATAAATATTCGTGTATTTTGGAAGTTAAAAACAATTTCGTAGATTTTTCTAATTTCCACGTTGTAGAATTCAAAACTACAAATCCTAAGGACTCTCACAAACATAGAAGCAAATACACTCTATTTAATATATTTTTGGTGATTAGAATAGCAATGTTTATGAAGATATGTTAGTAAGTTTGCAATAAATATTGAACTTAAATTTTCTACCAGATCTATGAATATATACATATCCAGAAAAGGAATTATTCAATTTACCTCACTTTCCATAGTGAGCTAAATAGAAGGAACAAGTGAATTTACTCTAGACTGAAAGTCATCAGGACTCTCATTATAAGTCCACAGACAGAGTACATCATCTACATATCTTAACCATTTAGTATTTGGAGGAGGGATGTTTTTGAGTATTTTGGTCTCAAAATACTCAAAAATGCCATCTACATACGTACTCAAGATGTCATCCACATATCTGAACCACTTAGCTTCACGGGGCAGCAGGCATGCTAGCGCGACGGGCTGGAGTTTTGAGACTCTATGACCGCGGGTTCAATCCCGGCCGGGGGTATGGTTTCACAGGGTTGATAGAATGTTTAAATTTACAGTATATAGGAAGGCTACGAATGTGTGTGTACATACATCCACTATTACTCCAGTCATGAAACTACAGAAAAAAAAGAAGTAACATTCTCACTCTGTTTTTGGGAACTTACAAAGCGTGTTGCCCTGAGTTTCTTGATGAGACAATTAGGAAAATATTCGATATTGCTACAAAACTACGTTACCCTAATGAGTATTTAGATACTGCTTTGCTGGCAGACAGAAAAAGTTATCATAGGACCGAACCTAGAATAACCCCTCCTACCAAGAATATGCTTGTCCTACCATAAAATGAGAATTGATCCGTCCTGCCGAATGCCATAAAGAGATTTAATATACAAGTTTTTTTTTTTTTGAGAATTCACGGACTGTTAAGAGTATGTTGATCAAGAATTCCCCGCAATACTCTATAGGTGGTGTGTACAGGATTAGGTGTCAAAGATTCAACCAATGGAGAATCAGGACAGAAAGAGAGGTACAGAAAGACAGACAAGTCTTCTTCTAAGTCTTTTATTAAGTCTTATTTAGAGTTAGAACAAGGAGGGACAGACAGACAGACAGAAAAGTCTTCTTGTAAGTCTTGCAAGTCTGTAAGTCACCGACCCCTCCTATCTTACATGAGACTGATTGGCAAACCTCTAGATGTTAGAATAGCACAACATCAGTATTGAGTAAGGAGAGCTCAAGAATCAAATGCAATATTTATTCACACACGAACTTGTAACAATCCTACTAAATGGTCGGAAGCCAAGGTTATAGTTCCATGTAATTCACTGCTAGAAAGAAACATTCTAGAGTCGGTAATTATTAAACATGATAAACATCCATTATATAATAGTAGTTGTGGGTTATTTAAGTTCGATTTGTTTATAATTGAGGCCATTGCGATTAATCTAAAACCAGATTCATATACGAATGATCTGGATTGTCTTAAATGCCAGCGTTCCACTCCATAGAATCAGGGCCTGTTTTGTCCTTCTATCCTGGGTTAGACTAGCATCTGCCCAAGAATGACATGGGATAGATAAACTATAGCTGTATGCCCTTAGATGTCCCCTTTAGGTTTAAGATGAGTCTGCCATACACCTGTTTTTCTTAATTGTGTGGAAAGTTCCTAAGACAATGCCAGACACATCTATATTTAGAATGTAAAGTCCTTTATATTGTCCCGAAGTCTGACTGAATCTAACAAAAAAAATATATTTCATTGTGTTTGTTTATTATTAAATTACTGTAAACTTATATAAAATATATTTAGTCGGATTAGGCTAAATTAAATTGTGCTTGTTATAAGGTTAGGTAAGTTTCCTAAAGTCCTTTTGGTACAAAATCATTAATTTTTAGATTAACATAAATGAAAATATATATATATTTAAATGTATAAGAGAAAATTTTAGAAATGACTTAATTTTAAATGAGTTCTTGCTAATTGGCCAATTATATATATATATATATATATATATATATATATATATATATATATATATATATATATATATATATATATATATATATATATATATATATATATATATATATATATATATATATATATATATATATATATATATATATATATATATATATATATATATATATATATATATATATATATATATATATATATATATATATATATATATATATATATATATATATATTATATATATATATATACATATATATATATATATATATATATATATATATATATATATATATATATATATATATATATATATATATATATATATATATATATCTCCTTCCTGTCAGTTACTAAAAAGACGAATGAAAATATTCTAAATTTGGGTTGTTGAAATGTGTGTGTGTCTGAATTCAAGTGAAAAGAACTGATTTTTAATATTTATTATTTTATTTTATTATCACACCGGCCGATTCCCACCAAGGCAGGGTGGCCCGAAAAAGAAAAACTTTCACCATCATTCACTCCATCACTGTCTTGCCAGAAGGGTGCTTTACACTACAGTTTTTAAACTGCAACATTAACACCCCTCCTTCAGAGTGCAGGCACTGTACTTCCCATCTCCAGGACTCAAGTCCGGCCTGCCGGTTTCCCTGAATCCCTTCATAAATGTTACTTTGCTCACACTCCAACAGCACGTCAAGTATTAAAAACCATTTGTCTCCATTCACTCCTATCAAACACGCTCACGCATGCCTGCTGGAAGTCCAAGCCCCTCGCACACAAAACCTCCTTTACCCCCTCCCTCCAACCCTTTCTAGGCCGACCCCTACCCCGCCTTCCTTCCACTACAGACTGATACACTCTTGAAGTCATTCTGTTTCGCTCCATTCTCTCTACATGTCCGAACCACCTCAACAACCCTTCCTCAGCCCTCTGGACAACAGTTTTGGTAATCCCGCACCTCCTCCTAACTTCCAAACTACGAATTCTCTGCATTATATTCACACCACACATTGCCCTCAGACATGACATCTCCACTGCCTCCAGCCTTCTCCTCGCTGCAACATTCATCACCCACGCTTCACACCCATATAAGAGCGTTGGTAAAACTATACTCTCATACATTCCCCTCTTTGCCTCCAAGGACAAAGTTCTTTGTCTCCACAGACTCCTAAGTGCACCACTCACTCTTTTTCCCTCATCAATTCTATGATTCACCTCATCTTTCATAGACCCATCCGCTGACACGTCCACTCCCAAATATCTTTAATATTATTAATGAAAAAAGCAGAATGTTCTAGCACTAAACGAAACAAAACTGAAAGGGATATGAAAATTTCAATAGCAAAAAGTTAAATGGAAGTGGGAGGCAGAATAGTAAATGATAAGCTATGGAAATGAATAAAGGATTGTAAGTTCTTAAATACAAGAAATACTGTGGATTAGAATAATGGTGGGACGAGATAGTGAGTTATATTAAGTATTTAAACAGGAGGAGGCGAGAGCAATGTAGACTAGAGATAGATTTTGAAGATGTTAGGAAAATCATTACTGAGATTTAAAACAAGTGAGAGAATAATTGTTGAGGGTAGCCTAAATGCTACAGTGGGAGACTGTGGTCGAGGTCAGAGTAGGTAAGATTGAAATACCGAATAAATGCCAGTGAGGGTCTTCTAATTATACTAGATGTATTTTGGTGGCTCTGTGATGCAAGAAAGGTATCCCCATGTTGCACAGCCACTAGCACGTCAATCCACGAGAAATGATTAGTGCAAAATGAGGCATAAGCTTCTTATGCAGTTAAGTATTAGCTTCAAAGACGTGAAGTGAATCTGATCTGGTATTCACAGCATTACTAATAAAAATGACAAATTAGGGAACATATAGTTCTAAACTAATTGAAACTCTCCACTAAGAAACTCCAGTCTTTGAAATCTAACTAAAAAGGAATTCTTTCCTTATCCCAGAGGGACCAATCCTAATATACACCAACACATTAAATTTCAAGCCACTCAGAATTTGCATTATCAAGTTATCAGCGTTGAAGGGTGAAGGCAAATACGATGAGGCACTCAAAAATTATCGCATAAAAATTAGTTTTTCAATTTTCCCAATTTCTTCCATAATAAAAAGGATAGTTGGGGTAAACACAGTCGAAATAAATTCAAACTTTTCCTTAAGTAAGATTTACCATTATTTAAAGTTTAACAAGTAAATATGCATGTCAGTAAGTAATTAAGTGAATATTATTGTGAGCATTATGTAGATTTAACTTTGAGGAAAACCAAAAAAAAAAAAATGGAAATCTGTTATTTATTTCTGATCAGAAGAGACATTTTACAGTTATTTCACAGCAACCAATTTGATTAATAAACCTAAAGTCAAGACAAAGCTGCCGTTGAGGAAAGCCCATCAGCACGTAAAATTTAAAGCTAAACGAAGAGGCATTCTTTAGTTATTACAAAAAATCCCACAAAAAATGCAAATACCCAACGTAAATTTCATGCATTTCATAAGATATATCAGCCATTACAAACTGATGCTGTTTACAGTTTTATTTTTTCAAGGAAAAGCTCTAAATCAGTAGGGAATGGGAGGCATTAAGATTCGATCCAAGGAAGGACAGGATAAGTTCAGTTCCTTGGACCAAGAGCTCCTCATCAGCATCAAGTTAAAATAACATAAAAATGTAGACTAATACCATACCATTTCGAGATTAAAAGTAGCAAAGTATCACCGACACACTATTTGCAACACCATCTTTCTTGTTACTACGATACACGAGTCTTGAAATTCTGTTATCCCGAGGTACAAAATCTGGGACTAACCTACGTAGCATTGTCCATAGGTGGTCGAATAAGACCTTTTCGAGTAATAAACGAAAAGTTTGTACAAACTTAAGAATGTTCCAAAGTCTATCCTCGTTATTTTGAAAAACGGCATAAAACTTTGGTTATTATTATTTTTTCCTCATCTATTTTAAATTATGTTTGATTTTTATTTATAAATTGCAGATTGGCACCCCACACAGCGCAAAATCAGTATAAAAATATTCCCGATTAAGATGCACTAGTGTTTAGGGTTTGAAGCCGATCAGATGAGGCATTTACTAGTGTATATATAGGGAAACAATTTATGTTAAAAAAATGGCAAATTACAATTTACACAGCTCAGAATCAATACCAACGGTGAAAGCTTTCAGCCGAACAGAAGAGGCAGCCTAACAGAAGAGGCAGCCTAACAGAAGAGGCAGCCGAACAGAAGAGGCAGCCGAACAGAAAAGGCAGCCTAACAGAAGAGGCAGCCTAACAGAAGAAGCAGCCTAACAGAAGAGGCCGCCTAGCAGAAGAGGCAGCCTAACAGAAGAGGCAGCCTAACAGAAGAGGTAGCCTAACAAGAGTCAGCCTAACAGAAGAGGCAGCCTAACAAGAGGCAGCCTAACAGAAGAGGCAGCCTAACAGAAGAGGCAGCCTAAAAATAGAGGCAGCCTAACAGAAGAGGCTTTCTCAAGCAATTGATATGATTCTAAACTAAAGTTCATAAAAAAATTTCAGTAAACTTTCAAATGTTCACCTATTCGTACTTAGCTTATGGAGTATCATCCGTCTTATGAAATGTGTCATCAATAATATTTTCAAGCCGATCAGAAAATTTCTTTAATCATTAAATACAAAATTTATTCGATAAAATTGACAAACCGGGACTTAAACCAGCCAGCACCAGCACAGATCTTGCGACCAGGAAACCACACTAGTGGCGAAGACTCCAAGCTGGTTATAGGTTATATGTTTACCTGGAGAGAGTTTCGGGGGTCAACGCCCCCGCGGCCCGGTCTGTGACCAGGCCTCCTGGTGGATCAGCGCCTGATCAACCAGGCTGTTGCTGCTGGCTGCACGCAAACCAACATACGAGCCACAGCCCGGCTGATCAGGAACTGACTTTAGGTGCTTGTCCAGTGCCAGCTTGAAGACTGCCAGGGGTCTGTTGGTAATCCCCCTTATGTGTGCTGGGAGGCAGTTGAACAGTCTCGGGCCCCTGACACTTATTGTATGGTCTCTTAACGTGCTAGTGACACCCCTGCTTTTCATTGGGGGGATGGTGCATCGTCTGCCAAGTCTTTTGCTTTCGTAGTGAGTGATTTTCGTGTGCAAGTTCGGTACTAGTCCCTCTAGGATTTTCCAGGTGTATATAATCATGTATCTCTCCCTCCTGCGTTCCACGGAATACAGGTTTAGAAACCTCAAGCGCTCCCAGTAATTGAGGTGTTTTATCTCCGTTATGCGCGCCGTGAAAGTTCTCTGTACATTTTCTAGGTCGGCAATTTCACCTGCCTTGAAAGGTGCTGTTAGAGTGCAGCAATATTCCAGCCTAGATAGAACAAGTGACCTGAAGAGTGTCATCATGGGCTTGGCCTCCCTAGTTTTGAAGGTTCTCATTATCCATCCTGTCATTTTTCTAGCAGATGCGATTGATACAATGTTATGGTCCTTGAAGGTGAGATCCTCCGACATAATCACTCCCAGGTCTTTGACGTTGGTGTTTCGCTCTATTTTGTGGCCAGAATTTGTTTTGTACTCTGATGAAGATTTAATTTCCTCATGTTTACCATATCTGAGTAATTGAAATTTCTCATCGTTGAACTTCATATTGTTTTCTGCAGCCCACTGAAAGATTTGGTTGATGTCCGCCTGGAGCCTTGCAGTGTCTGCAATGGAAGACACTGTCATGCAGATTCGGGTGTCATCTGCAAAGGAAGACACGGTGCTGTGGCTGACATCCTTGTCTATGTCGGATATGAGGATGAGGAACAAGATGGGAGCTAGTACTGTGCCTTGTGGAACAGAGCTTTTCACCGTAGCTGCCTCGGACTTTACTCTGTTGACGACTACTCTCTGTGTTCTGTTAGTGAGGAAATTATAGATCCATCGACCGACTTTTCCTGTTATTCCTTTAGCACGCATTTTGTGCGCTATTACGCCATGGTCACACTTGTCGAAGGCTTTTGCAAAGTCTGTATATATTACATCTGCATTCTTTTTGTCTTCTAGTGCATTTAGGACCTTGTCGTAGTGATCCAGTAGTTGAGACAGACAGGAGCGACCTGTTCTAAACCCATGTTGCCCTGGGTTGTGTAACTGATGGGTTTCTAGATGGGTGGTGATCTTGCTTCTTAGGACCCTTTCAAAGATTTTTATGATATGGGATGTTAGTGCTATTGGTCTGTAGTTCTTTGCTGTTGCTTTACTGCCCCCTTTGTGGAGTGGGGCTATGTCTGTTGTTTTTAGTAACTGAGGGACGACCCCCGTGTCCATGCTCCCTCTCCATAGGATGGAAAAGGCTCGTGATAGGGGCTTCTTGCAGTTCTTGATGAACACAGAGTTCCATGAGTCTGGCCCTGGGGCAGAGTGCATGGGCATGTCATTTATCGCCTGTTCGAAGTCATTTGGCGTCAGGATAACATCGGATAGGCTTGTGTTAATCAAATTTTGTGGCTCTCTCATAAAAAATTCATTTTGATCTTCGACTCTCAGTCTGGTTAGCGGCTTGCTAAAAACTGAGTCATATTGGGACTTGAGTAGCTCACTCATTTCCTTGCTGTCATCTGTGTAGGACCCATCTTGTTTAAGTAGGGGCCCAATACTGGACGTTGTTCTCGATTTTGATTTGGCATAGGAGAAGAAATACTTTGGGTTTCTTTCGATTTCATTTATGGCTTTTAGTTCTTCCCGCGATTCCTGACTCCTAAAGGATTCTTTTAGCTTAAGTTCGATTCTCCAGTTATGGCTCGGAATTCCAACGATTATATGCTTTTTTTTTTGTTTTACAATATTGACAATACTGCCAGCACACAAACAGAACTTAACGGGTACCATCCTGACCGTAAGATTCATCAGTATTAACCGCAGACGCCGTTCAGTGGAGATACACTGAAATTTACTTAACCTGATTAAACGAGAATGAAAATTTTCACACTATATTACACGTAAAATGGTTAAATCTCCTCCTACACTTGAAGTTCACTCTCCGTCGTCATCGAAATAGGGGGCGCTTTTTTTTTTTAGTTTATACTACAGAGAGTTTTCGAAGTTATCCTAGCCGTTCCAGGAAGTTTGGAATGGGCTCAATAAGGAACGTGCACATGCCTAATGTTCCAGGAATATGGCCCTAGTTGCCATACACAAACACTGGAAATTTGAAGCTGATTGAATGAGGCCTTGTCAAGGTATGAGCGAAAAAGGAAATTGAAGTTGGAGGAAGGCGAAGGTAGGAAAAAAATATTGTACTTAATTGTGAATATAAAGAGGTTATTTGATAATTAATTTTTATTCTAAGGAAATATGGAAAGAAATGTAAACACAAGGTATAGATGGGGGTGCATAGAAACAACAGACAGCAGGGAAGTAAAAGCCTACACCAAGGTTAGCTGCTTGAGCACTCTCTACTTTTTTAGATTAAGAAGTTTCGTGTATTACCTGCCTGTATGAATCATGGATAGAATATCAGAAGGCTCTCTTCCCACTCTCCAAGCTCTTCTTCTATTGCAAGAGTAAAAATAAGTGAATACAATATATTTTTTTATTATTCACACATCGGCCATTTCCTACCAAGGTAGGGTGGCCCGAAATAGAAAACCTGCCATCATCATTCACTCCATCACTGTCTTGCCAGAGGCGCGCTTACACAACAGTTACAAAACTTCAGAGTGTAGGCACTGTACTTCCCATTTCCAGGACTCAAGTCCGGCCTGCCGGTTTCCCTGAATCCCTTCATAAATGTTACCTTGCTCACCGGATGAAAGACGGAGACAACAGGTATTTTAATTAAATTAATACTGTTAATATTAATTATCTGTGTTATACCACTGACATTGACAAAGCTGTGCACCAGTGTTTCTAATTTTAGTTACCACCAAGTCTCTAGAAATATTGCAATCTTCCCCTTCAACTACTATCATTACTCGGCTGTCTTACTGTCTTCTAAACTTAATGATACAGATGATGAAAAAACGAGAGGAATCTATTAACTTCAGACTGTTTTATCTGATGTACGTATATCACGGTTCATGTGGTTGCATTGTTGCTTAGTGACTGGTTGTGTAAGGTCGTGAGTGCAATGAGCAATATTTTTTTTTTTGCGCTTATGACATATGCCATTAGTTTAGTTCATTCTGCTTTAACTTGCAAAAAATCTTTTGCAAATGCATGAGGTGTGAAGAAATGCACATGAAAGTATTTTTTTTTTCAGATTAAGTAGAAATGGATGAGAGTCTGTCTCGTAGACTTCTGGATGTTCATTTTTAAAGTGGAGACTGACAAGTCAGATCATTATTTAGTGGAAGGTACAATGAAAGTAAAAAAAAAGCAAGAATAGAAGCATAATGATGTTAATGGGTGAGAAGGACGTTAAAGTGAGTGAACTAAAGAAGGAGACAGTTAATGAGTGGAACAAGTATTTAATGAAAGGTGAGTGCAGTTGGCGAAAGGAACAGTTACTGGAATTATGAGATGAAAAGCACCCAAGCACACACACACTCATATGCACAGGTCTGGAGCTGCGACTTGACCCCTACAATCACAAATAGGTGAATACACACACACACACACACACACACACACACCTCTTTCTACCCTTTAACTCTCCCCCTCTTTCTCTCTCCCTCCTCTAGCCTTCCCCATCTTATTTTCTCTCTCTCTCCTCTAGCCTTGTCCCCCCCCACACACACACCCTGAAAACACATAAACTTCTCTCTGTGGTAAAATACATAAGCTTCTTTCTGTGATAAAAAAATGGGTGGCCCTAGAGGGCGGAAAACCAGAGATCTGGTGGACGAACCAGGGAGGAAAAATTGGGAGTTAGAGCTCCAAAAAAGGGAGAAAGAGTGGAGAAGGAAGTTGGAAGAGCTTGGCAAGATAATGGAGGAGCGGATAGCTGAAGAGTGCAGGAAGTGGGAGCTACAAGTCTTAGCAGCAGAAACTAGGATACAGTGCTTAGAAAAGAAACTGAAAAACCTAAAACAGATTAGAGAGACAAATGACAATTCAGATGCAACAACAGGAAAATCTAGGTCAGGCACAGACAAGGGGACGAATGCGAAGGCCCTATCAGACCCACGTGGGGCCAGGGAAAAGATGAGGAGCATACTAATTAGATCAAATGACATTTCCGAAGACAATGAAGGTATGTTATATGCAGAGACTCTAACAGCCAACTGCAGTAGCAAGGAACAGCTGATCATGAAAGACAGTTCCCTGAGAACAGAAGTTTCAGATAGGACAGGAATGTGAAGGTTTACTCAGCCCTGTAACAACTTCAGACAGTATTACCAAGGCTGGCTCCTCCTCAGGAAAATTAATGAATAGAAAAAGAAATAATAATTCACAAACATAAACACGTTATTATTTATTAATGCATTGAAACATGAAGGTGTATCCTACTTGAAAGAAAAATGAGAAATGAAATGGAAAAATGACATTTGAATTCAACGCTAATATGTACAGTTATACTGGGGTGTCTGGTTGAGGTTGACACCGTCTTGTAGAAATTGTAGCCGTTACTGATAATGTGGGGGGGGGGAATCACAGGTGTTGGTGACAACCCAACGACTAGTTTTTCACAGAGTCTATAGCCTTGAATAGTCAGTCCAGATGACAGGAACACAGGTTCTTTACCGCTGCAAAGATGAGGGGTAGTGTCCTGTACAATTAATCAGGTAGTTAGATCATAAAGTGACGTCCCAAGACCGTTTTCAGTCCGTCTCCTTCAACACTTCTCGTTGGTTGGCAGGTGACCCGATCTGTCATTCCAAGAGTTGTGCTGGGAGCTGTGAGTCAAGTGATTACTGTTTGGCTGGAGCCCCTCACGTCACCTTTCGGGGTGGGGAGAAAAGGGGGGGAGGGGATAGCAGGAGCTAGACTGACCCTACCTTAACAAGCAGCCGGCAATCAAACTATCATTACCATATACTCGCTTGCTACTCCTATCTGTTGAACTTTTCCCTCACACTCCCCCATACCAAGACTTATAGTCAAGGAGTATAAGAAGAATAGGCAAGGAGAAAGTTCTGACACGTGGAAGCCGCGTAAGCCACCAAATCTACTGACTGTCACAACTTAACCAGTCAGAGAAATAAGTGGATGAACCATTGATATATACAATATGAAACTTAAAAGCTTGGAACGCCAATGTCCACCTCAAGAGGCGACTGCTGGTTCCCTTAAAAGTTTCTAGGTATATCAGAGGTTTGTGATCCGTCTCCAAAATGAATTCTTTTCCCAGTAAATAAAATTTAAGCTTGGAGATACCCCACACAAGGGCCAAACATTCCTTTTCTATGGTGGAGTATCTCGTTTCTGCAGGAAGGAGTTTCTGGCTTAGGAAGCATACAGGGAAGGGAGTACCATCATGGTATTGTAGTAACACCACACCTAAGCCGGTATTGGAAGCATCAGTTCTTAAACAAAATATTTTGTTAATATCTGAGATTTAAGTATAGGGTCTTTTGAGAAGATATTCTTAATCTCATTAAAGTTTTCTCGAGCTACGTCGGAAAGTTCAAGAGGTTCCTTTACAGACTTTTTAAGGCAGTCAGATAAGATGCCTGTAAGATCAATGAGGTTCGGGATAAACCGTGCATAAAATTTACAGAACCAAGAAAGCTACGCATTAGCTTCTTGGTTTTGGGGAATTTAAACTCTAATAAAGCTTCGATCTTACTGGGGAGAGGTTGCAAAGAGTTATTAGAAAGGATCAGTCCGAGATGTCTAATCTTGTTATACCCAAGGAAGCATTTCTTTGGCTTGACAGTGAGCGTAACCTACGTAAAACTGATGTTAATGTTTGGATATGCTTGCTCCACGTCGATGTCATTATGTAAATGTTATCAAAATAAACTGAAACATTTGGCATATTACCCAAGACCTTTCTCATCAGTCTCACGTAGGTAGCACAGGCAGTTACCAAACCGAAGGGCATAGCTCTATACTGCATCAGTCCTTGGTGGGTAGGAAAAGCAGTGTACTGCTTAGAAGAAGGATCTTACATTACTTGATGATATGCCTGTGCAATATCAATCTCTGAAAAGAAAGAAGAGTCATAAAATTTGTGTAGATCGCTATCTATTAAGGGCATAGGCTCAGCATCCCACCGAGTTATAGCATTAAGGCCTCTGAAGTCAATAGCAAGTCTATATGAATTATCCTCCTTCTTAACCATGACTACTGGTGAGCAATATGCAGATACTGAAGGTTCAATGATCTTTAGTTTTAATAATTTGTCTACCTCTCGGTCAAATGCATCCATAAGGTGAACTGGAACTGGGTATAATTTACGTTTGATAGGATTGTCCGTCACTAAGTCAATCTTATGGACTACCGTGGAGGTAACACCTGGAATATCAGTAAAGACGTCTGAAAAGTTACTCACACATTGAAGTAGTTCATGTCTCTTATGGTCATCCAAAGATTCATTAATATTAATGTTGGTTGCATCCGAGTGGTCAAGAGTCACCAAGTCATGTAGTTCTTCATCATAGTCTAAGTTAGAGGTGTCAATTACGCACACCTTACACTCCTCAGTTGTCTTATCAAGTTTGTGTGGAAAAACTAAATCAAAGTTATTCAGGCAGTTAACCGAATTTCTTCGGTAATATTTCTTAAGGATGTTGATATGATACAGCTTAGGTTTCCCCTTGACTTCTATGAGGTAATCAACCTTCCCACAAATTTTTAATACCTTATATGGACATTTCCATGTAACTAATAATTTATTTGACTTGATAGGCAAAAGTACCAGAACTTCATCCCCTACTTTAAAACTTCTCCTCTGACTTTTGGAATCAAAATAGGTTTTGTACTGGTCCACTGACAAGCTTAAGTTTTTCGAAACTATGTCAGAGGTCTCCTCAAGTTTGGATCTAAGGTCAAGGAGAAACTGATAAGAAGACTGAACCTCAGCATTTACCTCCTCATTAGTCCACAAGTCATGAAGGATGGACAATGGACCTCTGGTCTGTCTACCATAGAGAAGTTCAAAAGGAGAAAACCCCAAAGAGTCACTGGGAACTTCCCTCATGGCAAACAAAGCACAGGGTAGGTAACGATGCCACTCCTTAGGTTTAAGGGAGCAAAGTTTCCGTAAAATGGACTTGAGAACCGAATGCTGGCGCTAAATCCTCCCATTACAGCTGGGATGATAGGGTTTGGTGAAGAGAAGCTTCACTCCCAGAAGTTGGTAGAGATGTTGCATTAAGTCAGGTGTGAATTGTGTCCCACGGTCAGACAAAATTTCTCTAGGAATGCCCACTCTGGAGAAGATGGACAAAAGGGCTTCATCCACCTCTGTAGTAGTTATGGTCTTTAAGGGAATGGCTTCAGGGAAACTCGAAGTATAATCAACTAATGTTAATATATATCTGTCCCCCAGATGAAAGTGGTGATAAAGGACCAACGATGTCAATAGCTACTCTTTCAAATGGTACCGTAAAGATTGGCATTTTGACCATAGGTACTCGCCTGGTACCTCTGGAGGATGACAGTTGGCAAACTTTACACGATCTACAATAGGTAGTGATATCTGAGGACATTTTGGGCCAAAAATAGGGTTCCCTAAATTTATATAAGGTTTTACGATGCGAGAAATGTCCGGCCACTGGCAGGTCATGAGCCATTTTAAGAACAGTCTCTCTGCATTGACTTGGAACAACTAATATGGAATAGTCTATCTCATCTGAATTTAATTTGAATACTGATTTATACAAGATACCTTTTATATATTCAAATTTATATGAAAAGTTTTCCTTTGGATAACTTGATTTTGTCTACCTGCATTATAGCAATTCTGAAGAGAAGGGCAATTACGTTGTAAATTGACAAAGGAGTCCTTCGATATATCTAAAGGCTTAAAGTCAGGGAAAATCAAAGGATGGACAGTAGGAGAAGCCTGGGCTTTGGTCTGAGCCCTAGTCAAGACATTTATAGTATCAGAGGTGATATCCTCACTTTAATCTAACAAGTGAACTGGTGATTCTACTATCTCTCTTTCGAGAGTAGTATCACTGGTTTCTAACCCCACATGAATATCCCGAGACATTGCCTCATCTGAACTTTTTTTTTTTTTACACAGGGTTTGACAAGGTTAAGGATCCCTAGTTTTATTGACAAGCTTTTTACAGGTTAAAGATTCCTAACTTTATTGGCAAGCTAAGAGTTGCTACCTACATCAGCTCATTTGAAAGCATTTTTATTGTTATGAGACATACAAGTAGGGAACAGGATGAAGTTGGAGCCATCTGTGAGCCAGCATTTTCATTTGATCAACTGACTTTATCTCGTTGACATCATTATGCTGTACGAATGTGTTCCAGACTCGAGTCATCCCCCCCCCAAAAAAAAGGTGATGTGTGGGGCTCCGGCCAAACAGTAATCACTTGACTCACAGCTCCCAGCACAATTCTTGGAATGACAGATCGGGTCACCTGCCAACCAACGGGAGGTGTTGAAGGAGACGGACTGAAAACGGTCTTGGGAGATCACTTCATGATCTAACTACCTGATTAATTGTACAGGACACTACCCCTCATCTTTGCAGCGGTAAAGAACCTGCGTTCCTGTCATCTGTACTGACTATTCAAGGCTATAGACTCTGTGAAAAACTAGTCGTTGGGTTGTCACCAACACCTGTGATTCCCCCCCCCACATTATCAGTAACGGCTACAATTTCTACAAGACGGTGTCAACCTCCACCAGACACCCCAGTATAACTGTACATATTAGCGTTGAATTCAAATGTCATTTTTCCATCTCATTTCTCATTTTTCTTTCAAGTAGGATACACCTTCATATTTCAATGTTTTATCTTTGCATTAATAAATAATAAAGTGTTTATCTTTGTGAATTATTATTTCTTTTTCTATTCATTAATTTTCCTGAGGAGGAGCCAGCCTTGGTAATACAGTCTGAAGTTGTTACAGGGCTGAGTAAACCTTCACAAGGAAACAAAACACCTCAGAGGATGCAAATGGAGACTCAGTGGGAGGAGGAAAGGAAGAGGTCAGTTTTTATCTACGGGCTCCAAGAAGCCAAGGGGGCACAGCTTCGAAGAAATAAAACAGGAGGAGGAAAAAATGATTGAAGGCATCATGAAAACAATAGGTGAGGACGATATGACCCAGGTGACAAATTTTCAGAGAATTGGGTGGTTTGCGAGTGGAAGGATACGGCCTATCAAAGTAATTTTCAAGGAAGGATCAGTTCGAACCAGGATTCTGCAAGAGAAAGCACGACTGAGGGACAAATAGGGGTACCAGAGAGTATACCTCGATTGCGACAGAACACAAGAAGAAATGACTACACTGAAAGAGAGGATACAGAGACGCAAGGAGGAACGAGAGGCAATGATGAAGATGAGCAGGACCCAGACACAGGAGGAAGGGCAAACACACCCCGCAGAATCTCCCACCGAAAGACTCCAACCGCGACAATCCCAAAGCAACTGAGCAACCCAAACCACAACACACTCACTGTTCCCTCTTCCAGCAACACCCACATCACAAACCTCATCTCAGCAGCTGTCCCTTATGGGCATTCTGACCCCACCCCCATCATCACAAACCCCACCTACACCACAGCCCCCCATAGGCCCCCCCCCAAGGCTCCCGCTCCCCCAACCTCAATATTCTTGCAGGACCACAGTGATAGAAAAGAAGCTGAAAGTTTGGTACACAAACGCGGACGGAATAACGAATAAACATGAAGAGTGGCATGAAAGAATCAGTGAGAAATCCCCAGACATCATAGCAGTCACAGAAACAAAACTCGCTGAAACAGTAATAGACGCAATCTTCCCACTGGGATATCAGATCCTGAGAAAAGATAGGAGCAGAGGGGGAGGAGTTGCACTGCTCATAAGAAACCGATGGGGATGTGAGGAAATGGAAGGCATGGACGTGATTGGAGAAAGAGACTACATAGTAGGTACAATTCAGTCTGGAGAACATAAAATAGTCATTGGAGTGATGTATAACCCACCACAGAAGGAGGCCAAGAGAGAAGTACGAAGAAAACAGCAGGGCGATGGTGGACACACTGGCTGAGGTGGTAAGAAGAGCTCACTCGAGCAGAGCAAAGTTACTGGTAATGGGCGATTTCAACCACAGGGAGATCGACTGGGAAAACCTGGAGCCACATGGGGGTCCCAAAACATGAAGAGCCAAGATGATGGATGTGGTACTTGAAAACCTCATGCATCAACATGTCAGGGACACTACCAGAGAGAGAGGGGAGGATGAACCAGCAAGACTGGATCCTGTGTTCACCCTGAGCAGTTCGGACATTGAGGACATCACTTACGAGAGGTCCCTTGGAGCTAGCGATCACGTGGTTCTGAGTTTTGATTATATAGTAGAGTTACAAGTGGAGAAAGAAACAGGAACTGAATGGGAAAAGCAAAACTACAAAAGGGGGGACTACACAGGTATGATGAACTTCCTGCAGGAGGTTCAGTGGGACAGAGACCTGGTAGGAAAATCAGTAAACGAGATGTTGGAATATGTAGCAACAAAGTGCAAGGAGGCAGAGGAAAGGTTTGTTCCCAAGGGAAAGAGAAATAATAGGAAGACCAAAGCGAGTCCTTGGTTTACCCAAAGGTGTAGGGAGGCAAAAACTAAGTGCACCAGAGAATAGAAAAGGTACAGGAGGCAAAGGACCCAGGAAAATAAGGAGATTAGTAGAAGAGCCAGAAACGAGTATGCACAGATAAGGAGGGAGGCCCAGCGACAGTATGAAAACGACATAGCATCGAAAGTCAAGTCTAACCCGAAACTGCTGTATAGCCACATTAGGAGGAAGACAACAGTCAAAGACCAGGTGATAAGGCTGAGGAAAGAAGGTTTAGAACTCACAAGAAACGATTAAGAGGTATGTAAGGAGCTCAACATGAGATTTTTAGGAAGTATTTATAGTGGAGACAGGAAGGCCTCTCGGGGGACAGACCAGATGGGGACACCAGCAAGGAATATACCAACAAGTGTTGGATGACATACATACAGATGAGGAGGAGGTGAAGAAACTGCTAAGGGACATCGATACCTCAAAGGCAAGGGGACCGGACAACATCTCCCCGTGGGTCCTTAGAGAGGGAGCGGATATGTTGTGTGTGCCACTTACCACAATCTTCAACACATCCCTGGAAACTGGGCAACTACCTGAGGTATGGAAGACGGCAAATATAGTTCCCATTTTTAAAAAAGGAGACAGAAAAGAGGCACTAAACTATAGACCTGTGTCACTGACGTGTATAGTATGCAAAGTTATGGAGATTATCAGGAGGAGAGTGGTGGAGCATCTGGAACGGAACAAGAGTATAAACGCCAACCAGCATGGATTCATGGAAGGAAAATCCTGTGTCACAAACCTTCTGGAGTTTTATGATAAAGTAACAGAAGTAAGACACGAGAGAGAGGGGTGGGTTGATTGCATCTTCTTGGACTGCAAGAAGGCCTTTGAAACAGTTCCTCACAAGAGATTAGTGCAGAAGCTAGAGGATCAGGCTCATATAACAGGAAGGGCACTGCAATGTATCAGAGAATACCTGACAGGGAGGCAACAACGAGTCATGGTACGTAATGATGTATCACAATGGGCACCTGTGACGAGCGGGGTCCCACAGGGGTCGGTCCTAGGACCAGTGCTATTTTTGGTATATGTGAACGACATGATGGAAGGGATAGACTCAGAAGTGTCCCTCTTCGCAGACGATATGAAGTTAATGAGGAGAATTAAATCAGATGAGGGCCAGGCAGGACTTCAAAGAGACCTGGACAGACTGGGCACCTGGTCCAGCAAATGGCTTCTCGAATTTAATCCCGCCAAATGCAAAGTCATGAAGATAGGGGAAGGCAAAGAAGACCGCAGACAGAGTATAGGCTAGGTGGCCAAAGACTGCAAACCTCGCTCAAGGAGAAAGATCTTGGAGTGAGTATAACACAGAGCATGTCTCCGGAAGCACACATCAACCAGGTAACTGCTGCAGCATATGGGCGCTTGGCAAACCTGAGAACAGCGTTCCGATACCTTAATAAGGAATCGTTCAAGACACTGTACACCGTGTACGTCAGGCCCATACTGGAGTATGCAGCACCTGTTTGGAACCCGCACTTGATAAAGCACGTCAAGAAACTAAAGAAAGTGCAAAGGTTCGCGACAAGGTTAGTTCCAGAGCTAAGGGGAATGTCTTATGAAGAAAGGTTAAGGGAAATCGGCCTGATGACACTAGAGGACAGGAGGGTCAGGGGAGACATGATAACGACATATAAAATACTGCGTGGAATAGACAAGGTGGACAAAGACAGGATGTTCCAGGGAGGGGACACAGAAACAAGAGGTCACAATTGGAAGTTGAAGACACAGATGAGTCAGAGAGATATTAGGAAGTATTTCTTCAGTCATAGTGTTGTCAGGCAGTGGAATAGCCTAGAAAGTGATGTAGTGGAGGCAGGAATCATACATAGTTTTAAGACGAGGTATGATAAAGCTCATGGAGCGGAGAGAGAGAAGACCCAGTAGCAACCGGTGAAGAGGCGGGGCCAGGAGCTAGGACTCGACCCCTGCAACTACAAATAGGTGAGTACAAATAGGTGAGTACACACACACACACACACACACACACACACACACACACACATACACACCCACACACACATACACACACATACACACATACACACACACACACACACACACACACACACACACACACACACACACACACACACACACACACACACACACACAAGGGGTCACAATTTGAAATCGAAGACTCAGATGAGTCAAAGGGATGTTAGGAAGTATTTCTTTAGTCATAGAGTTGTCAGGAAGTGGAACATTCTGACAAGCGACGTAGTGGAGGCAGGAACCATACATAGTTTTAAGACGAGGTATGATAAAGCTCATGGAGCAGGGAGAGAGAGGACCTAGTAGCGACCAGTGAAGAGGCTGGGCCAGGAGCTATGACTCGCCCTTACAACCACAAACAGGTGAGTACAAATAGGTGAGTACACACACACACACACACACGCGCGCGCGCGCACCCAACTTCTGTCTAGTGGAATTTTATCTGTAAGACATATTGAAGGTAATGCGTCTAAAACAGTCTCCATTAAAAAACCTTTTCCAACCAAAGGAGAAAAAGTTCCACGTCCCGACACGCCACAAAGACCAATTAAGCTCTTCAGTTGCCGTGAATAATTAAAATCGACAAACATTTTGTTACGGCGAAATAAGGGGATTACAGTTACACGTAGCGGAAACAAAAATGATCTCATTTTGCCAGATTAATTGCAGTATTATGCCGCTCGCTGCAGCATCCGCGTAGGCTGCAGAATGTGTGCAACATTTAATCCAGGGCGAGGTTGGTGCACAGGATGATAAGCGTGGTGAAGGACGGTGCGCCTCTCAGGAGATCTGAGCCTAGTACTGTACTATCTTGTTGCCAGGCTCAACCACGCTCATGGTGGACGATGTTGTTTTGAAGCAGTAAATCAATCTCTCTCTCTCTCTCTCTCTCTCTCTCTCTCTCTCTCTCTCTCTCTCTCTCTCTCTCTCTCTCTTATTTTTTTTTTTTACACAGGGTTTGACAAGGTTAGGTTAAGGATCCCTAGCTTTATTGACAAGCTATTTACAGGTTAAGGATTCCTAACTTTATTGACAAACTAAGAGCTGTTACCTACATCAGCTCATTTGAAAGCATTTTTATTGTTATGAAACATACAAGTAGGGAACAGGATGAAGTTGGAGCCATCTGTGGGCCAGCATTTTCATCTGATCAACTGACTTTATCTCATTGACATCATAATGTTGTACGAATGTGTTCCAGACTCGAGTCATCCTGGGAATAAATGATCTCAGGTGAAGTGATGTTCTGCCAGAGTGAAGTTGCTGCTTTCTGCCCGTCTTGTGGTATTGAAACTTGCTTCACGCTGTCCTCGAAGTGGATCCAAGTGTGGTACTTTTACAATATTGGCCTTGTACATAACAGTAAGGCCACCCACATCCCTCCTGTGTTGAAGGCTCTCCTGAAATGATCGATCTATCAAGGATTGGTCCAGGCGAGAGATGAGACGTCATGCTCTGTTCTCTACTCTGTCAAGCAGTCGCAGATGAGAAAGGGCAGGCGAACCAAGAAAGTGGAGCATAAACAAGATGTGAGCGCACTTGTGCCTCGTACAGAATCTTGCAACCCCTACTGTCAAGTAGATGCGAGATATGGCGAAGTGCTGTAAGCTTCCTGGCTGCCTTGTTTGCAAGATTTACAACGTGGTTTTTCATGGTCAGTTTGGAGTCAAGGATATCAACTTTTTCCCAAGGTGCCAACATCCTCCCATTCATCCTTACTACTGCACCGGTATTACCATCTTGGTGCGTAGAGATCATCATCATTTGTGTTTTCTCAGGTGCAAATGTTACTTGCCATCTATTTCCCCACGCTGATATAGCTCTGAGCTGGTGATTGATGTAGCTTAGAGTAGCTGGCATTTCTTCTCTTGGATAAGTGAATGTCAGTGTACAGTCAACTGCATATGCATGGGATTCTGGGATGAGATGAAGAAGGTCATTGAAGTAGACATTCCATAACAATGGTCCCAGAACACTTCCTTGTGGAACACTTGCCCCGATAGGATGTCTTGCTGATTCTGTTCCATTGAGAACTACACTTAGAGATCTACCATAGCGTAGAACCTGCAATTCCCAGAGCTTGCAGTTTTGCTAAGAGGCCCTGGTGCCACACTCGGTCGAAAGCCACAGCAATGTCCAGTGCTACCACACAGCTGACTTTGGATTCATCCAGTGACTGGCGCCACTTAGTAGAGAGGTTTAACAACAGATCAGCAGCAGATTAACCTTTCCTAAAGCCATATTGACGGTCACAAAGTAGTGAGTGGTAGTCAAAAAACTCTGTCATTTGTCTTGAGATTGTCTCAAGGAGCTTGCCAGTGATTGACAGGAGTGACACTGGTCTGTAGTTGCTGATTTCTGCTCTGCTCTTCATTTTGTGAACAGGGACTACATTTGCCTCTTTCCACAGAGAAGACCAGTTACACTGTACTAGGCAGTGCTGAAAGATGCGAGTTAGAGGTGCTGCTAACTGGTCTGCACATCTTCTCAGCCTTTACTTGGTCTAGCGATTTAAGAAGGAAGTGCACTTCTTCCTGCCTTATTGTCACCACTGACAGTTTTGACAGTTCTTGCAGCTAGCCAAGGAGGGTTCTTTGCTGGATCAGGAACTTGCATTTTGGTAGCAAAGGGTTCGGCAAAGAGACCCGCTTTCTCTTGACTGCTAGTCGAGGTGGTCCCATCCTGTCGATTTAGAGGTGGAATGAGTTCATCTTGTCTGTCCTTGGCCAGGGACCACCAGGTTTTGGAGCTACCCTACCTGATACTAGCTTTCTTCTTGTTTCCATCTCCCATTTAGCGATGGCCCACTTTTGAACGACACCCATATGCTTCAGGTTTGCCTGTGCGAGTTTCTGTTATAGGTGGTAGGATGTCTCTTATACCTTCGTCATGCCTTGTACTTAGCAGTATCAGCCTCTCTACAACGAAAGCCAAACCAAGGCTGATCTGTAGGCTTTGTCACATTTTGCCAGTGAGGAATGTGTTCTTGTTGTAGATTAAGGATGTGTCCAGTGAAGGCTTTCACTTGGTTGTCAACATCCCCTTGGAGAAGAGCATTCCAATTGGTGGTGGCGAGCTCAGAGCAAAGGGTTGGCCAATTACCTCTTTCCCATAGCCAGGTTGTGTGGGTGGACTCCTCATCTCGTTCTGTTGGGATCTTAAGTGTCGTAAAAACAGCCTTGTGGTCAGATGATCCAACGTAGCCGAGGGGATGACAAGTGACTATACCTTCTGCTAGATCACTCACTACTGGGTCAAGGGAGGAGCCAGAGATGTGAGTAGGGAAATCAAAGTTTCTCATGTCAAATACTGCAAGAAGGTCATCAAAGTCCCTCTGTATAAGGTGTTGTTTGAGGTCACCAACAATTATGACATGTTGACAGTTGTGTTGTAGCAGAAGGGAGTCCACATTTTCCATTAGGAAGTTGATGGGGTCTGCATGTTGCCACTGAGGTCTGTACATTGCACATGCTAGTACAGAGGTACTAGTGTTTATGCAGAGCTTGAAGATCATTTCAAGATGTGTAGGGGTGGCAACATCAATGTGCTGGGCATCTCTCTCTCTCTCTCTCTCTCTCTCTCTCTCTCTCTCTCTCTCTCTCTCTCTCTCTCTCTCTTTGACACAGGGTTTGACAAGGTTAAGGATCCCTAGCTTTATTGACAAGCTATTTACAGGTTAAGGATTCCTAACTTTATTGGCAAGCTAAGAGCTGTTACCTACATCAGCTCATTTGAAAGCATTTTTGTTGTTATGAGACATACAAGTAGGGAACAGGATGAAGTTGGAGCCATCTGTGGGCCAGCATTTTCATTTGATCAACTGACTTTATCTCGTTGACATCATTATGCTGTACGAATGTGTTCCATACTCGAGTCATCCTGGGTATATAGGATCTTAGATGGAGTGAAGTTCTGGAGAAGGGTACAGCCAGAGTGAAGTTGCTGCTTTCTGCCCGTCTTGTGGCATAAAAGCTTGTTTCACGCTGTCCTCGAAGTGGATCCCTCTCTAGCTCTCTCTCTCTCTCTCCCTCTCTAGCTCTCTCTGTCTCTCTCTGTCTCTCTGTCTCTCTGTCTGTCTCTCTCTCTCTCTCTCTCTCACTCTCTCTCTCTCTCTCTCTCTCTCTCTCTCTCTCTCTCTCTCTCTCTCTCTATCTATCTATCTATCTATCTCTCTCTTTCTGTTTCTCTCTCTCTTTACACAGGGTTTTGTAAAGTTAGGTTAAGGATCCCTAACTTTGAAGATTGAGACACTTACGCAACATATGGGAATCTTTTTTAGGAAACGTTTCGCCACACAGTGGCTTCATCAGACCAATACAAAGCAGAAAGGTGAAAGGAGAGGAGGAGTTTGAGGTAATCAGTCCCTCAGCCTGGAGTCGATGTGTTCGTACCATAAATCCTGTAGAATATACAGCATAGGGCCGTAGACGTGGCTTATATACTGTTGTCAGGTGAGGCGAAGCAGGAGGAGGCGAAGCCTCACCTGACTACAGTATATAAGCCACGTCTACGGCCCTATGCTGTACTTTCTACAAGATTGATGGACTGAACACATCGACTCCAGGCTGAGGGACTGATTACCTCAAACTCCTCCTCTCCTTACACATATAATACTGCGACCAGCCGGGGATCGAACCGGAGTTATTTAGCCAGCCTCCTGGGAACGTAGCTAATGTCTCGACGCCTTAGTCCACTAAGCCACCATGCTACAAACGTCAGGCGCCCAGCCACTCCAACCCAGTTATTATCATACAGCCCAAGAATTATTACACCCAATCCAATAATTATTTTCATCCAACACAGTTATTATTATCATCCAACTCAGTTAGTATTATTATCCACTCCAGTTATTATTATCATCCACTGCAGTTATCAGTGTCAACGACTACAGTTATCATTGTCATCCACCACAATTTTCATCGTCATCCACCATTGCTATCTTCGTCATCTACCATAGTTATCATCATCATCTACCACGGTATCATCATTCACTAGTTATCATCGTCATCCATTCCACCTATCATCGTCATCCACCACAGTTACCATCGTCATCCACCACAGTTATCATCATCGTCCACCATACTTACCATCGTCATCCGCCACAGTTATCATCGGCATCCACCACAGTTATCCTCGTCATCCACCACAGTTATCATCGTCATTCACCATAGTTATCATCGTCATCCACCATAGTATCATCGTCATCCACCACAATTATCATCGTCATCCACCACAGTTATCGTCATCCACCACAGTTATCATCGTCATCCGCCACAGTTATCATCGGCATCCACCACAGTTATCATCGTCATCCACCACAGTTATCCTCGTCATCCACCACAGTTATCATCGTCATCCACCACAGTTATCATCGTCATCCACCATAGTATCATCGTCATCCACCACAGTTATCATCGTCATCCACCACAGTTATCATCGTCATCCACCATAGTATCATCGTCATCCACCACAGTTATCATCGTCATCCACCACAGTTATCATCGTCATCCACCAGTTATCATCGTCATCCACCACAGTCATCATCGTCATCCACCACAGTTATCATCGACATCCACCACAGTTATTATCGTCATCCACCACAGTTATCATCGTCATCCACCATAGTATCATCGTCATCCACCACAGTTATCATCGTCATCCACCATAGTATCATCGTCATCCACCACAGTTATCATCGTCATCCACCACAGTTATCATCGTCATCCACCACAGTTATCATCGTCATCCACCACAGTCATCATCGTCATCCACCACAGTTATCATCGTCATCCACCACAGTTATCATCGTCATCCACCACAGTTATCATCGTCATCCACCACAGTTATCATCGTCATCCACCACAGTCATCATCGTCATCCACCACAGTCATCATCGTCATCCACCACAGTTATCATCGTCATCCACCATAGTATCATCGTCATCCACCACAGTTATCATCGTCATCCACCACAGTTATCATCGTCATCCACCACAGTTATCATCGTCATCCACCACAGTCATCATCGTCATCCACCACAGTTATCATCGTCATCCACCACAGTTATCATCGTCATCCACCACAGTTATCATCGTCATCCACCACAGTTATCATCGTCATCCACCACAGTCATCATCGTCATCCACCACAGTCATCATCGTCATCCACCACAGTTATCATCGTCATCCACCACAGTCATCATTGTCATTCACCACAGTTATCATCGTCATCCACCACAGTTATCATCGTCATCCACCACAGTTATCATCGTCATCCACCACAGTTATCATCATCGTCCACCATAGTATCATCGTCATCCACCACAGTCATCTTTGTCATTCACCACAGTTATCATCGTCATCCACCACAGTTATCATCATCATCCACCATAGTATCATCGTCATCCACCACAGTTATCATCGTCATCCACCTGGAGTTTACCTGGAGAGAGTTCCGGGGGTCAACGCCCCCGCGGCCCGGTCTGTGACCAGGCCTCCTGGTGGATCAGATGATCAACCAGGCTGTTGCTGCTGGCTGCACGCAAACCAACGTACGAGCCACAGCCCGGCTGATCAGGAACTGACTTTAGGTGCTTGTCCAGTGCCAGCTTGAAGACTGCCAGGGGTCTGTTGGTAATCCCCCTTATGTGTGCTGGGAGGCAGTTGAACAGTCTTGGGCCCCTGACACTTATTGTATGGTCTCTTAACGTGCTAGTGACACCCCTGCTTTTCATTGGGGGGATGGTGCATCGTCTGCCAAGTCTTTTGCTTTCGTAGTGAGTGATTTTCGTGTGCAAGTTCGGTACTAGTCCCTCTAGGATTTTCCAGGTGTATATAATCATGTATCTCTCCCTCCTGCGTTCCAGGGAATACAGGTTTAGGAACCTCAAGCGCTCCCAGTAATTGAGGTGTTTTATCTCCGCTATGCGCGCCGTGAAAGTTCTCTGTACATTTTCTAGGTCAGCAATTTCACCTGCCTTGAAAGGTGCTGTTAGTGTGCAGCAATATTCCAGCCTAGATAGAACAAGTGACCTGAAGAGTGTCATCATGGGCTTGGCCTCCCTAGCTTTGAAGGTTCTCATTATCCATCCTGTCACACCACAGTCATCATCGTCATCCACCACAGTTATCATCGTCATCCACCATAGTATCATCGTCATCCACCACAGTTATCATCGTCATCCACCATAGTATCATCGTCATGCACCACAGTTATCATCGTCATCCACCAATACCACATCGTGAGGACAGGACACTCCTTTATCTGTTCCACATGTTGTGTATGACACTGAACAAGACAGTAGTGAAGTAACTAATAACAATGATCTTTATTAATCATTAGACTCTGAGACCATTAAAGCCTCACTTTAACAACCTACACGAGTTAAACAACCTTGTGAGGGACCTTGACCTATCACAGCAGAAGACAGAACTGCTTGCATCACTCTTCCAAGAGTGAAACCTGAAAATAAAGGTAAAAATCTATCTCATTTTCGTACATGCCATGCTAATTCAGTGATATTCTATCAGATTTAAATTAGGTTAGGTTAGGTAAGGTTCGTCAAGAAACAGGACAAATGTTTCCTGACGCGGGTCTTAGTCAGATGATGACCCGCCTTTGGAGCTTTTGGTCATCTGACCGAGGCCTTCCGCTGGCTTACCGGTCCACCCCTTTAAAAATTATGGTCATTTATAACTATTGTTATATAATCAGATTTAAATGATATGTTCTTCTGCACTGATGAGAATGGTCTTATGAAGGAACTAGGCTGTCAGTACCATTCTGAAAGGTCAGTGTGAATGCAGTGTTTCTTCACAACGGTAATAAAAAGCTAACTGTGCAGTGGCTCCTGCTGTGGGTTGAGAGGAGACATACGAGCCCATGAAAATTCTGTCTCAGACTAACAAAATACAACGACTACAAGTGGAATATATGTGCTTACCTAAAAGTAATAGGGGTAATACTTGGTCTCTAACTTGATTACACAAAACACATGTGTCTATTTGTTTGTGGAATAGTCGTGACGATGTTAACAACTACAAGATTAAGAAATGACCCGATTCCAGGAAAATTCACCGTAAAATATATGCCACTGGTGCATCCTTTAACGATATTTCTTCCACCATTGTATGTATAGTTTTGCATAGTGGAAATCTTTGTAAAGTTGGTGAAGGTGCTAGATTTCTTTACCTAAAGAAAAAAAAAGGAAAAGTTTTAACTTAAGGCCGGAGTATTTATTTGGTCACAAATAAGTGAACTGTTATTCGGCCTTGTCTTCCTATCAAAACTGGAGCTAGCCTCATGGGAAACTTTCAAACAGGTTGTCCAGAACTTCCTAGGAAGGTACAAAGCAGACAATTATGCCATTGTAGGTAGGCACAGAGAAGACAATTATGCCTTCGAAGGAAGGCACAGAGCAGACAATTAGCGCAAAACTAGATAGAAGCCTATAAAACACTGGGTTGCCTAATGTCCTTAACAATGCACTTTCTTCATTCACACCTGGTGATGTTAGTGATGAACAAGGAGGTAAAAAGTTTTACCACAATATTAACACAATAGACGTATGATATGAGACCCGTTTCAGTCCCAACATGTTGGGGGACTAATGAGGCTTTCTTCACAGAAACGCCGCTGTTAGTCATAAGCGTAAAGCCAAATGTTTAAGACATTTTTTAATGCCTTCTTCTTCAAGTTAGAATATTCTGTAGCAGTTACTTTATATCAGGAAATAAGTTTTCAGTGACATAATATATTACTTGTTGTGTAAATTTTGATGGAACATCACTTCTAAATATAAACTTCTCGAAATTATATGTTGTCGAGTAACTAAAAATCTTGATGTGTAAGCTCAATTTTGACTTCGGATTTGAAATCAGCATAAGCTTATATTACATAAGAATACTTGCATTTATCTAAGTAAAACACCGACCATATTCTTTCATTGTCTTATATAAGATTCTTGTATAATGCCAGGTCTCTCTGATCAGCAAGAGATACATACGAATGTCTCTTTAATTATATACCTTGCATGTATCATCTCTCTATTTTAAGTTCATTTACTCATGATAACACATGGTATATGTATGAAGCTCTTGGCATTGACCCTTGATAACAAATGGTATGTCTATCTTGATAATGACACTGATCCATGATAATAGGACCTGACCTATGATAACACACGGTATATCTATCATGGTGTTGGCATTGACCTATGATATGACATGGTATGTCCATTATGGTGTTGGCAGTGACCTATAGTAACACATGGTGTATCTGGCATTATGTTGGCACTGACCTATGATAGCACATGGTATATAAGGCTTGGTGTTGGCACTAATCAATTGTAACACATAGCATATATAACATTCAATGAGCACTGACCCATGATAAAATATTGTAAATCTATCATTCAGTGGGCATTAACCCATAATAACACATGGAATATTTATCATTCAGCGGGTATTGCCCCATGATAAAACGTGGATTTAATATTCAGCGAGTATTACCTCATGATAACACACGGCATATCTATCGTGTTGCGGACATTGACCCGTGACAACACAAATATTCACTGAGCTGTAGGAATTGACCTATGAAACACAGTTTCTCTCTTTAGGATGTGTTGCAGGCAACAACAGTTAGACTGTGTAGTGCACAGCACCAGAGAGTCAAACTGGAAAACAACACGAAACAGTCAGACCTTGTAGGGCAACACCTTACAGTCAGATTCTGTGAACAAAACACCAGACAGTCAGTGTGGAAAAGACACCTGACAGTCACACTGCATGGAAAATTGCACCAGACAGTCACAGAGTGTGGGAAACAACACAAGACAGTCACACTGTGTGGGAACTGCTCAAGACAGACACACAGTGTGGGAAACAACACATGACAGTCACAATGTGTGGGAAACAGCACAAGACAGCCACAATGTGTGGGAACTGCTCAAGACAGACACACAGTGTGGGAAACAACACATGACAGTCACAATGTGTGGGAAACAGCACAAGACAGCCACAATGTGTGGGAACTGCTCAAGACAGACACACAGTGTGGGAAACAACACATGACAGTCACAATGTGTGGGAAACAGCACAAGACAGCCACAATGTGTGGGAACTGCTCAAGACAGACACACAGTGTGGGAAACAACACATGACAGTCACAATGTGTGGGAAACAACACAAGACAGTCACACAGTGTGAGAAACAATACAAAACAGTCACATGGTGTGAGAAACAATACAAGACAGTAACACAGTGTGAGAAACAATACAAGACAGTAACACAGTGCGAGAAAGAAAACAAGACAGTCACACAGTGTGAGAAACAACACAAGACAGTAACACAGTGCGAGAAAGAAAACAAGACAGTCACACAGTGTGAGAAACAACACATGACAGTCACACAGTGTGAGAAAATACAAGACAGTCACACAGTGTGAGAAACAACACAAGACAGTCACAATGTCTGGAAAACTAGCGAGAGTGTAGGAAATATAAAAAATGTATTGCTAATTATTTCCTTCCAACGTCAAGTATTACAATAGTCAGGAGAGTTTCTCATCAAAAATGCAAGAGAATGGTGGTAGCTATGCTTCTCTCTCTCTCTCTCTCTCTCTCTCTCTCTCTCTCTCTCTCTCTCTCTCTCTCTCTCTCTCTCTCTCTCTCTCTCTCTCTCTCTCTCTCTCTCTCTCTCTTTCTCTCACTCCCTCTCTTTCCTTCTCTCACTTAAATATCTTCCATTTATATATATATATATATATATATATATATATATATATATATATATATATATATATATATATATATATATATTTAAAAATATATAGGGAAGTACCACCTCTATAGCTGGATTGGGGACCCTCATCCTCAGAGAAGACAATAAACGTACCTCAGGGAAAACTCAAAGTTCTCCCAGGAGCTGTTTAAATATTTTCTTCTCCTACCACCACCTATATTTTATATTCTCTGGGAACATTTATCAATAAACAGAATACATTTACAGAAAACACAAACATGAATACAATGGTACAATGTGTTAAAGATCATGAATTTCTTCCATCCCCTCAGAAGCCGGACGCGAGCCAAATATGCAGCAAGCATTTCCCCTCTGGATGGCCAGGCTGAGGTGCTGGAACATGAAAGTAGGTGCCCTTGGGTCCCTGGCGGTGTCGAGTCTGGGGCCCAATTCTTTAAGGAAACGTGTGGCATTTTTTCCCAATGATCCCAAGGTCTCTGATCCCACTGGGACAAATTGATACTGTTGGCTTATGTCCCTGTGCTTGCTGATCTTGTACCCCTCCCTGAGGTCAGCAGCTCCTCCCTGTCGCCCAACATGGTGATCCTGTCGGCGTGGTTTGCTGGGTTGTGGGTTATACCTGGGAGTGATTATGTCGGAGGATCTCACCTTCAAGGACCATAACATTGTATCAATCGCATCTGCTAGAAAAATGACAGGATGGATAATGAGAACCTTCAAAACTAGGGAGGCCAAGCCCATGATGACACTCTTCAGGTCACTTGTTCTATCTAGGCTGGAATATTGCTGCACTCTAACAGCACCTTTCAAGGCAGGTGAAATTGCCGACCTAGAAAATGTACAGAGAACTTTCACGGCGCGCATAACGGAGATAAAACACCTCAATTACTGGGAGCGCTTGAGGTTTCTAAACCTGTATTCCCTGGAACGCAGGAGGGAGAGATACATGATTATATACACCTGGAAAATCCTAGAGGGACTAGTACCGAACTTGCACACGAAAATCACTCACTACGAAAGCAAAAGACTTGGCAGACGATGCACCATCCCCCCAATGAAAAGCAGGGGTGTCACTAGCACGTTAAGAGACCATACAATAAGTGTCAGGGGCCCGAGACTGTTCAACTGCCTCCCAGCACACATAAGGGGGATTACCAACAGACCCCTGGCAGTCTTCAAGCTGGCACTGGACAAGCACCTAAAGTCAGTTCCTGATCAGCCGGGCTGTGGCTCGTACGTTGGTTTGCGTGCAGCCAGCAGCAACAGCCTGGTTGATCAGGGGCTGATCCACCAGGAGGCCTGGTCACAGACCGGGCCGCGGGGGCGTTGACCCCCGAAACTCTCTCCAGGTCTCCAGGTATTGTTGGCTGCTAGTGATCGGGGCTCTCTCTCAGCTGGGCATCCAGCTGTAGCAAAGGTTCTCTTTATGATGTCGTTAACCTCATTGTGTCTTGCATGCCAGTCCTTGGTTTTGGAACAGTTAAGACCATGTAGACCGTATTGGTCTGCTTGCGCTTCGATGCAAATACACGTATATTCTGTGTGAATCTGGGCAGCAAGACGCAGAGCCACTGCAATACGGAGGGTCTTAGAGTCGAATCGCGTTCCCATTGCCGATATGGGAACTGTTTGGAGGAAGTCCCCGGAGTAAGGTGCGCTCACAGCCTGGAGACGGGCAGTCTCCCTATCTGATGTTGCAGCCCCGAGCATGTAGGCAAGCACCTTTTCAGCGATCGGGTCATCCCAGCTTGACTGTGAGCCAGTGCTGCACTAGGGTTTGGTGCTGGAGCAGCAAGAGTCTCCCATTCGGTGATGGCACTGGCATAGCTAGGGTCTTGTATTCCTGTTGAGTCACTGAAGTTATCAGTAAGAATTTTTCTTATCAACTCGTTTGATGCTATGGAAGAGGATAGGAAAGCTGGTAGCGCAATCTGGGAGGATCTGCTTACTCCCATATATACATACACACGTGTGTGTGTGTCGTGCTAAATATGCCAAAGTGGTCAGTCTGGCCGAACTGTCCTAAAAGTTCAATTTTTCTAAAGTTTCTTTATGCGTTAATATGACTTGTCAGTGGTTCAAGTCGGACGAAACGACGTCACAAGCTTGTTTCTCCTATATGCTGGTTATTGCATTGGTGAACTTTTGTTATATCTTCTAAGGATTAATAGATATATTGTATTATTTTGGCACTAAGGCTGTCTTAGAACCTATCCTAGCCAAACTTAATTTTTTAACCAAATTCTACGCTATACATCACTGATCAGTTTAAATGTATTTAATGTTAGTGATATGTGTATTGATTTGTATTATTTTTATATTCAGTGATAAATATTTTTTTATTTATCTTTAGTTTGATTTTCAATGATTTATATCATAAACAAGTTTTCACTTTGCTTATTAGGTAGAAATGATGGAGCAAGTTTCTGAGACAATCTAACATGATCTGCAAGCAGACATATTCCCTTCAACAACTGCAAACTGGTAGTTGAAAATATAGAGCCTCAACGGTGCTTCAGAGTGTGTTGGGGTAGGAAAGAGTCGCCTCCTAGCAGTGAGAGTTCCTTATGAGGGAGTTTTACTGTTGGCTTTTCCCAGTTCCTCCCCTGGCACTTGCCTCGACCCAAAGATCGTCCACATAGGTGTTGTCTTTCGCCTTGCCGCCCCTGTCTTCGCCGAACACAGGTGTATCTGCTCCAGTGAACCAGAAGACCAGTTCTGGTACCATGGTCTTGTTTGCCGTAGATCCGAGGGAAGGATCGCAAGGCATGAAGAGGATAATAACATCGTTAAGAGGAGCCTTATAACATCTGGATGCCGAGCAATAAGGGAGCCATCCCAGCTATGCAGATCTGATGGCAACCACAAGCTTCCAGATGGAATTACCATGTAAGCTTCGGCAGATGGCAAGCAGGTAGAAAGGGACTACACATGTGCAACCACACTGACTGCAAGGAGGAAGGAGGAGCAGCTGCTGCTTCAGGGAGTCCGAAAAGTCTAGAAAATGCGGTGAACTTGCCCATTATTGTATGTTTGTGCACAGAGACCCAGTTCCCTCTTGAAGACAACCAAGAGTCTATTGGCAGTTCTTGTTATTTCACTAGTGGCCTTCATTAGTAGCGTTCCATAAGGATCAGTTTTTGGCCCTTTATTGTTCATAATTTACATTAATGACCTTGACGAAGGAGTAACGGATGACATTAGTAAATTAGCCGATGACACAAAAAAAAAAATATGCCGAATAATAGATTCTGAGGAGTATACTAATAAACTTCGGGAGTATTTGGTCAAATTAATGTTAAAGTCTGTAAACGTACAGATGCACTTCAGTGTGGACATATGTAAAGTCGTAATACAAGGGAATGAAAATAACCCTCGTAGTTATAAACTAGGTGATGTAGAGCTTGATTATACAGAATGTAAAAAACCTATGGGTCATGGTAAGCAGAAATCTGAAGCCAAAACAACAGTACCTAAGTGTGAGTAATAAAGCTAACAGATTACTAGGATATATATCAAAAAGTAAAAGTAACAGCAGTGCAAAAGTTATTTTACAGCTCTATACATCACCAGTAAATTATGAACTGTTTCAGTCCTGGGACCTTGATCACTTCTAATATACAGAGGGTAAACAACACAGGAGTCACATACGCCCATTGTCTACGCGTCCTTATCCCAATATAGCATTCTCCACGCCACCCTGTGTCATTCACACCTCACTCTCCACCTATATACACTGCCTTTTTAACCTCTATGTTAGAAGTGATTAAGCTCCCAGGACCGAAACGTTTTCTAATAACTATGTCCTAGTGTTTGCTTATGTGTCTAGTAAGCTCTACACTTAGATTGTATGGTGTATAACACCAACTTTTACCTGCCCATTTCGGGTACATTTCCCGATTTTCACACGATGTACAAAGCAAATTCATCGTTTATGTTCTATGAGTTGTTGCCTATTTGACTACTAATAAAGTGGAAGGGCAGGTTTGCTAGTGGAAGGTGGATCTTGCGGACAGCCTGGCGTGGTGGTACGAGGCATGGCCAGAAAAAACCTCATGGGAGAATGTTTATAAAAGCCTGTCCCATCTCTCTCCTTGGTGAATATCAGATAATTCTTGTGGTACTTTAAGAGCCGGTTTATAGTATTGTGATGTAATGTTTGACACAGCACTATGTCCTTGTAACGTATCCCTCTATCATATATCGTATGTGCCAGGCAGCGTCAATGTATATGTTCAGCTTTGTTTACAGTATTATATATAATGACGTAACCAAAGATGGCATGGTAGAGGAAGTTGAATATTCAAACGGCTCCACGAAGAAATCCAAATATTTTTCATAGAAGCCTTTTGAATGATATATTTATTTATTCATTCATTAGAGTGTGTGTGTAATATCAACTAATATTCACGCATATCTAAGTCAATTATTTACATATGACATATCACTGGTGACAGGCTGTCAATACCTGTCAACACTGCACTGTGTACTACATGCCAATAATAGTGACAAGCAAGTCAATGATAAATTGGAATTTATATCACAGAGGCAATACTTTTCTCAGTCTCCTATTGTGCCTCTTACACGGAGCTGAGTTACTACTATATGTATGGATGCTTATATATATATATATATATATATATATATATATATATATATATATATATATATATATATATATATATATATATATATATATATATATATATATATATATATATATACATCACCGGTCGTGGTCGGTGACACATCCGCACTACGCTACTCTGAGAATTCTCTCCCTGCTTAAGTTACTCTCTTGCAACATTACATAGCTCCTGATGGCGCACTAAGAAGTGTGAAACTACTTGAGCTAAAGATTTACACCCCCCGTGGCAAGACAAGCCAAGGGGGGTGTAACTCACGGAGTTAAACTTAGGGAGTTACACTCACGGATCTGAGTTACTACTATATTTATGGATGCTTGTATATATATATATATATACATATATATATATATATATATATATATATATATATATATATATATATATATATATATATATATATATATATATATATATATATATAAAATATAAGGAGGTACCACCTCTAGAACTGTTATAGGGACCCTCATCCTCTGAGAAAAGAATAAACTTGCTTCAGGGAAAACTCAAGGTTCTCCCTGAAGCTGTTTGAGAATTTTCTCCTACAACCCCCTATATTTTATGTATATTTTATTTAAAGACAAAATACATTGGCAAAACATTCACAAAAATACGATAGAAAGTAAAACAACACAGGTGACTCAGAGCTACATCTCGAATACTTCGTCCAGCTCCCCGGCGGTGGGCCACGTGCCCAGAATGCTGCAGGCATTTCCTCTCTGGATTGCAACACTGAGTCTCTGAAAGAGGAAGCTGGTCGCCCTGTGGTCCTTGGTTTCTATGATGAGCTTTTCACCCAGCTCTCTCTCTCTCTCTCTCTCTCTCTCTCTCTCTCTCTCTCTCTCTATATATATATATATATATATATATATATATATATATATATATATGTATGTATATATATATATATATGTATATATATATATATATATATATATATATATATATATATATATATATATATATATATATATATATATATATATATATATATATATATATATATATATATATATATATATATATATGTATATATATATATATGTCGTGCCGAATAGGCAGAACTTGCGATCTTTGCTTAAATAGCAACGCTCATCTTGCCATATAGGACAAGCGAAAATTTGTGTATGCAATAATTTCGCCAAAATCTTTCTGAAGCTAACGAAAAAAATATATTTCACTGTGTTTGTTTAGTATTAAATTATTGTAAACAAATCTAAAATATATTTAGTTGGGTTAGGCTAAAATAAATTGTTCTTGTTATAATAAGGTTAGGTAAGTTTTCTAAGATTCTTTTGGTGCAAAATTAAAAATTTTTACATTAACATTAATGAAAAAAATATATCTTTAAACGTATAAGAGAAAATTTTAGAAAGGACTTAATTTTAAATGAGTTCTTGCTAATTGACCAGTTTTACATATTCGGCACGACATATATATATATATATATATATATATATATATATATATATATATATATATATATATATATATATATATATATATATATATATATGCAAAGCAACCACTGTGAAAGAGCACTGAAATTCCAATTTCCTTAGGTTTATATAAATTAGACTCATTTATAATTAATAATATTTGGTCAGAGTTTAATAATACATTGGACAAATAACAAACCTTATTTCTTGGGTAGAATATTTTGTTATTGGGATGTCGTGACTCGTGAGGACCTGTCTAGTTGGACCAGCGGACCTACTGCAGTGTTCCTCTTTTCTTATGAGTCCGGTATTGTCGCGCGTCAGGTGTTTCTTTGTTATGGGAGTTGACTGTGAGGTGTGGTCTAAGCCCTTTAATCGCCTTCCTTTGATGTATTACCTTCATAGTTCCTTGACAATGTGAGTAGTCACGAAAGCGCTTGGAATTTCACTACTCTTTCACAGTGGTTGTTTTGCATATTTAAAAATCACCTGTTTATATATATATATATATATATATATATATATATATATATATATATATATATATATATATATATATATATATATGTATATATACATATATATATATATATATATATATATATATATATATATATATATATATATATATATATATGTATATATATATATATATATATATATATATATATATATATATATATATATATATATATATATATATATATATATATATTCTCTGGGAACATTTATTAATAGGAAGAATACATTTACAGAAAACACAAACATGAATACAATGGTAAAATACATTAAAGATTATGAATTTCCTCCAGTTCCTCCGAAGCCGGACGCATGTCGAATATGCAGCAAGCATTTCCCCTCTGGATGGCTACGCTGAGGCGCTGGAACATGAAAGTGGCTGCCTTTGGGTCCCTGGTGGTGTCGATGAGTCTGGAACTCAATTCTTTAAGGAAACGTGTCGTATTTTTTCCCCATGATCCCAAGGTCTCTGACCCCACTGGGACAAATTGATACTGTTGGCTTATGTCCCTGTACTTGCTGATCTTGTACTCCTCCCTGTGGTCAGCAGCTCCTCCCTGTCGCCCCACACTGTGATGGATATAGGTGTCAGCCAGTGTGGACACACAGGTATAGTCCCATGCTAAGAGCTTGCCATTCTTCCAAGGATAGATGGTGATCAGAAAGGTCGGTTTACTGGGTTGTGGGTATTGTTCGCTGCTTGTGATCGGGGTCCCCTCTCAGCTGGGCATCCAGCTGTAGCAAGGGTTCTCTTTACGATGTCGTTGACCTCGTGTCTTGCATGCCAGCCCTTGGTTTTGGAACAGTTAAGACCATGTAGACCATAATGGTCGGCTTGTGCTTCGCCGCAAATACACGTATATTCCGTGCGAATTGGGGCAGCAAGGCACAGAGCCACTGCAATACGGAGGGTCTTAGGGTCGAGGCGCGTTCTCCTTGCCGATATGGGAACTGTTTGGAGGAAGTCCCCGGAGTAAGGTGCGCTCACAGCCTAGAGACGGGCAGTCTCCCTGTCTGATGTTGCAGCCCTTAGTATGTTGGCAAGCACCTTCTCAGCGATCGGGCCATCCCAGCTTGACTGTGAGCCAGTTCTGCACTAGTGTTTGGTGCTGGAGCAACAAGAGTCTCCCATTCACTGATGGCACTGGCATAGCTAGGGTCTTCTATTCCTTCTGAGTCACTGATGTTATCAGGAAGAATTTGTCTTATTAACTCGTTTCATGTTATGGAAGAGGATAGGAAAGTTGGAAAAGCAATCTGGGAGGATCTGCATACTTACAGCCCCCCAAGCCTGACCGGAAGTGATGCTTGCAACCACTGTCCATCTTCCATCTAGCATGGTCTTAAGGTTCGTAGGTTCGAGTCTCCTTCAGCCAGAGATCAGTGTTTGTGTATATTTCGCCTGCTCTTGCGAATTCCTTGCATTGTTAAAATCTCTAGTAAGGCTGATGCATGCAGGGGATGAGATGAAAAGCTGTAAGCCTTCTCCCTGAAAGCTGGCTGCCTTGGATCAAACGTCTAGCGCAAGCCGGACGCCAAGGTATTGGTCTAGTGTGGTGAGAATGGTAAGGCACTGCGTATCTTGTTCCAAGGTTCGTAGGTTCGAGTCTCCTTCAGCCAGAGATCAGTGTTTATATACATATATATATATATATATATATATATATATATATATATATATATATATATATATATATATATATATATATATATATATATTATGCTCAATAATAACCTACATGGAGCTCAGAAGATTAATTGGTTTGCATATTTGACCCCTTTCTGAGGTCCTCTTCAGCCTGATTAGGACCTCAGAAGGGGGTTGAAATATACAGACCAATTAATCTTCTGAGTGTCTCTCTCCCCGTGGGTTATTATTGAGCATTTTCAAGTGTTAATTATACGTTATTGTATGTGTGTGTGCATGTGTGTGTGTGTGTGTGTACTCACCTAGTTGAGGTTGCGGGGGTCGAGTCCGAGCTCCTGGCCCCGCCTCTTCACTGATCGCTACTAGGTCACTCTCTCTGAACCGTGAGCTTTGTCATACCTCTGCTTAAAGCTATGTATGGATCCTGCCTCCACTACATCGCTTCCCAAACTATTCCACTTACTGACTACTCTGTGGCTGAAGAAATACTTCCTAACATCCCTGTGATTCATCTGTGTCTTCAACTTCCAACTGTGTCCCCTTGTTACTGTGTCCAATCTCTGGAACATCCTGTCTTTGTCCACCTTGTCAATTCCTCTCAGTATTTTGTATGTCGTTATCATGTCCCCCCTATCTCTCCTGTCCTCCAGTGTCGTCAGGTTGATTTCCCTTAACCTCTCCTCATAGGACATACCTCTTAGCTCTGGGACTAGTCTTGTTGCAAACCTTTGCACTTTCTCTAGTTTCTTTACGTGCTTAGCTAGGTGTGGGTTCCAAACTGGTGCCTCATACTACAATATGGGCCTAACGTACACGGTGTACAGGGTCCTGAATGATTCCTTATTAAGATGTCGGAATGCTGTTCTGAGGTTTGCTAGGCGCCCATATGCTGCAGCAGTTATTTGGTTGATGTGCGCTTCAGGAGATGTGCCTGGTGTTATACTCACCCCAAGATCTTTTTCCTTGAGTGAGGTTTGTAGTCTCTGGCCCCCTAGACTGTACTCCGTCTGCGGTCTTCTTTGCCCTTCCCCAATCTTCATGACTTTGCACTTGGTGGGATTGAACTCCAGGAGCCAATTGCTGGACCAGATCTGCAGCCTGTCCAGATCCCTTTGTAGTTCTGTCTGGTCTTCGATCGAGTGAATTCTTCTTATCAACTTTACGTCATCTGCAAACAGGGACACCTCAGAGTCTATTCCTTCCGTCATGTCGTTCACAAATACCAGAAACAGCACTGGTCCTAGGACTGACCCCTGTGGGACCCCGCTGGTCACAGGTGCCCACTCTGACACCTCGCCACGTACCATGACTCGCTGCTGTCTTCCTGACAAGTATTCCCTGATCCATTGTAGTGCCTTCCCTGTTATCCCTGCTTGGTCCTCCAGTTTTTGCACCAATCTCTTGTGTGAAACTGTGTCAAACGCCTTCTTGCAGTCCAAGAAAATGCAATCCACCCACCCCTCTCTCTCTTGTCTTACTGCTGTCACCATGTCATAGAACTCCAGTAGGTTTGTGACACAGGATTTCCCGTCCCTGAAACCATGTTGGCTGCTGTTGATGAGATCGTTCCTTTCTAGGTGTTCCACCACTCTTCTCCTGATAATCTTCTCCATGATTTTGCATACTATACATGTCAGTGACACTGGTCTGTAGTTTAATGCTTCATGTCTGTCTCCTTTTTTAAAGATTGGGACTACATTTGCTGTCTTCCATGCCTCAGGCAATCTCCCTGTTTCGATAGATGTATTGAATATTGTTGTTAGGGGTACACATAGCGCCTCTGCTCCCTCTCTCAATACCCATGGGGAGATGTTATCTGGCCCCATTGCCTTTGAGGTATCTAGCTCACTCAGAAGCCTCTTCACTTCTTCCTCGGTTGTGTGCACTGTGTCCAACACATGGTGGTGTGCCCCACCTCTCCGTCTTTCTGGAGCCCCTTCTGTCTCCTCTGTGAACACTTCTTTGAATCTCTTGTTGAGTTCCTCACATACTTCACGGTCATTTCTTGTTGTCTCTCCTCCTTCCTTCCTTAGCCTGATTACCTGGTCCTTGACTGTTGTTTTCCTCCTGATGTGGCTGTACAACAGTTTCGGGTCAGATTTGGCTTTCGCTGCTAAGTCGTTTTCATATTGTCTTTGGGCCTCCCTTCTTATCTGTGCATATTCGTTTCTGGCTCTACGACTGCTCTCCTTATTCTCCTGGGTCCTTTGCCTTCTATATTTCTTCCATTCCCTAGCACACTTGGTTTTTGCCTCCCTGCACCTTTGGGTAAACCATGGGCTCATCCTGGCTTTTTCATTATTCCTGTTACCCTTGGGTACAAACCTCTCCTCAGCCTCCTTGCATTTTGTTGCTACATATTCCATCATCTCATTAACTGGCTTCCCTGCCAGTTCTCTGTCCCACTGAACCCCGTTCAGGAAGTTCCTCATTCCTATGTAGTCCCCTTTCTTGTAGTTTGGCTTCATTCGTCCTGGCCTTCCTGCTTCTCCCTCCACTTGTAGCTCTACTGTGTATTCGAAGCTTAAAACCACATGGTCACTGGCCCCAAGGGGTCTTTCATATGTGATGTCCTCGATATCTGCACTACTCAAGGTGAATACTAAGTCCAGCCTTGCTGGTTCATCCTATCCTCTCTCTCTTGTAGTGTCCCTTACGTGTTGGCACATGAAGTTTTCCAGTACCACCTCCATCATCTTAGCCCTCCATGTATCTTGGCCCCCATGTGGGTCCAAGTTCTCCCAATCGATCTCCTTGTGATTAAAGTCACCCATGATCAGGAGCTTTGCCCTGCATGCATGAGCTCTTCTGGCCACTCTAGCCAGTGTGTCAACCATCGCTCTATTGCTCTCGTCGTACTCTTGCCTTGACCTCCTGCTGTTCTGTGGTGGGTTATACATCACTGCTATTACCACCTTGGGACCTCCAGAGTGAAGCGTTCCCGCTATGTAATCACTTTCTTCTCCGCTGTCTCCTCTCTCCAGCTCATCAAAATTCCAGCGATTTTTGATCAGCAATGCCACTCCTCCACCCCCCCTGTTCCCTCTGTCTTTCCTCAGGATTTGGTATCCCGTTGGAAAGATGGCATCTGTTATCATACCTGTAAGCTTGGTTTCTGTGAGAGCTATGATGTCCGGTGATGCTTCTTTGACTCTTTCATGCCACTCCTCCCACTTATTTGTTATTCCATCAGCGTTTGTGTACCATACCTTCAGTTTCCTTTCCAACACTGTGGTTTGGGGGGCCTGTGAGGGTGGGAGACCTGGTGGCATACTGTGGGATTCTATAGCTCGGTGTTGGGTGGAGCCTGTGGGTATGGACTGTAGTGTGTGTTGGGATGGTGTGATAGGTTGTATGGTTCTGAGAATAGTTGTGTGTGTGCTTGCCCTTGCTGTTCTGTTCTGCTCTGACTGACCTCTGCTGGTTCCATCCTTGTCTCTTTTCCTAGCTCCTTTCGCTTTTTTGTGCTCTCCCTCAGCTGCTGTCGTTCTGATTTTGTGTGTGTGTGTGTGTGTGTGTGTGTGTGTGTGTGTGTGTGTGTGTGTGTGTGTGTGTGTGTGTGTGTGTGTGTGTGTGTGTGTGTGTGTGTGTGTGTGTGCGCGTTTGTGTGCATGTGCGTGTGTGTGTGTGTGTGTTCGTTTATGTGTGTGTGTGTGTGTGTGTGTGTATGTGTGTACTCAACTAATTGTATTTGCAGGAGTCGAGACTCAGCTTCTGGCCCCGCCTCTTCACTGAACGCTACTAGGTCCTCTCTCTCCCTGCTCCATGAGCTTTATCATACCTCGTCTTAAAGCTATGCATGGTTCCTGCCTCCACTACGTCACTCGGCAGACTATTCCACTTCCTGACTACTCTGTGACTGAAGAAATGCTTCCTAACACCCCTGTGACTCATCTGAGTCTTCAACTTCCAAGAGTGGCCCCTTGTTTCTGTGTACCCTCTCTGGAACAACTTGTCTCTGTCTACCTTGTCTATTCTACGCAGTATTTTGTATGTCGTTATCACGTCTTCCCTAACCCGCCTGTCCTCCATTGTCGTCAGGCCGATTTCCATTAACCTTTCTTCGTAGGACATTCCTCAGGTTTCCCAGGTGCCCATATGCTGCAGCAGTCATCTGGTTGATGTGTGCTTCCGGAAACGTGATCGGTGTTATACTCACGCCAAGATCTTTCTCCTTTAGCGAGAATTGCAGTCGTTGGCCACCTAGCCTATTCTCTGTCTGCGGTCTTCTTTGCCCTTCTCTGATCTTCATGACTTTGCATTTGGCAGGGTTGAATTCGAGAAGCCAGTCGCTGGATCACGTGTCTACCGTATCCACGTCTCTTTGAAATCCTGCCTGATCCTCATCTGATTTAATTCTCTTCATTAACTTCTCATCATCTGCGAACAGGGACACCTCTGAGTCCATCCTTTCCATCATGTCATTCACATATACCAAAAATAGCACTGGACCTAGGACCGACCCCTGTGGAACTCCGCTAGTCACAGGTGCCCACTGTGATACCTCATCATGTCAGAGGCCCAAGACTGTTCAGCAGCCTCCCATCAAGCAGTAGGGGAATTGCCAATAAACCCCTTGCTGCCTTCAAGAGAGAGCTGGAGAGATACATAAAGACAGTGCCGGATCAGCCGGGCTGTGGCTCGTACGTTGGACTGCGTGCGGCCAGCAGTAACAGCCTAGTTGATCAGGCCCTGATCCATCGGGAGGCCTGGTCATGGACCGGGCCGCTGGGGCGTTGATCCCCGGAATAACCTCCAGGTAACCTCCAGGTAACCATGACTCATTATTGCCTCCATGTCAGGTATTCTCTGATCCACTGAAGTGCCCTTCCCGTTATACGCGCTTGATCCTCTAGTTTCTGCACTAATCTCTTGTGAGGAACTTTGTCGAAGGCCTTCTTGCAGTCCAAGAAGATGCAATCAACCCACCCCTCTCTCTCGTGTCTTACTTCTGTTACTTTATCATAAAACTCCAGAGGGTATGTGACACAGGATTTGCCTTCCAAGAAACCGTGCTGGTTGTCATTTATACTTTTGTTCCATTCCAGTTGCTCCACCACTCTCCTCCTGATAATCTTCTCCATGACTTTGCATACTATACAGGTCAGTGACACTTGTCTGTAGTTAAGTGCCTCTTTTCTGTCTCCTTTTTTAAAAAGGGGATCTGTATTTGCTGTCTTCCATACCTCAGGTAGTTGCCCAGTTTCAAGGGATGTGTTGAAGATTGTGCATAGTGGCACACACAGCATTTCTGCTCCCTCTCTAAGGACCCACAGGGAGATGTCTGGTCCCATTGCCTTTGAGATATCAAGGTCACTTAGCAGCTTCTTCACCTCCTCCTCATTTGTGTGTATGTCATCCAGCACTTGTCGGTGTCCCGCTCTGTCCTGTCTTCCCAGAGTCCTTCCTGTCTCCACTGTGAATACTTCCTTAAATCTCATGTTGAGCTCCTCACATACCTCTTGATCGTTTCTTGTGAGTTCTCAACCTTCTTTCCTCAGCCTGATCACCTGGTCTTTGACTGTTGTCTTTCTCCTAATGTGGCTATACAGCAGTTTCGGGTCAGACTTGACTTTCGATGCTATGTCGTTTTCATACTGTCGCTGGGCCTCCCTCCTTATCTGTGCATACTCGTTTCTGACTCTTCGTCTGATCTTATTTTCCTGGGTCCTTTGCCTTCTGTACCTCTTCCATTCTCTAATGCACTTAGTTTTTGCCTCCCTACACCTTCGGGCAAACCAAGGACTCACTTTGGTCTTCCCATTAATTTTGCTGCCTTTGGGAACAAATCTTTCCTCTGCCTCTTTGCATTTTGTTGTTACGTATTCCATCATTTCGTCTACTGACTTTCCTACCAGTTCTCTGTCCCACTGAACCTCCCGCAGGAAGTTCCTCATACCTGTGTAGTCCCCCCTTTTATAGTGTGTGTGTGTGTGTGTGTGTGTGTGTGTGTGTGTGTGTGTGTGTGTGTGTGTGTGTGTGTGTGTGTGTGTGTGTGTGTGTGTGTGTGTGTGTGTTTGTGTGTGTGTGTATGTGTGTGTGTGTGTGTGTGTGTGTGTGTGTGTGTGTGTGTGCGCGTGTGTGTGTGTGTGTGCATTGAACTTTAGTCATCAGGCCCCGTGGCCTGATGGTTAAAGCTCTCGCTTCACACGGCGAAGGTCTGGGTTCGAGGGTAGAAACATTGGGCTTGTTTCTTCACACAGTTGTCTATGTTTAACCACCAGTAAAATGGGTACCTGGGTGTTAGTGGACTGGTGTGGGTCGCATCCTGGGACAAAACTGACCTAATTTGCCCTAAATGCTCTGCATAATAAACGGCTTTCTGTATAGTAGTATGTAATTGATGTCAGCTAGGTCTGTATACCTTGTACATGTACTTGAAGTAAATAAAGATATTATTATTATTATTATGAAGGTCAGTGGCTGCCTGATTCATCAAGCTGTGTTGTCTGGAACGTTGCTTGCTCACCGGGGCTCCAGTCCTCTGAGGTCTTCTCTTATAAATCATCCAGACGTATTACAGAGGCGGCTTCTCCTCTGCCTCCCATCACCATGGTAACAGAATACCATCCCATCACCTGCTATCAGAACCCCATCACCTGCTATCAGAACACCATCACCTGCTATCAGAACACCATCACCTGCTATCAGAACACCATCACCTGCTATCAGAACACCATCACCTGCTATCAGAACACCATCACCATTCCATCACCTGCTATTAGAACCCCATCACCATCCTATCACCGTGCTATCAGAACTGCATCACCATCCCATCACCGTGCTATCAGAATCCCATCACCATCCCATCACCATGCTATTGGAACCCCATAACCATCCCATCAGAAAACCATTGCCATCCAATCATCATCATCATCATCATCATCCGGTCACTATCCCCATCATGTAAAACAACAGCTCTCCATCAATATCATCATCCTATCACCATTATCACTATCCTATCATCATCCCATCATCATCCCAGCATCTCAGAATCCCGCATCATTATCATCATCCTAGCATCCTAGAATCCTTCATCATTACCATCATCTCATTATTATCATCATCCCATCAGCATCACCATGCCAATTCCATCATCCCATCATTATCACTATGTCAGCATTATCTTGCTATCATTATCACCATGCCAGCATCATCATCCCATTATTATCACCATGCCAGCATCATCATCCCATTATTATCACCATCATTATCATTATGCCAGTACCATCATCCCATTATCATCATGCCAGTATCATCATCCTATCATTATCATCATGCAAGTATCACCCCCCATCATTATCAGGATGCCAGTATCATCATCCCATCATCATCATCATAATGTCGATATCATCATCCAATCAACATCACCATGTTAGCATCATCATACCACCACTAGATTATCATTATCATTATGATAGCAACATCATTATGATAGCGTCATCATCAACATTATCAGTATCATTATGGTAGCATCATCATTTTGAAAGCTTTATCATCAACATTATCATTATCATTATGATAGTGTAATCATGATATCATTATCACCATGCCAGCAGCATCATCCCATCATTATCATCATGCCAACATCACCATTCCATCATCGTGCCAGCATCATCTTCTCATCATTATCACCATGCCAGCATCATCATCCTATCATAATTATGTCAGCATCGTCATCCCATCATTATCATCATGCCAACATCATCATCCCATCATTATCATCATGCCAGCATCACCATCCCATCATCGTGCCAGAATCATCTTCTCATCATTATCATCATGCCAGCATCATCATCCCATCATTATTATCATGTCAGCATCGTCATCCCAACATTATCAACCTGCCAGCATCACCATCCCATCACCATGCCAGCATCATCATCATCCCATCATTATCAACATACCAGCATCTTCATCTCATTATTATCATCATGCCAGTATCATCATCCCATCAATATCATCATGCCAGCATCATCACCCCATCATTATCATCATGCCAGCATCATCACCCCATCAATATCATCATGCCAGCATCACCACCATGCCAGCTAGCAGCACCTCAGCACCCTCCGTCCAGTAAGGCGTCATCAGTGCTACTCTGCGAACTCCCATTACTTCTCGTGATGACCAGCAAACTTGGACATAAAGCGACAAGTCACGAGTCTGAGCCATCGCGATAAACTTGTGTGCCACAAGTTGCCGTCAGAAATCTCGCGGAGGAGCACGTTAATCGCGGAGTGTGAGAGAGCTCGCCGAGGGTCTCTTGCAGAAGATGCTTAATGTAGGAGAATGCTCGTATGATAGTATGTTAAGTATGATAATAGTGGGTGGCATAAGCTCACATCTTGATATGATAAGACTAGGATGGAGAGTGATAACACAGTGGTAGGTGGTGATAACACAGTGGTTAGTGATGATAAAATTTGTCAATTAAAACATGATAGCACACTGGTGTATATGATAGCACAATAGTGGAAGATATCACAGTAGTGAATGATGATATCACAGTAATGAATGATGATATCACAGTAGTGAATGATGATATCACAGTAGCGAATGATGATATCACAGTAGTGAATGATGATATCACAGTAATAAATGATATCACAGTAGTGAATGATGATGTCACAGTAGTGAATGATGATGTCACAGTAGTGAATGATGATATGACAGTAGTGGTGCATGATGCGGCTTCATCACACAACCAGTTCTAGCATTTCCTCAAATGAGCTATGCAGTTGTCGCAAGTGCACTACAAAAGCCAGCTAGTTAACACAACAACCACTCAGAGTGTGGGGGTTGACTCGAGACACACAGACTTAATACCTACACCCCTGGTCTGGAATCAGTCTCTCACTTGCTATGGCTGATTGTGCATACTGTTCTCTTGAATGAGTTTATGAGCGAGTAGCAATAATCCAACTCACTTTCATATTTATTGATAATAGTTATATTTTGTTTGTATTATGAACGTTACTTTCCAGCTGGCTTCAGGCCTTGAAACTTGTACCTGTGCTGGCAGTAGATGATGATAACACATTGATGAATGGTGATATGTCAGTGATGGGGATGATATTACAGTACTGGATGATGATGGCGCAGTCGTGGGGGACGACAGGAGTTTGGTGAATGATGATAGCATATTACGGTAGAATGATAGAACCTTATTGGAGATTGATTGGATAGTGCTGGAGGATGATAGCACGTTGGTGGAGCATGATAGGATAACGGTAGAGAATGACAGCACAGCGATAGAGCATGATAGCACAGATGGGAGGATAAATGAATAGTGATGAAGGATGATACTACCACCACTACCAACGCCAGGTCACCACCGTATCACTACCACCAACACCAGTATCACAACCACACCATCACCACCACCAACACCATGTCACCACCACCTACACCATGTCACCACCACCTACACCATGTCACCACCACCTACACCATGTCACCACCACCTACACCATGTCACCACCACCTACACCATGTCACCACCACCAACATCATATCACCACCAACATCATGTCACCACCACCACCATACCACCACACCCATGCTACCACCACTACCAGCACCACCACCATGCCACCCCACCACCATGCTACCACCACCACCAGCACCACCATATCACCACCACCACCACACCACCACCACCACCACACCACCACCACATCACCACCACACCACCACCACACCACCACCACAACACCACCACACCACCACCACACCACCACCACACCACCACCACACCACCACCACACCACCACCACACCACCACCACACCACCACCACACCACCACCACACCACCACCACACCACCACCACACCACCACCACACCACCACCACACCACCACCACACCACCACCACACCACCAGCACCATGTCAACACCACCACAACCACTATAGCACCACTACCACCTCCACCATGGCACTACTACCACCTCCACCATGGCACCAGTACCACCTCCACCATGGCACCACCACCCCCATGCCACCACCACAACCACCACCACCACCCACCACCACAACGACTATGTCACCACCACCATGGCACCACCTCCACCATACCACCACGACATCCACCACCACCATGCCACCACCACCACCACCACCACCACCACAATATCATCACTATATCCCCACCACCATTACCACTACACCACTACCATTTACATAAGCAGAAGTGTTAATCAATACCCAATTACAATAACGTAAGTCAATCACTGCAGCACCAGTATGCTGATGTTCTGTAGAGTCGTCAAGGAAAAATATTACCTCATTATTCACTCTCTAAAAATATGTTTCTTTCATGGGTTTTGTTCTCTTATTTACAACAGGAAAACCAGTGTTTTGATTTTGTTGACACACAAGCTATGCTTCACACAAAGAGCAATTAGACAATACCGTGACTGGAACAATACACGAATAACCCGCGTATAGTGAGTGTTATTTGTGTATGCTTCACACACATAGTAAACGATAGTTATATAAGGAATATTAAATTTAGCTTAATATTTAGCTTTTATTGCAGGTTTAACGTAAAAATCTCATGTCTCCGGAACGGGTAAAGAGAACTACGTAAACACTGACGTGATGTAGTTTCATGTCCATTTATATTTTTCAGATAGACACTCCTGTTTCTTAATGAAAAGTCCATTTATTAAACGTATCATTATTAATGGTTTGAAGCCAGTAAGAACACGTGTTCTCCATTTACTGAATGACAATAAATTTCACAATTTATTTAATAATACAGACAAAACTGGTCTACTGCAGCCTAGTTACAAGGTTAATATATACTCCGGAAAGTACACCACTTGAAGCCAATCAGAAGTCATTCTCCAGGCACTGCACGGATTCCTGTGATTATAACTTTTAAACTTAGTATATTTGACAGGTTTTTCCCACACACGAGCTAAACGTAAGGTGTATTATCCTGTCTGCCAGAGGCTTTGGCCATTAAATATCGAAACCGTTTAGAAGAGGCAGATTTAGAATTATTTAACGTGATAAAAAAGGAATGAAAATTTTACACTATTTTAGACATACGTTGACAGCTCCTGCACACCTACACATGCTAATTGTTCCATGAAACTTGTCCAAGCTGCCGCACACCAGCAATGAAACTTTGAAGCCAAGCATTGAAAATGTGAAGCGATTTAAATGAGGAATTCGCGTGAGGCCTTCTATGAGTGATAGAAAAACGAAACTTTGAAGGAGGAAAAGAAATTCTGTAATCCACTTAAAAGTGTCATTTCCGGGATACCAAATACTACTACTACTACTACTACTACTACTACTACTACTACTACTACTACAAATAATAATAATAATTATAATTTAGAACTGGAATATGATAGAACTTAAGGAGCAGTGTGGTAGATGTTGCATATGTATGAATAAGTTGTGGATTACCGAAATCATTCAAGAACCTTAAATGAGAAGAGCGTGTGGTTCAGGGTGCGCAGAAGTGTACATTTTTTCCTGTATAAGTGAGTCTCAGACAGAGATGTGCGATGTCACCATCATTAGTAAGGCCTCACCTAGATTATGCAGCTCAATTCTGGTCTCCATATTACAGAATGGACATAAGTTCGTTAGAAAACATTCAGCGTAGGATGACTAAATTAATACATAGCATTAAAAATCTTCCTTATGAAGAAAGATTAAAGACTCTTTAAGTTAAATTCGCTTGTTAGACGAAGAATGAGGGAAGACCTGATCGAAGTGTATAAGTGGAAGATAGGTATTAATAAAGGGGATATTAATAAGGTCTTGAGGATATCTCTCCAAGAGAGAACCCGCAGTAATGGATTTAAATTAGATAAGTTTAGATTTAGAAAGGACATAGGAAAGTATTGGTTTGGAAATAGGGTAGTTGATGAGTGGAACAGTCTACCTAGTTGGGTTATTGAGGCTGGGACTTTGGGTAGTTTCAAATTTAGGTTGGATAAGTACATGAGTGGGAGGGGTTGGATTTGAGTGGGACTTGCACATCAGAGCTTATTTCTTGGGTGGCATTGAAAATTGGGTTGGGCAAATGTTTTGTTAGTGGGATGAATTGTAAAAGACCTGCCTAGTATGGGCCAACAGGCCTGCTGCAGTGCTCCTTCTTTCTTATGTTCTTATATATATATATATATATATATATATATATATATATATATATATATATATATATATATATATATATATATCTTCTTCTTCTTTCTTTCAACGTACCAGCCGTATCCCACTGAGGTGGGGTGGCCCAAAAGAAAAAACTGAAGTTTCTCCTTTTAAATTTAGTAATATATACAGGAGAAGGGGTTACTAGCCCCTTGCTCCCGGCATTTTAGTCACCTCTTACGACACGCATGGCTTACAGAGGAAGAATTCTGTTCCACTTCCCCATGGAGATAAGAGGAAATAAACAAGAACAAGAATTAGAAAGAAAATAGAAGAAAACCCAGAGGGGTGTGTAGATATATGCTTGTACATGTATGTGTAGTGTGACCTAAGTTTAAGTAGAAGTAGCAAGACTTACCTGTAATCTTGCATATTTATGAGACAGACAAAAGACACCAGCAATCCTACCATCATGTAAAACAATTACAGGCTTTCGTTTTACACTCACTTGGCAGGACGGTAGTACCTCGTGTTTTATACCATTTTAATGTTCACGGTAGTACCTCCCTGGGCGGTTGCTGTCTACCAGCCTACTACCTAAGATGTATATGCATACACACACACATATATATATATATATATATATATATATATATATATATATATATATATATATATATATATATATATATATATATATATATATTTTATTTTATTATCACACTGGCCGATTCCCACCAAGGCAGGATGGCCCGAAAAAGAAAAACTTTCACCATCATTCACTCCATCACTGTCTTGCCAGAAGGGTGCTTTACACTACAGTTTTTAAACTGCAACATTAACACCCCTCCTTCAGAGTGCAGGCACTGTACTTCCCATCTCCAGGACTCAAGTCCGGCCTGCCGGTTTCCCTGAATCCCTTCATAAATGTTACTTTGCTCACACTCCAACAGCACGTCAAGTATTAAAAACCATTTGTCTCCATTCACTCCTATCAAACACGCTCACGCATGCCTGCTGGAAGTCCAAGCCCCTCTCACACAAAACCTCCTTTACCCCCTCCCTCCAACCCTTCCTAGGCCGACCCCTACCCCGCCTTCCTTCCACTACAGACTGATACACTCTTGAAGTCATTCTGTTTCGCTCCATTCTCTCTACATGTCCGAACCACCTCAACAACCCTTCCTCAGCCCTCTGGACAACAGTTTTGGTAATCCCGCACCTCATCCTAACTTCCAAACTACGAATTCTCTGCATTATATTCACACCACACATTGCCCTCAGACATGACATCTCCACTGCCTCCAGCCTTCTCCTCGCTGCAACATTCATCACCCACGCATCACACCCATATAAGAGCGTTGATAAAACTATACTCTCATACATTCCCCTCTTTGCCTCCAAGGACAAAGTTCTTTGTCTCCACAGACTCCTAAGTGCACCACTCACTCTTTTTCCCTCATCAATTCTATGATTCACCTCATCTTTCATAGACCCATCCGCTGACACGTCCACTCCCAAATATCTGAATACGTTCACCTCCTCCATACTCTCTCCCTCCAATCTGATATTCAATCTTTCATCACCTAATCTTTTTGTTATCCTCATAACCTTACTCTTTCCTGTATTCACCTTTAATTTTCTTCTTTTGCACACCCTACCAAATTCATCCACCAATCTCTGCAGCTTCTCTTCAGAATCTCCCAAGAGCACAGTGTCATCAGCAAAGAGCAGCTGTGACAACTCCCACTTTGTGTGTGATTCTTTATCTTTTAACTCCACGCCTCTTGCCAAGACCCTCGCATTTACTTCTCTTACAACCCCATCTATAAATATATTAAACAACCACGGTGACATCACACATCCTTGTCTAAGGCCTACTTTTACTGGGAAAAAATTTCCCTCTTTCCTACATACTCTAACTTGAGCCTCACTATCCTCGTAAAAACTCTTCACTGCTTTCAGTAACCTACCTCCTACACCATACACTTGCAACATCTGCCACATTGCCCCCCTATCCACCCTGTCATACGCCTTTTCCAAATCCATAAATGCCACAAAGACCTCTTTAGCCTTATCTAAATACTGTTCACTTATATGTTTCACTGTAAACACCTGGTCCACACACCCCCTACCTTTCCTAAAGCCTCCTTGTTCATCTGCTATCCTATTCTCCGTCTTACTCTTAATTCTTTCAATTATAACTCTACCATACACTTATATATATATGTATATAAATATATATATATATATATATATATATATATATATATATATATATATATATATATATATATATATATATATATATATATATATACCTTTCTTTCAACACATCGGCCGTATCCCACCGAGGTGGGGTGGCCCAAAAGGAAAAGCGCAAGTTTCTCCTTTTACATTTAGTAATATATACAGGAGAAGGGGTTACTAGCCCTTTGCTCCCAGTATTTTAGTCTCCTCTTACGACATGCATGGCTTACGGAGGAAGAATTCTGTTCCACTTCCCCATGGAGATAAGTGGAAAGAAACAAGAACTAGTAAGTAAATAGAAGAAAACCCACAGGGGTGTGTATATATATGCTTGTACATGTATGTATAGTGTGACCTAAGTGTAAGTAGAAGTAGCAAGACGTACCTGAAATCTTGCATATTTATGAAACAGAAAAAAGACACCAGCAATCCTACCATCATGTTAAACAATGACAGGCTTTCGATTTACACTCACTTGGCAGGACGGTAGTACCTCCCTGGGCGGTTGCTGTCTACCAGCCTACTACCTAAGATGTATATGCATACATGTATATGCATACAGGGAGAATCTTGAGTTTTCCCTGAAGCAAGTTTATTCTTTTCTCTGAGGATGAGGGTCCCCATGACAGTTCTAGAGGTGGTACCTCCCTATATTTTATATATATATATATATATATATATATATATATATATATATATATATATATATATATATATATATATATATATTTGTAGATGAATGGTTCAGAGAACCGACATGTTGATAAATTAGACACATGTGCAACTCTTGGGTATCTTTATTAAGGAAACGTTTCGCCACACAGTGGCTTCATCAGTCCAAACGTAGGAGAAACTTGAAGAACAGGAGGAGAATGAGGTAATCAGTCCCTCAATCTTGAGTCGATGTGTTCAGTCCATCAATCTTGAATAGAATACGGCATATCAGCGGAGAAGCAGCTTATAAACCGTATGGCAGGAGAGGTGCAGCAGTCATAGGTCGCGTCACATTTGTTCAATGTGGAAGTAGGTCGTGCCCAAGAATTAGGCAATCGAAGAATTCCTAAGTATTAAGATCAGACACTGCAACTTCTTGGGATCTTAATACTTAGGAATTCTTCGCTTGCCTAATTCTTGGGCACGACCTACTTCCACATTGAACAAATGTGACGCGACCTATGACTGCTGCACCTCTCCTGCAATACGGTTTATAAGCTGCTTCTCCGCTGATATGCCGTATTCTATTCAAGATTGATGGACTGAACACATCGACTCAAGATTGAGGGACTGATTACCTCATTCTCCTCCTGTTCTTCAAGTTTCTCCTACGTTTGGACTGATGAAGCCACTGTGTGGCGAAACGTTTCCAAAATAAAGATACCCAAGAGTTGCACATGTGTCTAATTTATCATATATATATATATATATATATATATATATATATATATATATATATATACATATATGTATATATATATATATATATATATATATGTGTGGGTGTGTGTGTGTGTGTGTGTGTGTAAGAAGGGTGAGTCAAGAGGCTGCTGCAATGTTGAAACCAACTCAGCTCGGTTTCGGCGTTCAACAGGGCTGTGAAGCAGCTGCCCACGCAGCACGAGTATACATCAAAAACACCATCACTCTGGACACCGTCACACCATCACTCTGGACACCGTCACACAATCACTCTGGACACCGTCACACCATCACTCTGGACACCGTCACACCATCACTCTGGACACCGTCAAAAGCCTTGGTCAAATTGGACTTTGCCAACTCTTTCAACTCAGTCAGAAGGGATGCTGCTCTCCAAGCAGTTTATAGAAACTTCCCTTCCCTTTATCCCTTCATAGAATCGTGTTATAGTGTGACTTCCAAACTATTGTTTGGGGACCATGAAATTGACTCATGTGAGGGCGTGCAACAGGGAGACCCTCTCGCCCCCTTTCTATTTTGTTTGGTCATCAAGGAAGTCACAGAAGCACTCTCCAGCGAGCTCAATATCTGGTTCCTGGACGATGGTATCTTAGCTGGCACAACAGAATCTCTCCTGGAGGACATCAGTAAAATTAAAGACATGGGAGAAGCCTGGGCCTTTCTTTAAACCCCACCAAATGTGAAATAGTTTCTACCAATCAACAGATGATCCAGAATATTAGCGCCGTTTTACCAGGAGCACGAGCCATTGATCCAGCCAATAGCACTCTCCTTGGTGCTCTTCTTGGGTCCAATGCCATCGATCTGATCCTAGAAAAAAAATTCTCAGACCTCCGGACAATGGAAAGCAGGATGAAAGACATTGACACACACGATGCCTTCTACCTACTCACCAGGTGCATGTCAATCCCAAAACTTACCTACTTTCTGAGATGCTCCCCAGCCTTCAGCAGTCCAAAACTCAAGGAATATGACTATCTCCTTAAGACCTTGCTAGAGAGTGTATTGAATCATTCCTGTGAAGATGGACAGTGGTTGCAAGCCTCACTTCCGGTCAGGCTTGGAGGGCTGGGAGTACGCAGATCCTCCCAGATTGCTCTACCAGCTTTCCTATCCTCTTCCATAGCATCAAACGAGTTGATAAGACAAATTCTTCCTGATACCCTCAGCGACTTAGCAGGAATAGAAGACCCTAGCTATGCCAGTGCCATCACTGAATGGGAGACTCTTGCTGCTCCAGCACCAAACCCTAGTGCAGCACTGGCTCACAAACAGTCAAGCTGGGACGGCCCGCTCGCTAAAAAGGTGCTTGCCTACATGCTCGGGGCTGCAACATCAGATAGGGAGATTGCCCGTCTCCAGGCTGTGAGCGCACCTTACTCCGGGGACTTCCTCCAAACAGTTCCCATATCGGCAATGGGAACGCGACTCGACCCTAAGACCCTCCGTATTGCAGTGGCTCTGCGCCTTGCTGCCCCAATTCACACAGAATATACGTGTATTTGCGGCGAAGCGCAAGCAGGCCAATACGGTCTACATGGTCTTAACTGTTCCAAAACCAAGGACTGGCATGCAAGACACAATGAGGTCAACGACATCATTAAGGGAACCCTTGCTATAGCTGGATGCCCAGCCGAGAGGGAGCCCCGATCACTAGCAGCCAACAATACCCACAACTCGGCAAACCACCCCGACGGGATTACCATCTATCCTTGGAAGAATGGCAAGCTCTTAGAATGGGACTATACCTGTGTGTCCACACTGGCAGACACCTATATCCATCACAGTGTGGGGAGACAGGGAGGAGCTGCTGATCACAGGGATGAGTACAAGATCAGCAAGTACAGCGACATAAGTCACCAGTATCAATTTGTCCCAGTGGGATCAGAGACCTTGGGATCATGGGGAAAAAATGCCACACGTTTCCTTAAAGAATTGGGTTCCAGACTCATCGACACCACCAGGGACCCAAGGGCAGCCGCTTTCATGTTCCAGCGCCTCAGCGTAGCCATCCAGAGGGGAAATGCTTGCTGCATACTTGGCTCGCATCCAGCCTCGGAGGAGCCGGAGGAAATTGATCTTGATACATTGTGCCATTGTATTCATGTTTGTTTTTTCTGCAAATGTATTCTATTTATTAATAAATGTTCACATAGAATATAAAATATATAGGGGGTGGTAGGAGAAGAAAATATTCAAACAGTTCCGGGGAGAACTTTGAGTTTTCCCTGAGGTACGTTTATTGTCTTCTCTGAGGATGAGGGTCCTCAGTCCACCAGTCCAGTTATACAGGTGGTACTTACCTATATATATATATATATATATATATATATATATATATATATATATATATATATATATATATATATATATATATATATATATATATATATATATATATACAGGTGGAGTTGTAAAAGAAGTGAATGCCATGATGTTAGGCAGATGCGTGAGATTAGAGGATGTTGGATACAAAGATGAGAGATGTGATACAAAGTGAGAGCTGTTCTCGACTGATGACACAGTTTATGTAAGGAGATTCTGAAGAGAGGTGGCAAAGGTTAGTGGAGGAGATTCTGAATAGAGGTGGCAAAGGTTAGTTAAGGAGTTTTAAAGGTATGTAAAAAAAGGAAATTAAAAGCAAACGATGAAAAAATGCAAGGTGATATAAGTAACGAAAAAATCATGACAATGAAAATATTTGATATCAGACTGGATGGAGTATGAAGTGACTGTATTTACATACATGGAAATGGACCTGTCGGCAGATAGGTCTATGACGGACGAATAGGAGCAACAGCTGGGTGGTAAGCAGAGGCGTTTCTGAACAAAGGGAACTTTCAAAAAAGGGAATGTACATAGTTATGCAAACAAATTTATATGATTGTGAGGCATGGGGTTTAAACACTGTAGCGAGGAGGAGGACAATAAAAATAACAAAATGGAGTAGAGTTTACCAAGGGTTAAGTGTGTTAAACTAGTTTAGGCATTTAGAGAGAATAGAACAAGCTAGGATACCCGAAAGGGCGTACAAATCTAGAGTGGAAGAGAAGAAAAATTGAGAGTCCAAGGAAAGGTTGTAAGGTGAGAGTATAGACGGTTTTGAATGATAGGGGCTTGAACACCCGGCAATCGTTTGTGAGGAGAAACAAATGCTATTTTTTGAGGGTTTAACATGCTATTGGAGCGTGAGCAAGGTGACATATACTACGGTATAAGAGAAAACCGGAGAGTTAAACTTGAGTGCTCGGGGTGAGAAGTACAGTGCTTGCACTCTGAAGGAGAGTGGTGATGCAGCAGTCTGAAGATTCATTCGAACAGCGATATCTAAATCATTCTGACAAGACAGCTACTGAAAGAATGATGATAAATGTTTATCTTTTAGTGCCATCCAACCCTGGTAGGAAAGGGAGAGTGTTTAAAAAAAATAGAAATAATAACTCTACTCTTTTTCCCTCATACGAGAATTTAATTCCTCCTCCGTGAGCATGTACCAGCATTCTTCCTTAAGTGGCCACACAAGCTGCTCATAAAGTGGCCACACAAGCTGCTCATAAAGTGGCCACACAAGCTGCTCATAAAGTGGCCACACAAGTTGCTCATAAAGTGGCCACACAAGCTGCTCATAAAGTGGCCACACAAGCTGCTCATAAAGTGGCCACACAAGCTGCTCATAAAGTGGCCACACAAGCTGCTCATAAAGTGGCCACACAAGCTGCTCATAAAGTGGCCACACAAGTTGCTCATAAAGTGGCCACACAAGCTGCTCATAAAGTGGCCACACAAGCTGCTCATAAAGTGTTGCTCAAAGTGGTAAGCTGCTCATAAAGTGGCCACACAAGTTGCTCATAAAGTGGCCACACAAGCTGTTCATAAAGTGGCCACACACGTTGCTCATAAAGTGGCCAAATAAGCTGCTCATAAAGTGGCCACACAAGCCGCTCATAAAGTGGCCACACACGTTGCTCATAAAGTGGCCACAAAAGCTGCTCATAAAGTGGCCACACAAGCCGCTCATAAAGTGGCCACACAAGCTGCTCATAAAGTGGCCACACAAGCTGCTCATAGTGGCCACACAAGTTGCTCATAAAGTGGCCACACAAGCTGCTCATAAAGTGGCCACACAAGCTGCTCATAAAGTGGCCACACAAGCTGCTCATAAAGTGGCCACACAAGCTGCTCATAAAGTGGCCAAATAAGCTGCTCATAAAGTGGCCACACAAGCTGCTCATAAAGTGGCCAAATAAGCTGCTCATAAAGTGGTCACACAAGCTGCTCATAAAGTGGCCACACAAGCTGCTCATAAAGTAGCCACACAAGCTGCTCAAAAAGTGGCCACACAAGCTGCTCATAAAGTGGCCACACAAGCTGCTCATAAAGTGGCCACACAAGTTGCTCATAAAGTGGCCACACAAGCTGCTCATAAAGTGGCCACACAAGTTGCTCATAAAGTGGCCACAAAAGCTGCTCATAAAGTGGCCACACAAGCCGCTCATAAAGTGGCCACACAAGCTGCTCATAAAGTGGCCACACAAGCTGCTCATAAAGTGGCCACACAAGCTGCTCATAAAGTGGCCACACAAGTTGCTCATAAAGTGGCCACAAAAGCTGCTCATAAAGTGGCCACACAAGCTGCTCATAAAGTGGCCACGCAAGCCGCTCATAAAGTGGCCAAATAAGCTGCTCATAAAGTGGCCACACAGCTGCTCATAAAGTGGCCACACAAGCTGCTCATAAAGTGGCCAAATAAGCTGCTCATAAAGTGGCCACACAAGCTGCTCATAAAGTGCCCAAATAAGCTGTTCATAAAGTGGCCAAATAAGCTGCTCATAAAGTGGCCACACAAGTCGCTCATAAAGTGGCCACACAAGCTGCTCATAAAGTGGCCAAATAAGCTGCTCATAAAGTGGCCACACAAGCTGCTCATAAAGTGGCCACACAAGCTGCTCATAAAGCGGCCAAATAAGCTGCTCATAAAGTGGCCACACAAGCTGCTCATAAAGTGGCCAAATAAGCTGTTCATAAAGTGGCCAAATAAGCTGCTCATAAAGTGCCACACAAGTCGCTCATAAAGTGGCCACACAAGCTGCTCATAAAGTGGCCAAATAAGCTGCTCATAAAGTGGCCACACAAGCTGCTCAGAAAGTGGCCACACAAGATGCTCATAAAGTGGCCACACAAGCTGCTCATAAAGTGGCCACACAAGCCGCTCATAAAGTGGCCACACAAGCTGCTCATAAAGTGGCCACACAAGCTGCTCATAAAGTGGCCACACAAGCCGCTCATAAAGTGGCCACACAAGCTGCTCATAAAGTGGCCACACAAGCTGCTCATAAAGTGGCAACACAAGCTGCTCATAAAGTGGCCAAATAAGCAGCTCATAAAGTGGCCACACAAGCCGCTCATAAAGTGGCCACACAAGCTGCTCATAAATTGGCCACACAAGCTGCTCATAAAGTGGCCAAATAAGCTGCTCATAAAGTGGCCACACAAGCTGCTCATAAAGTGGCCAAATAAGCTGCTTATAAAGTGGCCAAATAAGCTGCTCATAAAGTGGCCACACAAGCTGCTCATAAAGTGGCCAAATAAGCTGCTCATAAAGTGGCCACACAAGCTGCTCATAAAGTGGCCAAATAAGCTGCTCATAAAGTGGCCACACAAGTTGCTCATAAAGTGGCCAAATAAGCTGCTGATAAAGTGGCCAAATAAGCTGCTCATAAAGTGGCCACACAAGCTGCTCATAAAGTGGCCAAATAAGCTGTTCATAAAGTGGCCAAATAAGCTGCTCATAAAGTGGCCACACAAGTCGCTCATAAAGTGGCCACACAAGCTGCTCATAAAGTGGCCAAATAAGCTGCTCATAAAGTGGCCACACAAGCCGCTCATAAAGTGACCACACAAGCTGCTCATAAAGTGGCCACACAAGCTGCTCATAAAGTGGCCAAATAAGCTGCTCATAAAGTGGCCACACAAGCTGCTCATAAAGTGGCCAAATAAGCTGCTCATAAAGTGGCCAAATAAGCTGCTCATAAAGTGGCCACACAAGTTGCTCATAAAGTGGCCAAATAAGCTGCTGATAAAGTGGCCAAATAAGCTGCTCATAAAGTGGCCACACAAGCTGCTCATAAAGTGGCCAAATAAGCTGTTCATAAAGTGGCCAAATAAGCTGCTCATAAAGTGGCCACACAAGTCGCTCATAAAGTGGCCACACAAGCTGCTCATAAAGTGGCCACACACGCTGCTCATAAGGTGGCCACACAAGCCGCTCATAAAGTGGCCACACAAGCTGCTCATAAAGTGGCCACACACGCTGCTCATAAAGTGGCCACACAAGTCGCTCATAAATTGGCCACACAAGCTGCTCATAAAGTGGCCACACAAGCTGCTCATAAAGTGGCCACACAAGCTGCTCATAAAGTGGCCACACAAGCCGCTCATAAAGTGGCCACACAAGCTGCTCATAAAGTGGCCAAATAAGCTGCTCATAAAGAGGCCACACAAGCTGCTCATAAAGTGGCCAAATAAGCTGCTCATAAAGTGGCCATACAAGCTGCTCATAAAGTGGCCACACAAGCTGCTCATAAAGTGGCCACACAAGCTGCTCATAAAGTGGCCAAATAAGCTGCTCATAAAGTGGCCATACAAGCTGCTCATAAAGTGGCCAAATAAGCTGGTCATAAAGTGGCCAAATAAGCTGTTCATAAAGTGGCCAAATAAGCTGCTGATAAAGTGGCCACACAAGCTGCTGATAAAGTGGCCACATAACCTGCTCATAAAGTGGCCACATAACCTGCTCATAAAGTGGCCACATAACCTGCTCATAAAGTGGCCACATAACCTGCTCATAAAGTGGCCACATAACCTGCTCATAAAGTGGCCACATAACCTGCTCATAAAGTGGCCACATAACCTGCTCATAAAGTGGCCACATAACCTGCTCATAAAGTGGCCACATAACCTGCTCATAAAGTGGCCTCGTAAGCTACTACTTGTGGTGAGAATAATTTGAAGTCCTACGAGCGTGACAGAAATGTGTAATACTTATTCGCATTTCGTCATCACTACTGAGATAAAGTTTTCGAGACGCTGTGGAGGGAGGAACGATGTTCTGAGGTCGCTCCCACATGGCCCTTGAAATCACACCCACATGGTCCTCTGATTTCACCACCAAATGGTCCTCTGAGGTCACTAGCACATGGACCTCTGAGGTCACCACCACATGGTTCTTTGAGGTCATCACCACATGGTCTTCTGAGGTCACCATCACATGGTCTTCTGAGGTCACCACCACATGGTCCTCTGAGGTCACCACCACCTGGTCTTCTGAGGTCACCACCACATGGTCCTCTGAGGTAACCACCACCTGGTCTTCTGAGGTCACCACCACATAGTCTTCTGAGGTCACCACCACATGAACCTCTGAGGTCACCAGCACATAGTTCTCTAAGGTGGAGAAAATTGGATCATAGGTAACAAATGGTGTAATACACACAGCTGCATAGAGAGACCTAACAGAGATGCTTCACCCTGGGAGAGGCTCCTTCTTCAGTGAGTACAAAGGGATACACATCAAGCAGACATATTCAGTGAGGTCATTGTGTGAGGTGAAGTGCAGAATGGAAGCACCGCAAGAGGCCTGCCAAGGTCTTCCGATGATCTCTTTGTGTAAGATGAGCTGCGCTACAGGTTTGTTTACCTGAAGTTTACCTGGATATGGTTTCGGGGGTCAACGCCCCCGCTGCCCGGTCTGAGACCAGGCTTCGTGGTGGACCAGAGTCTGAACAACCAGGCTGTTATTGCTGGCCGCACGTAAACCTATGTACGAAGCACAGTCCGGCTGATCCAGTATTAACTTTAGGTGCCTGTCAAGCGCCTTCTTGAAGACAGCCGGGGGTCTATTTGTAATTCCCCTTATCTATACTGGGAGGCAGTTGAATAGTCTTGGGTCCCTGACACTTACTGTGTTGTTTCTCAGTGTACTCGTAGCACCACTGCTTTTCATTGAGGAAATGTTGCATCTCCTGCCGAGTCTTTTGCCTTCGTAGGGAGTGATTTATGTGTACAAGTTTGGTACTAATCCCTCTAGGATTTTCCAAGTGTATAATATCATGTATCTTTCTCGCCTGTGTTCGCCTGCTGCAGTGTTCCTTCTTTCTTATGTTCTTAAATCAAGGGATTTCAACCGTCCCCAGTAATTTAGGTACTTTATCATACTTATTATGTCTTGAAATTTCTCTGTACATACTCCAGGTCAGCAATTTCGCCTGCCTGCCTTGAAGGGGGCAGTTAGTATACAGCAGTATTCCATCCTAGAGAGAACAAACAATTTAAAAAGAATCATCATGGGCTTTGCGACCCTAGTTTTGAAGGTTCTCATTATCCATCCTATCATTGTTCTAGCAGATGAGGTAGATACATTGTTGTGGTCATCCTCTGACATTATCACTCCCAGATCTTTCACATTAGATTTACATTCTACTGCGTGGTTAGAATTTGTTTTATACTCTAATAAAGAATTAATTCCCACAAGGTTTCCATATCTGAGTAGCTGAAAATTCTCTTCATTGAACTTCATATTGTTCTGAGTGGCCCATTTAAAGGTTTGGTTGATGTCCGCTTGGAGTCTTGCAGTGCCTTCGATGGAGTTCACTGTCATTGCAATTCGAGTGTCATCCGCAAAGAAAGACACGGAGCAATGGCTTACATCTCTGTCTATGTCAGATATGAGGATAAGGAACAGGATGGGAGCGAGTACTGTGCCTTGTGGTACAGAGTTTTTCATTGTAACTGCCCCAGACTTTACTCCGTTTACTATTACATTTTGTGTTCTATTTGTTAGTAAGTTATAGATCTATCTACCAACTTTTCCTGTTATTCCTTTATCACGTATTTTGTGTGCTATTACACTATGATCACACTCGTCGAAGGCTTTTGCAAAGTCTGTGTATACTACATCTGCATTTTGTTTATCCTCTACAGCACCCAGGACCTTGTCATAGTTGTCCAGTAGCTGCGACAGACAGGAGCGACCTGCTCTAAACCCGTGTTGCCCTGGGTTTTGTAATTGATGGGTATCTAGGTGGTTGGCTATCTTACTTCTTAGAACCCTTTCAAAGATTTTTATGATATGGGATGATAGCGCTATCAGTCTGTAGTTCTTTGCAATTCCTTTACTGCCACCTTTGAAGAGTGGGGCTATGTCTGTTGTTTTTAGTGTGCGTGGGATGACTCCTGTCTCCAGGCTCCCTCTCGATAGAATGCTGAACGCACGTGACAAGGGCTTCTTGCAGTTCCTGACGAACACGGAGTTCGAGTCCGGGCCTGGGGCAGAGTGCATGGGCATTTCATTAATTGCCTTTTCGAAGTCTTGTGGTGTTGGGATAATATCAGAGATTTTTGAAGTGACCAAATTTTGAGTCTCAGTCTCAGTGGGGGTGACCACTGGCTGGAGTGGACTGTGTCTCGTCGATTCCATATGCCGCCAAAGTGATCCATTGGATTTAGCATTAATAATTTAAGGGACGGGGGAGATGAAGACTGTGCCTGTGCTCCACACTGCTGCAAACATTCCCTTACATTTATTGCTGTTAAAGTGCTTGCAACGGAGTTTCATTTATTAAGTCTCATGTAGTTTTATCTCTTTGTACGAAACAGTGGAATTAAACTTCGTGGCCAAGAAGTTCAGCATATATGTGGAAAAAGTGTTTTTTCTTGCAGTTGTGTATGTGTATGTGTGTGTGTGTGTGTGTGTATGTGTGTGTGTGTGTGTGTGTGTGTGTGTGTGTGTGTGTGTGTGTGTGTGTGTGTGTGTGTGTGTGTGAGTGTGTGCGCGTGTTACACCCTTTTGTTCATTTTAAGTAGACTGTTTCTTCTTGTTATTATCACAATGGTATACTTTTACATGTTATTTTTGCTATTTCACTTAATATTATATTCAGGAGTAATTCCATTAGTAGCTAAAATGGATTTACTCGACTTTATAATATTATCTGGTCGTATTACTTAGCTTTGTATTTAGGTAGGTCGTTTAATTAGTGTCAACTGCTGGTGACCTGGCCAAGCACCAGTAGGTGTTTTGAGCTGCTCAACCCCTGCTCCGACCGAGACAAAGTGGGCTGGTAAAGCCTCACAGAGTTCAGTTCATACCTTCCTCCGGACCAGGAAGGGTCGAGGGAAGTATCCACCTCTAAACCACCATTCGCCTCCCTAGAAAATCCCAGGAATTTTCGGGAACTTACTGCTAAGACTTATCTCGGTTGGAGAAGGCGGTTGAGAAGCTCTTAGAGAAAGTGAAGCCAAGTGAGCAAGCCTCTGTAGTGTATAAGGACTTATTGTAAAGTGAACCCTACCATAAGAAATCTATTAATGTGTTCGAGTTTTTAGGCAACGCCTGTGCATGTGCATATACTAATATTTCGTGACTCACTCAGAGCCATTTGTAAATACTTGACCTAGTACTGTGTTGTTTTAATGAGGAATGGTAAAAGTATTCTACTCATAGTGCAAAATATGAGAAGGTGAATTTAAGTGATTATTATGATTATTAATAAATTAAATAGAAACTAAGAAAAATTCCTTTTCCTCTGAAGTGAGTACCTAGACGTACTAAGTTTATTTTGTTACGAAAAGCACTATAACCCAGGGACCAACTGACTATGTTCGTAACAGCGCGCGCCTGAACATGCTCTCTCACAACAGGTACCCAGCAACAGTAACAACGGGAGTGATCTTACCTGGCCACCAACTCGCCCTTCTAAGAGTCTGGGTATATCAGTATGGGACCAGTTGCTGACAGACCAGGGCTCCACCGTCTTCAAGCTCTCGTTCAGCTTCAGCTTTTCCAGCTGGTTGTGTATAAAGCTTCGTATGTTCCACGGTAAGTCATTGTGCCTACGGAGGAAAGATATACACCTTTATTATTATTAAAAATATTATTATACTGTATTTACAATTATTAATATTATTACTACAACTACTACTACCACTGCTGCTGCTACTACTACTACTATTTTTTTTAACACGCTGACAGTCTCCCACCGAGACAGGGTGACCCGAAAAAGTAACATTTTTCACCTTCATTCACACTGTCACTGTCTTGCCAGAGGCACGCTGATACGACAATTTGGAAGTCACTCATAACAGCAGATATCCCAAACTTCTGGTTTAGAGCGCAGGCACTGTACTCCACCTCTTCAGGACTCAAGTCTGGTTTCCCTGAATCGCTTCATAGAATATTACCCGTCTCACACTCTAACAGCTCCTCAGTTCCCAAAAATCATTTGTCTCCACTCCTGTCTAACACGCTCACACATGCCTGCTCTATGTCCAAGCCCTTTACACACAAAGGCTTTACACCCTCCTTCCATCTTTCCCTAAGATGACCCTACCCCTTCTTCCCCCCACTACAGATTTATACATCATTCAAGTCATCCTATTTTGCTCCATCCTCTGCCAATGACAGAGGATAATATTTAAGCCACACATTGTCTTTAGACACGACATCTCTATTGCGTCCAGCCTCCTTATTGCTGCAACATTCACAGCACATGCTTTACACCCATGTAAGAATGTTGGTATCACTATATTCTCATGCTTTCTCTTCTTCGCTTCCATGGATAACGTTTTTTGCCTCCACAGATACCTCGACGCACCACTCACCTTTTTCCCTTCATCAATCCTATGGTTTACGTGGTCTTTCATATACCCAACCGCCGACAAGTACACTCCCAAATATCTAAACACATTCACTTCTTCCACACTCCCTCCAATCTGACATCAAATTTTTCCTTACTAAACTCTTTTGATAGTCTTATCACCTTACTCTTATCTACGTTATTGCAATTATAATTATTATTATTATTATTATTATAAGAATTAATAAACCAGTAAGAGTCATACACCGTCTAAAAATGTATGGTAATATTTTTGATTCAAGAAAGGGAAGCTAGCTCCAGTTCCATTAATCAAGAGCTCTTCTCCAGAGTCAGTGCTTCACTTGCTCCCACTTGATGATGACGTTTTTCACATGGTTGTAGAGGTAGGTCTTTCGACTCACAATTAAAGAACCCAGGTTCGATTCCCTGTCGAGTTGAAACGATGGGCATGTTTCTTTACATCTGCTGCCCCTGTTCACCTAGCAGTAGGTAGGTACCTGGATCTGCCCTTGTTCACGTAGCAGTAGGTAGGTACCTGGGTCTACCCTGTTCACCTAGCAGTAGGTAGGTACCTGGGTCTTAGCCGACTGTCGCTTCTTGGGGAAGAGGTTCAAACAATTTCCAATAGAAATAAGTCGCTCTGGTTACCTTTTATGGTTTTCCTAGGTTAATAACCTTACAAAAATAATATTTATCTTCATTATCTTCTTCTAAAAGAGGTGAAGGAATATCATTTAATTATTAACAATGATGGATGAGTTATGGACTCAGGAAGCAAGAGTTCCCTGATAACCCCATCAGTGTTTTCTCGAAAAAGAAGAGAGACATCAACCATTTTATGAATCCTCTCAAAGTTCAGGGACCAGGAGATTATTGTAGAAATACTCTAAGAAAGTCTGTAAATTCAAAGAAAAGATAGCGCCAGTGTTTTATTCTCCAGGACAACACGATAATGTTTCCTGACGCGGGACTTAGTCAAATAATGATCAGGTAACTGGCCAAGCATCTGCTGTCATGCAGGTAATTGGTTTTCATCCCTTTATCAGAGCAGCTTCCTAAGATGAGGTACTCTTGTTACCCTGTTATTTGATTGGTTTTACTGGGTTTAAAGCCTGTCGACCAAACAAGAGCATTAAGACCTGCGTATCACCTATACACCACCTTACCTGGAAAGTTTAATCCCTAAGATAGGGATTCAAGAAAATTCTCAGCTTATGTACACACTGAGAGATACACACTATTCGGTGTGCATACACCGATGAATATACACTTCTCGGTATACGTACACCGAGAGATATACACCTCTGGGTGTATATCCGATGTACATATACAGAGAGACGCACACTTCTCGATATACACACACTGAGAGGTACACACCTCACAGAGTACATAGACTGAGAAATACGCACACCTCTAAGATGTATACTGTATACCCGTCGCCTCTCGGTAATACCTCTCGGTCCCTTGCAGTTACTTAAATTTCAAGAAGGCCATCACGTACATTTCCTGAGAGAGAGACTAAAGCATACGTAAGGGCCACTTAGGACTGTACTAAACGTAACGAGTGGAACATTTTCTCTCAATTTAATATCCAGTTTAATAACAGTGGCTGCACGTTATTCCATAATTTTCGGAGTTTTTTTTTTTCTTTCTGGCCAAATTTGCCGTCATATCGCCCGCCTGGATGAATAATTTGCAAAATTATGGTAAAGACAAGTCATAAGAAGTAATTATCTTAAATTGGACTCGTGTATCAAGCCTGGCGCTGGAGACATTTCCAGCCTCTCTGCCCACTCTCTTGCCTCCCTGCCTGCCCCTCTCAACCTTCTTGCCCTTGCTATGCACCTTCTCTTTGCCCTCGCACGCTTTCTGCATGCACTACTCAGTACAAACATTGTATCATGATGAAATAAAATTATTATTATTATTATGATTATTATTATTATTATTTCTATTCTTAGCGTCTCTTCTTAAGTCCCTCTCACATTTCCTTTCCCCCTTTCTTGCTCATTTTATATATTTTCTACCTTCTCTTCCCCTTTCACGTCTTCACTACTTTTTCTTGCTACTGTCAGTCCTGTTTTATCTTTCCTTGTCATTTTCACACTTCTTGTCCCTCTGACACATTTTCTCTTGCTTTATTTTCCATTTATTTTCCATTTTCTCATTTACATGCCTCTTCGTCTGCTCATTTACATGCCTCTTCTCGTGCTCTATATTTCCATATCCTTATTCTTTGTCATTCTGTGACCCTTCTTTCTATGTGTCTTATTTGCCTCTTCTCTTACCCCTTTCAATGCCACTTCTCATGCCTCACTTCCATTTCCTTCTTGAATCCTTTTTCTACACCCATTTTCATGCTCACCTTCCAGTCTTTCTTGCCTTTTCTCCTGCCCATTTTCATGCCCTATTTATTGTCACAAGCGCTACTTTTTTCCACGCCATTCCTTTGCTCCTCTTTTGGGGGCCCCTCACTTGCCTCTGTTTTTGTGTCTACTTTTGCCTCCGTTATTGGCCCTCTTCTTAATTTATTTACTACACGTACAAGGTATACAGGCCTAGCTGACATCAATGTCATACTACTATATAGAAAGCCGCTTGTTAAGCTGAGCATTTCGGGCAAATTAGGTCACTTTTGTCACAGGATGCGACCCACACCAGTCGACTAACACCCAGGTGCCCATTTTATACTGATGGGTGAACATGGACGGAAGGTGTCTTACGGAAACATATCCCTAATATTTTTCAGCCGTACCGGAGGAGATTCGAACTCCGAACTCAGTGTGTGAGCTGAGTGCGCTAGCGATGGAGCTACGAGACACCATGCTGTTGGCTTTGCTGATGACTCTGTTCTTGCCTCTGCTTCTTTCCTTAGGATGAAGAAACAACTAGTTGAGATCTCACGTCAATAATGTAAAGTGTGGAAAAAAAATACTGATAACCTATATGATCATGTTAACTACATGTAAATTACAGAACGGGGGGAGTTTGAAGTGAGTTCTAAAACTCACAGGCCATGGGTTCAAGTCCCACCCGTTCCCTGATTTGTTTGCAGTCGTGTTATTATGATTTCGTGAATTATGTTAACTATTTGTAATTGCTGATAGAAGGGAAGATGGGAAAATCGACTTTGTTAAAAATGGCCATCGTTGTTCAGGTATTTGTGCCCTAAACTGAAGACTCACAGGTAAGACCCACAAGGGGTGAGGGGGAAGTGAGGACGGACGAAGAATAACTCTGGAGAGGAATGTCTTGAGTTGTAGGAAAAGAAAGCAAGGGCTAAACCCAGCTGCATAACATTGTAATGTTGAAGCATTCTCAGACGATATGAGGAGAGAACGTTGATGAAGATGGAGTCTCCGCCTCGTGGATGCCATGAGATGCGCAAGGTACTGGAGGTGGTATTGCTGAGCGCTTTAGCAAAATTTTACAAGGTAGCAAATAGAAGCATTTTGCTGTGATATCTTCCTTAGTACAACGTTCCATTTGTGGGTTTTATCAAGCACGTTGTACCAACAAAGACTTCACTGCGTCGTCTGTTTACCACATGTCAGCGTTATGCTTTTATTATATTTGGAAAATTATTCAGGTTGAGCCCAGTGATGATGTCATTCCTGATCACCTGGATGTGGTGTTCTTCAGGCTTTGCACAAATCCTAGTAGCTCCATACTGGCGTGTGCAACATGCACGCTTAAACATGTTGTTGGTGACCTCAACAATCCTCTTCTATAGAGAGAATATGATGAGTTCACAACAGTGTTTATATTACATTACTAATACATAGCTTCGGCTAGTCTCAGCTCGGGGGCAGTGAACATGCAATGATCACCGCTTGCATACTTCAGCTCATCTGATTACAAGGATGGCTTTGCAACACTAGCCATGCCACGAGAAGGAGATATAGGAACATTTCGCGTATCCTGGCTGTGGCTGAAACGAAACTACCTAAAGCTTCTCTTTCAACTGCTGATACTGACTGGAACACATTGCTACAAGATGATGCTAACAAACAAGTAAACTCCATCACCGATCTCATCCTGAACCTCCAGCACATAGTCAGTCTTCATCTTTAATATGTAACAAAGTATAATGTGGCTGTTGCTGTCAACATGACTCACGAAATCGTAATGACACGATTGCAAACAAAACGCGACGGTCTGGAGTTTTGAGACTCTGACCGCGGGTTCAATCCCGGCCGGGGTATGGTTTGGCTGTTGCTTCCTGTCGCTGAATGGAGAAAAATCCAACACGCACTCGGACAAATTTTTAAGGGACGCTGACAAGAAAACGTCACCACGAAGAGTGGTTATGGACTAGCAGAAATCTTGTCCTGATGACTCAGATCCATTTCTAAGTCAACAAGATAGTACTGTCGCTACCAACAATCAAGAAAATATCGATTTAATACCTGCAGACCAATTTGACTACAAAAATACAAGCCCCAGATGCAGTTACCCATCCTAAATGACTAGCATCAAGAACTGTTGTCAAGGAGTACACTACGACAGGAAGAGGCATATTTCTTCCTTCCCTTTTCAGGACAATGTTAGATCAAGGCAACTGGGCAGATACATGATCAGCTAATACTGCTTCTAATTGGTCTCTAGGTTAAGAAGATAGATTTACAAAAGGAAGAGCTAAGCGATGACCTGCAAGTAGAAACCAGAATCACTGGCAAAGTCCTTGAGACACTGATCTCACGTCACTTGTTTGCATGATTTCAGACAATGTAGCTTTGATTTTGAACTGATTTCTCATTAAGCCTCTCTGTTGTGTAGAACTAGTCACTGGATGAATACAAGATCAGCTGTGAAGCTACAATGGCTATTGCAGGTGCCATTGACCGGGTATGGTACCGGGGCGTCCTGGCATAACGAATAAAGACATGCTCCGGATATTTTTGGCTAAACTCTACAGCCTCCTGAGCGATTACTTTCAAGATCTGTCTTTTGGTATATTACTTAACGTATCAGAATCTGCAAAAGACTTAATCAGTCCCAGTGTCAGCGTATCACGTGACAGTGCTTCGTTCACTGTTATTCATTGTCTTCTTCAATGGTTTTCTTCACCCGATCCAAAATCTTATGCCAATGACTGCACACTATTATTCACTTATGCAAGAGAAGAATTACCAATTGCTCTCAGGCATATTAATCACCAGCTTGCAGCTATATCGTTCTAGGTAAAAGATGGCAAGTTACATTTACTTCTGAGAAAATGCAAATAATGATAGTTTCTAGACAGAATGATGTTAATACAGGAATTGCAGTAAGGAAGAATAAAAGTGTTAAGCCCGGGGATGAAGCTGGTATTCTGTGGTAAATCTTGCTACAGTAACTGTTCCACTTACGAGAAAGCAGAGGCTCCAAAACTCTGTACTTGGCATTACATCGCTCTCACATTGAGTATACACCAGTCTGCAGGCTTGCCTACTCCTTGTCTCATCTCCCACTTGTGGACTGAGTAGAGGACTGTTGAAGGTGACTCACCTCTAGCATGAACCCGAACTGAGTGGATCTGTTACTTCAGCAAAATCTTCCACACTAGAGAGAGAGAGAGAGAGAGAGAGAGAGAGAGAGAGAGAGAGCGAGAGCAATCTACAACAAGAACATACTCCTCACCGGCAATATGTGACGAAGCCTACAGATCAGCCTTGGTTTGGCTTTCGTTGTAGAGAGGCTGCTACTGCTAAGTACAAAGCATGGCGAAGGTATAAGAGACATCCTACCACCTATAACAGGAACTTGCACAGAGAAGCCTGTAGGCATATGGGTGACGTTCAAAAGTGGGCCATTGCTAAATGGGAGGCGGACACAAAACGAAAGCTAGCATCAGGTAGGGTAGGCTCCAAAACCTGGTGGTCCCTGGTCAAGGACAGACAAGGTTATCTGCCTGATGAACTCATTCCACCTCTAAATCGACAGGATGGGACCACGTCTACTAGTAGTCAAGAGAAGGCAGACCTCTTTGCTGAACACTTTGCTACCAAAATGCAAGTTCCTGATCCAGCAAGGGACCCTCCTTGGCTAGCTGCAAGAACAGTGTCAAAACTGTCAGTGGTGACAATAAGGCAGGAGGAGGTGCATTTCCTTCTTAAATCGCTTGACCAAGAAAAGGCTGTGGGCCCAGACAAGTTGAGCCCAAGATTGCTGAGAAGACGTGCAGACCAGCTAGCAGCACCTCTAACTCGCATCTTTCAGCACTGCCTAGTACAGTGCAAATGGCCCTCTCTGTGGAAAGAGGCAAATGTAGTCCCTGTTCACAAAAAGAAGAGCAGAGCAGAAATCAGCAACTACAGACCAGTGTCACTCCTGTCAATCACTGGTAAGATCCTTGAGACAATAATCTCAAGACAAATGACAGAGTTTTTTGATATTCACTCACTACTTTGTGATCGTCAATATGGCTTCAGGAAAGGTTACTCTGCTGCTGATCTGTTGTTAAACCTCTTCACTAAGTGGCACCAGTCACTGGATGAATCCAAAGTCAGCTGTGTGGTAGCACTGGACATTGCTGGTGCTTTCGACCGGGTGTGGCACCAGGGCCTCTTAGCAAAACTTCAAGCACTGGGAATTGCAGGCTCAACGCTATGTCTCCTCAGTGATTACCTTCATGGTAGATCTCTAAGTGTAGTTCTCAATGGAAGACATCCTATTGGGGCAAGTGTTCCACAAGGAAGCGTGCTGGGACCATTGTTATGGAATGTCTACTTCAACGACCTTCTTCATCTCATCCCAGAATCACATGCATATGCAGATGACTGTACACTGACATTCACTTATCCGAGAGAAGAAATGCCAGCTGTTCTAAGCTACATCAATCACCAGCTAAGAGTTATATCAGCTTGGGGAAATAAATGGCAAGTAACATTTGCACCTGAGAAAAGGCAAATGATGATCGTCTCTAGGCACCATGATGGTAATGCTGGTGCAGTAGTAAGGATGAATGGGAGGGCGTTGGCACCTGGAGTGCCAACGCCCTCCCATGGTTAGTTTGGAGTCAAATTTCACCTGGGGTGAAATTTGACTCCAAACTAACCATAAAGAACCATGTTGTAAATTTAGTAAACAAGGCAGCCAGGAAGCTTACAGCACTTCCCCGTATCTCGCATCTGCTTGACAGTAGGGGTTGCAAGATTCTGTACGAGGCACAAGTACGCTTACACCTTGAGTATGCACCACTTTCTTGGTTTGCCTGCCCCCCCTCTCATCTGCGACTTCTTGACAGAGTGGAGAACAGAGCAAGACGTCTCATCTCTCGCCAGGACCCATCCTGGATAGATCTGTCATTTCAGCAGAGCCTTCAACACAGGAGGGATGTGGGTGGCCTTACTGCTATGTATAAGGCAAATAAATATTGTCAAAGTACCACACTTGGGTCCACTTCCAGGACAGCGTGAAACAAGCTTTTATGCCACAAGACGGGCAGAAAGCAGCAACTTCACTCTGGCTGTACCCTTCTCCAGAACATCACTCCATCTTAGATCATATATACCCAGGATGACTCGAGTATGGAACACATTCGTACAGCATAATGATGTCATCGAGATAACGTCAGTTGATCAAATGAAAATGCTGGCCCACAGATGGCTCCAACTTCATCCTGTTCCCTACTTGTATGTCTCATAACAATAAAAATGCTTTCAAATGAGCTGATGTAGGTAACAGCTCTTAACTTGTCAATAAAGTTAAGAATCCTTAACTTGTAAATAGCTTGTCAATAAAACTAGGGATCCTTAACCTTGTCAAACCCTGTGTAAAAAAAAAAAAAAAAAAAAAAAAAAAAAAGAGAGAGGGAGAGAGAGAGAGAGAGAGAGAGAACAATGACAATCTGCACGCTTCGTTGGTCTTCCAATATACCATCGTCCTCTCACTGATTTACATGGACACAGGCAGTTGCACACTCAAAACCTCCATTCCCACGTTCTCTCATCCCTCTTACTGCTGCCTCTCTTCCCGATTTTCCTCTTCCTCATCATCATTGTCGTCGTCCGCTTCGTCTTCCTCCTCCTCTTCCTTCCTCTCCTCCATATTCTCATCAAATTCTCTCGCTTCCTTCTTTATTTCCTACTCCCTTTACCACTTTATTTCTTTTCACCTTTCCTTTCCCACAACTCCCTCAGCTATCTTTTCTCCATTCTCTTCATTCTTTCATCTCCTCCTCCTCCTCCTCCTCCTCCTTCTCTGCCTCATCCGTCCTTCACCAGGTGTTTTCTTCGTTGTTTTATTGATGTTATCTGACTTGCAGAAAATTATATTACGCGACTTTGATAATTCGCTAATCTAATACCAGAAGCGAAAGTTTTCATTGTGAGTGTTGGGCGCGACTCCAGCCACCTCGCTCGTTACGGCGCGACTCCAGCCACCTCGCTCGTTACGGCGCGACTCCAGCCACCTCGCTCGTTACGGCGCGACTCCAGCCACCTCGCTCGTTACGGCGCGACTCCAGCCACCTCGCTCGTTACGGCGCGACTCCAGCCACCTCGCTCGTTACGGCGCGACTCCAGCCACCTCGCTCGTTACGGCGCGACTCCAGCCACCTCGCTCGTTACGGCGCGACTCCAGCCACCTCGCTCGTTACGGCGCGACTCCAGCCACCTCGCTCGTTACGGTGCGACTCCAGCCACCTCGCTCGTTAAGGCGCGACTCCAGCCACCTCGCTCGTTACGGCGCGACTCCAGCCACCTCGCTCGTTACGGCGCGACTCCAGCCACCTCGCTCGTTACGGCGCGACTCCAGCCACCTCGCTCGTTACGGCGCGACTCCAGCCACCTCGCTCGTTACGGCGCGACTCCAGCAACCTCGCTCGTTACAGCGCGAATACAGCCACCTCGCTCGTTACAGCGCGACTCCAGCCACCTCGCTCGTTACGGCGCGACTCCAGCCACCTCGCTCGTTACGGCGCGACTCCAGCCACCTCGCTCGTTACGGCGCGACTCCAGCCACCTCGCTCGTTACGGCGCGACTCCAGCAACCTCGCTCGTTACAGCGCGAATACAGCCACCTCGCTCGTTACAGCGCGACTCCAGCCACCTCGCTCGTTACGGCGCGACTCCAGCCACCTCGCTCGTTACAGCGCGACTCCAGCCACCTCGCTCGTTACGGCGCGACTCCAGCCACCTCGCTCGTTACGGCCTCCCTATACACTGTGAATTAGGTTTGCTGTTCGTCTCTCTTGTTTTGCTTGATGATGGGAAGGGCTTTATATCCAAGGAAATGGAGCGACCCTCCTCTTCCTTGGATCGAAACTGATTGCCTCTCACCCCATAGTGCTGTATGACTCATACAGGTTTAGTGTTTCCTTATAAATATGAAGATTATATTTTGCCTTTATGTGCCTCGTCCGCAACAGAAAATGACTAGCAATCTGACACACTACACCATGCTGGAACAATCACAGTTAATCCATAACTTTGAGAGAAAATTTTAAACAATGTTTCGCTCTGTTGTGGGTCATTATCATGTCATATCTAAGCCTCTGTCAACACCCTGAGAAATGTTTTTTTTTTTATTTGTTCTCATGTTTCATAGTTTGTATCGTCAACTACTAAATATATTTAATTTCCTTACCTAAAGGTTAATGATTTGTTGCAGTATTATCATTAATATGTCTAAATGAGGCGATAAACCCTACTAGGAAATGATGGAGTGTTATGCAGGGTTCTGCATGACATTGTAATGTACATATAGTGGAGAAGTGTGCCATAATAGTATGAATGTTATAATTGTAAATAATAATTTTATAATTCATAATGTGCATTTGGGGGCACTGTAAAGTACTCTAACTGTAATTATAAAGAAATCCGGCTAGGTAGTTATTTTCCAACTGTGTTTGGGTACGCGGGGTAAGCGTGGCTTGCGGGAGTCACGGGGGATCAGCATGGTGTGGAGGCTGGCGTCGGAGATGCTGTGTGTTTAAGCTAAGTTTGTAGTTGTGTACTCCTTTTGTTTAACCAACTCAAGCCATAGGCTCTTCTATGGCTTACCTGTATGCCCACCTAGGCTCTGACATGGTCAGGGTGCTGTGCGATGAGTGAGGAAATAAGAAATGGGGTTTGTAGTAGAGTAGTGACGGCCTGGCGCTGACTAGGCCTAGTGGTTATGGTGGCTGGACCTCCAGCCAGCTGTTTCTTGTGCACCCTCATTTGGGCATTTAGGATTAAGGTGTTTCTAGAGTGTGTATATAATGTTATGTTGAATAAATAGATATATTTTCCTAACTGGAATTTTTGCCTAACACTCTGTTAACCAACCCATTGAAGTAACACATACTGGTTTAGCGCTTTCTGTTTTGGGATAGCCCTGGGTGGCCTGTTCATGCTTGAGATGTGTGTAACTTATACCTTTGCCCTTAGACAAAGCTCAAGCCCCCAGCTATCCCACATTTCTGCATAACATGGAGGATCGATCCTTCATCCTCAAAACGTGAGACAGACTTGCCACCTCATGAACGCTTAGTTGTCAAATGATTTTTTTTTTTTGTGAAATGATCGTCAAACTGATATTCTAGCAGAGTCTGTGGTACACAGCCTCACCACGGTCGTAAACCGAACATTCGCTTCTATTCATCAGTCTAGGAAAATCATAAAACATAAAGTGTAAACTTCACAGATACTTGATATATAAAACATATAATATATATATATATATATATATATATATATATATATATATATATATATATATATATATATATATATATATATATATATATATATATATGTATATATGAGAGTGGGTGAGATGTTATCAACAAATTTTGTTGAAAATAAGAAAAAGTTTTGGAGTGAGATTAACAAGTTAAGGAAGCCTAGAGAACAAATGGATTTGTCAGTTAAAAATAGGAGAGGAGAGTTATTAAATGGAGAGTTAGAGGTATTGGGAAGATGGAGGGAATATTTTGAGGAATTGTTAAATGTTGATGAAGATAGGGAAGCTGTGATTTCGTGTATAGGGCAAGGAGGAATAACATCTTGTAGGAGTGAGGAAGAGCCAGTTGTAAGTGTGGGGAAAGTTCGTGAGGCAGGAGGTAAAATGAAAGGGGGTAAAGCAGCTGGGATTGATGGGATAAAGATAGAAATGTTAAAAGCAGGTGGGGATGTAGCTTTGGAGTGGTTGGTGCTATTATTTAATAAATGTATGGAAGAGGGTAAGGTACCTGGGGATTGGCAGAGAGCATGCATAGTTCCATTGTATAAAGGCAAAGGGGGCAAAAGAGAGTGCAAAAGTTATAGGGGGATAAGTCTGTTGAGTATACCTGGTAAAGTGTATGGTAGAGTTATTATTGAAAGAATTAAGAGTAAGACGGAGAATAGGATAGCAGATGAACAAGGAGGCTTTAGGAAAGGTAGGGGGTGTGTGGACCAGGTGTTTACAGTGAAACATATAAGTGAACAGTATTTAGATAAGGCTAAAGAGGATTTTGTGGCATTTATGGATTTGGAAAAGGCATATGACAGGGTGGATAGGGGGGCAATGTGGCAGATGTTGCAGGTGTATGCAACACACACACACACACACACACATGAAACACATCAGAGGGTGTTCAGCAGGGTGACCCACTCGCTCCACTTCTCTTATGCTTGGCAGTAAGAGAACTAACTTCCAGCCTATGCAGTAAGCTCAATATCTGGTACCTGGATGACGGCACTCTGACAGGTACTGAAGAGTCCCTGGTGGGGGACCTACAACTGGTGAAAACACAGGGAGAAGACTTGGGACTCATCCTCAATCCCTCCAAGTGTGAAATCATCACAGCGAACCAGGAAATAATCAATGCTGTGCGAAGAATCCTCCCAGAAGTCTCTACTACCACTCCGTCCAACAGTACCCTCTTGGGAGCACCGCTGGGTCACCAGGCCATCGACACTGTCCTCAGGGACAAATTGAATGACCTGATGAGAATGGATTAGAGAATAAGCAATCTTGATGCCCATGATGCTCTGCATCTCCTCACAAAGTGGCTTACTATGCCAAGACTCACTTACTTCCTGAGGTGTGCACCCTCTTTTGACAACCCAGCACTCGATGAATATGACGCACACCTGAGATCAACTTTAAAGAAGGCACTGAACCTGTCACTAGAGGATCAGCAAGGGGATCAGGCAATCCTCCCAGTGCGACTGGGAGGTATAGGGGTACGCAAAGCAACGCATGTTGCTTTACCTGCTTTTCTGTCTTCGTGTGTGGCTTCCAGTGCATTAGCCAAAAAGATAGTTCCCGAACGCTTGAGAGACGTGGTAGGAGCTCAAGACCCCAGGTTTACTGAAGCAGCGATTCGGTGGGACACCCTTACAGACTCCTCCAGTAGACCAGCTCCTCCCAAACAGCACAAACAGTCCCACTGGGACAAACCGATCATGGAAAAAATCGCCAACACAATGCTCTCCACCGCTTCAGGAAAGGACAAAGCTCGTCTCCTGGCAGTGAAGGCACCACACTCGGGAGATTTCCTGTTAGCTGTTCCCAATTCCTCTCTGGGCACCCGTCTCGACCCACAGGCCATTCGGATTGGTGTTGCTCTTCGCCTAGCCACCCTAGTCCTCACCGAACATAGGTATATTTGCGGCAGGGCGACAGCTGATCAATTCGGACTTCATGGTCTCGTGTGTCACACAGCAGAAGGGAAGTATGCCAGACATGAGGAGGTCAATGACATCATAAAGAGAAGCCTCGCCACAGCTCGTTGCCCAGCTCAACGGGAACCCCAAGTACAGAGGTCTGATGGAAGTCAAAAGCGTCCTGATGGAGCCACTATGCTACCCTGGAAGGATGGAAAGCAGATTGCCTGGGACTACACCTGTGCCGCCATATTGGCAGACACCTACTTGCCATACTCCGTAGTGGAAGGGGGTGGAGCTGCCAGCCACAGGGAGATCCAGAAGATCCGAAAATATGAAGACCTTCCCCCTTGCAATAACTTCATTCCAATAGGGTCGGAAACCCTTGGGGCAGGGGGCAAGTGTGTTCTAAAGTTCCTCAAAGAGTTGGGTGAAAAGCTCACCTTAGAAACCAAGGACCACAGGGCGACCAGTTTCCTCTTTCAGAGACTCAGTGTTGCGATCTAGAGAGGAAATGCCTGCAGCATTCTGGGCACACGGCCCACCGCCGGGGAGCTGGACGAAGTATTCGAGATGTAGCTCTGAGTTACCTATGTTGTTTTACTTTCCATTGTATTTTTGTATATGTTTGGCCAATGTATTTTGTCTTTAAATAAAAGATACTTGAAATATAGGGGGTGGTAGGAGAAAATTCTCAAACAGCTTCAGGGAGAGCCTTGAGTTTTCCCTGAAGCAAGTTTATTCTTTTCTCTGAGGATGAGGGTCCCTAGGACAGTTCTGGAGGTGGTACCTCCCTATGTATATATATATATATATATATATATATATATATATATATATATATATATGTAGTAAGAAGCGACTAAAATGCCAGGTGCAATAAGCTAGTAATCCTTTCCTCCTCCTGTATATGTTACTAAAATAAAAAAAAGAAAAACTTCATAAAACTAGGATGCTTAAATGTGCGTGGATGTAGTGCAGATGATAAGAGAGATAAATGAGAATGTTATGAATAAAAAGAGGCTGGATATCCTAGCACTAAGTTAAAGCTGAAGGGGGTAGGTGAACTTCAGTGAGGAGAAATAAATGTGACTAGGTGAGGAAAATTTGAGAGAGTTAGAGATAAGGAAGTGGTAGCTATAATGTTGAAGGATCAGTTATGGCAGGAGAAGAGGGAATATAAATGGATAGATTCAAGAATTATATTGATCAAAATAAGGGTCGGTTACGAAAAGTGGGTTTCAATAAGTGTTTATGCAAACCATACCCCGGCTGGGATTGAATCCGCGGTCAGAGAGTCTCAAAACTCCAGCCCGTCGCTTTAGCCACTAGACCCGCTAGCCACGATAAGATTCGTCCAACTAGGTATATTTCTACACCATAGGAAGGTTAGCACAGGCACCACTGTGACCACAAATGCATTTGTGGTCACAGTGGTGCCTGTGCTAACCTTCCTGTGGTGTAGAAATATACCTAGTTGGACGAATCTTATTGTGGCTAGCGGGTCTAGTGGCTAACGCGACGGGCTAGAGTCTTGAGACTCTCTGACCGCGGGTTCAATCCCGGCCGGGGTATGGCTTTTGCAATCGTGTCATTACGATTTCGTGAGTCAAGTGTTTATGCACTTTGAGAAGAAAGGAGTGTCGAGGAGAGATAGAGATTTGGGGAAATGTTGAGTGTTTATTGAGTTTAGAACCAAGTCTGAGTAATTGTGGTAGGAGCTCTGAGTGCCAAAGTGGGAGAAAAAGTTATAGAGGTCGGGGTAGGTAAGTTTGAGGTGCTAGCGGTAAATAATAATGTTTTTTTTTTTTCTGAATTTTGTTTGGAAAGAGGTTTGGAAATAGGTAATACATATTTTAAGAAAAAATGATAGAGAGAGTAATAATACTAGTTTGTTAGACTATGTATTGGTGGATAAAAGTTTGAGTGGTAAACTAGACGATATGCATGTTTATAAAGGGGCAGCAGATATATTGGATCATTTTTTTAGTTATACCTACAGTGAAAGTAAAATATATATGGATTATAGGGAGAGTGGTATCGGAAAGTAAGAGGTGAAGGTTTATAAACTAAAGGAGGAGGCAGTTAGGACAAAATAAAAGCAACTATTGGTAGAAACATGGACAAGTGAGGGTAAAGGCAATGAGGTCGCAAAGGTATGGGGTAGATTTAAACATGCTGTGTTAGTGTTCAGTAGAAGGTTAACCCACCTGTGATAATTAATCAATGTCCAATACTGCACTAATGATATACAGATACAAACATCACAGAGCTCTTTCCCACAAAAGTATAAAGGTGTGCAATTCCCTAGCACACGACCGAAGTCCATACAAGATAGAGTGCAAGCACTATCTGGACATAGAGATGCTAAGTCAACAAATGACTTCTCAGTAAGTATTAATTATAACCACAATATAACGACGTAAAATATGTGTTTGTGCATATGGCACTTTATTATGAATACTTTTAGGCAACATCTCAGAGCAGGATCCCCTCTAAGTCATTAAGTTAAAGATTACTATAGAGGGTCTCCTTCACTAAACACGCGTCCTCACATGACTTAAAATCCGGAAGACACCTGCTCCCAGGGCTCAGTCTACAATGAATATGGAATTCAGATGACACATCTTTCCTAAGATTAAGTCCCACCATAGATAAAGCCTACTAAACCTTAGTTCAACACGGGAAATAGCCAGAACTCAAGTGTCAGTCGATATGACAGCCAGAACCTAATTCCACAAGTTTGCACACAATACACTGCAGACACTAGATCAAACTCTGAAGGTAAGGCCGCAATGACATATTGTGCATTGAATGTGTTTGCGACTGTGTCTATGTTTATTGTATACACTGACTGGTGTACTTAGCATGGCTTCCTTCGTCAGCGAGTGATGGCTGACTGCCTGAATATCACCAGGGTGAGAACATTCCTGGGCTGCACCTGGAACCTAGCCAATACTAAGAGCCTCCCACTGCATGTCAAGTAACATTGTTCAACTCAGGAGTAGCACTCAACTGGGGAATGTCTACCGGGCCACCCTTATGAGCACCACAATTAGCTAACATAAAATGGGCAAGCCTATCCTTATAATTAATAAAAGTAAACAATGTCTGGCATATAAGCAAAGGAACCTAAACAAAGTCACAGTTTCCACAGCATAACATGGCCAGCAAAAATTTTACACAACTTCTGGTAAAAAAATTTCAATATTCAGATACTGGATAGGTTCTCTACTTTTTTTTCTGAGTCAAAGAAGACGTAAGAATTTATTTTTTTTAGTGTGCAATGTATTTCACATATTTTATCCTCTCGCTTCTGCCAAGAAAAAGATAAAAATTCTCTTCCACTCCTTTCTTCATTATTGATTGTCCTCATTAACTTGTTACAAAAATAAAACATTTGCTTGTTAGAAAAAGAGGAACCATTTGCATCTCTAACGAGAGGCATCATTTTCATGGTTAGAGGCATTATTTGCATGATTCGAGAGAGGTATTAGTTGCATGATTAAGTGAGGCATTATTTGCATGGTTAAGACAGGCATTATTTGCATGGTTAAGAGAGAGGCATTATTTGCATGGTTAAGAGGCATCATTTGCATGATTCGAGAGAGGTATTAATTGCATGATTATGAGAGGCATCATTTGCATGGTTAAGAGAGGCATCATTTGCATGGTTAAGAGAGGCATTATATGCATGGGTAAGAGAGGTATCATTTTCATGGTTGAGAGAGGCACTTTTTGCATGGTTAAGAGAGGCATTATTTGCATGGGTAAGAGAGGCATTATTTGCATGGGTAAGAGAGGCATTATTTGCATGGGTAAGAGAGGCATTATTTGCATGGGTAAGAGAGGCATTATTTGCATGGTTAAGAGAGGCATTATTTGCATGGGTAAGAGAGGCATTATTTGCATGGGTAAGAGAGGTATCATTGGCATGGTTAGAGAGAGCCATTATTTGCGTGATTAAAGACAGGATTCACTAACATGTTGGGAAAGATGAATCACTTGCATGTTAGCAGATAATATTTACCTACATGTCAGAAAAGAGGAATCACTTCCAGTTTAGCAGAGAAGAACTATTCAGATGTTAGACACGAAGATTTGTTTACAACTTAGATGAAGGCAACTCTATCATACAGTTAAGAAGACGGGAACTTTTGCACATAAGAAAAGATAAATCTACACCTTCTGTTTCGTAAATTTTATGCTATTGCATTTTTACCAGTTGAATCACATAGTTATACGCCATGTAATTTTAACAGTGATTTGTGTTATCCATCTTAGTGTCGATTTTTGTCTATGGATTTTTTTTTTTTAATATTTGCTGTTTTATGCATTCTGTAGTTTAATGAATTTTGTTAATTTCGTTAAATTTTGAGAAATAGACAAGCAGTAAACCCGTAAGGGTTTAACGTACTATTAATTAAGCTTATTGTGGATGAATTGCTCCAGTGATTTGTTGAAATTTATTAATGATAAATTCCAGAATAAGTTTTTTCCCCAGTGAAGTAAGTTTTATTATTGTTTATTTATCTGTTGTTGATTGAATGAATTGTTTATTTATTGACTGATTTGTTTATCGATGTATTGGTTTGTTTACCGCTTACTTTCCTTGTGTGTTCTACTAAACATTGGGGAAAAAGTTTACAATAAACTTTCCCCTTTAATGAAGCAACAGTCGAATTTATTTTCTTAGTTTGTTGTTCTCTCTTTAATTGATAAGACACTTGTGCAACATCTCAGTATCTTTATTCTGGAAACGTTTCAGTCCAATGCAGAGAAAGGGGGAAGATATGGAGGAGTTTGAGGTGATCAGTCCCTCAGGCTGGAGCCAATGTGTTTAGTCCAACAATACTGGAAGACTGAAGACTCCAGGCTAATTAATTGATTACCTTAAACTCCTCATCATTTTCCACCTTTCTCTACATTGGACTGAAACGTTTCCAGAATAATGACACCCAAATGTTTTCTAAACCGTTTATTCTCTTCTCTCCTTAACTACCTGATCGATGGAGTTGTTGTTTTGTGATAGTCTTGTTTTAAACAAACCTGAGCGGTAATTCGTGGTTGTTTTCCCCACCGCTGGAGCGTGAGCCGCGATATGTAAATATCGTATTGGCTTCGACGTTCTCCTAACACTCATTCCACATTCGGACTCGGTTTCACGGATCCAAAACGGCTACTGTGAATGGTTTTCCGTTCAGTCCACCGACTTTTCTGCTTCTCTTTTTATATTTTTTGTTTTGTGTGTGTGTGTGTGTGTGTGTGTGTGTGTGTGTGTGTGCTTGGAACGCACACAGGCGTGGTGTTTTTTCTCCTTTAACATTCCGGCGTTTTTCTCTTCAAAATTCCATTGAGGTGTTTGTCTCTGTATTGAAGTGAAATATTTCTAAAGAAATGTCTTTTTTTCCTCTCTCTAGCTCTCTTCTCTTTTCTTCTTTCTTTCTCTCTCTCTCTCTCTCTCTCTCTCTCTCTCTCTCTCTCTCTCTCTCTCTCTCTCACACACACATACACACACACAAATAACCAAAGGCTTACCTTAAGAGAACAACCTTGCCAGCCAATGCTCGCCTGGAAAATCTGAGAATAACCTTCAGGAATCTCAACAAAGAGTCATGTCGGGTGATTTATACAACACTTTTCAGGCAACGAGACTTGGTTCCAGAGGTAAGAGGTGTCAGCTATAAAGATAAGATAATGGAATTGAATCTAACTACCCTGGAGGACTGGAACCACCAGAGGAGATGACACAGAAAATACTCAGAGGAATTAATAGGACAGACAAGAATAGGTTGTCTGAGAAGCCAGGAGAGATATCATAACTAGAATGAAAATACTCAAGATTTGTTAGGACAGAAAGGAATAGGCTGTTTGAGGGGCGAGAAACAGGTACTCAGTGGCACAACTGGAAGTTAAAGACACATATGAGTCACAGGGATGTCAAGAATTACTTTTTCACGTTCAGGGTGGTAGGGATGTAGAATGATCTCGGCAAAGAAGAGGTGAAAGCAGATTAGTTTTAAGAATAGGTACGATAGGGCCCGCGAAGATGGGAAAGTTAATATGGCAAGCGAGACGTTGAGAGGCAGGGCCAGGAGCTACGAATCGACCCCTACAGCCACATATAAGGTGAGTACAGACAAACGCACAATCGCACACATACACACACACTCATGGTGCAGGGAGAGTGACCCAGTAGCGACCCGCGAAGAGGCGGGGCCAGGAACTGTGACTCGAGCCATGCAACCACAACTAGGTGATCACACACACGCACACACACACACACTCTCTCCCACACCAGTGTAACGAGAAGTTTGTAAATAAAAGCAACAATAGGTATTGCATGCCGTAAAGCTGGCAGCTTAATGACCACATGCAGCTTGATAAAGCTCTTCACAGTGGGAAACAATGTCAGAATAAAAGCGTACTCTACAATCTATATCTTTGTCTTAGTCCAATAAACTGTTTGTATATTTGCTGAGGCACCCTTATGTGAGAGTGTTGTGTATCCCACGACCATTCCTCTCATTTATCTTTCTCTTATATATCATAGTGCTTACTGGAGTAACGAAGACAATTACCAATATGACACTTTTTTCAAATACTTAGCAAATTGTTCAGAAAAATCTGAATATCCAGTAGAGATATAAGGTCATATAATTATTATACTTTATGCCATTATCCGCTACTTCAAGGCCTCTAGGTATCTTCTACGTCATGATCAGGTTTCCAGTGAGATTCTCGATATTTTATTGTTGTGAGATTTAACTCATTAATCTTGCCTAGTTTCTCGTGCTCATGCAGGTCTACATGCAAAGTTTAAAAACGAAGAAAGGCTGGAAGTAACGAAGAAAACCAAGCAACTAGAGAAGAAAAACCTTGGGAATAACCAGGAAAGATGGGATTAAAACGAAGAAAATCAAGGAGTAAACGAAGCAAGACTCAGAGTAAATGAAAAAAGCCTCGTAGCAAACGAAGAAAGCCTGGGAATAAGTGAAAAATTATTGGGAAAAAACGAAGATCGTAAAGTAAACTAAGAAGATCAAGAAACAAACATCACAACTTGTCTCCCGAAGCACGTACAAAAAAAAAAAAAAATACCGGCGGGCGCACATTAGCAAATATAAGGAAAGTTTTTCAGAAAACTCTTTCCCAGAAGTACTACTGATCTTCGTGACTGTAGTGTCCAACATCTGACACAAAAAACACAACACGAAACACGAGACAAAATACAGAGGCGCGCTACCGGGACTGTAGGCGAAATGAGAAACAGAAGCAACCAAGAAAGGTTAGCCGACTCTGTCTCATACCTCTGGAAGAGTGTGAACCCAGAGACACGATCAAGACAAAGAAAATAATCCCGGACTTATTCAAGGGGGACAAGGACAGACTATTAAACAGGGAAGGGATTAAGATGAGGGGATGCAGGTGGAAACTTAATACCCACATAAGTCATGCAGATGTTACGAAATTGTTTTAGAGTTCTGGAATAACAGAGGCCGGAAATAATCTAGGGAAGGATGTAGGTAAATGGCATAGTTATTTCACACACATTAACACATATGAGTATAGCGTGAAAATTAAAGATTTTATAAGCATTGTTGAAAGGTTAAATAAGGTAAGTGAAGATGATGAGAAGAATATTTTTTAAAAGTGTAACAGGAGTGTACAGAGTTGTAAAATATTTTTTTTTCATCGAGACGTGTACAGAATAGATAATAATTAAATGGTATATAATGGAATTAAGATATTTCTGAAGTATTTTATGCTAACATGGCTGGAGAAATCTTAAAAGATTAGAACTGAGAGACATTTAAAATGAGAAGAAACCTGATGAAAAATGCTTAATTGAAGTTGAAATGAGAAAAAAATTATTTAAATTCCCTTGTATTCAAGAGAAACTATTCAGCGTAGAGAAGAGAGAGAATAAGAAGTAAAGGAGGAATGGCAATATTGTTAAAAAAAATACAAATTACAGAAACTGGAATAAAAACACACACAAATTATTTTTTTAGTGATTTACGAGGAAACTGAAGGAAAGAGAGTCCTGGTATTGGATGCACACAAGCCAGTCTTCAGTAACACTTGGGAGATAGAAGAGTTTAATGACGGATTACTTGAAGTACTAAGAGGAAAGATGATTAAACACTTGGAAAACAAAATATATTATGCGAGTATCTTTGTGGCTGATTGTTAAATATGTTTATTTTGAATGGTCCTGAAGTGCAAGAATTAACAAGCATAAAAACGGTTTTAATTTCGGACAACAAGTTTAAAGAAAATAACAAATACTTTGTTATAGAAATACTTTTTATTTCATAAATAGAAAAAATACTCCCATATCAAATAACACAGCAGTGAATTAGGACAATAAGATACAGACATACAACATATTACCAATTATTTTCAAAGTTACACCTCATCTATGACGTGTCAGTGGAAGCTGTCAGACTAGTGTGGCCGTGAATAAATATCCAAAATTCTCAAAGGCGCATTAGTAATATTTACATATATATACAAACTCAGAATCCCCCTACTATTAAATTTCAGAATACGTGTAAATTATTTAATTTAAACGATTTTACAACTAAATAAAATAAATTAGTTTTAATTACAAATTTCCCAAGCAAAATTACGCAATTATAACTCTCACCCTTCATTGAGAAACAGATAGGCCTATTAAAGAGGCGAAAATGACATAGCATAACTTATATTTAATCCCGGGAAAATTCATGACTGAGGAGCCTATTTCAGCATGGGACTGTGTTGACACATAACCCGAGTATAACCGTAATGCAAATATCTTCGTAATATATATATTAACGAAGACTCAAAATCTGCAGGATGACTTGCACAAATTAGAAGCGCAAGGAGTAACAAGTGGACGATGGAAAGTAATGAAAGATAATGGCCATCTAAGGAAACTGGGAGAAAGCGACATCAAGCCACATGAAAAAGAAAGGCTGAGTCAAAATGATGAAAGAACCAGACAAAGAAAACCCTTATGAGTTATTGTTAAGAAAAATAGCTACGGGAAGATATAAACAATACTGTGAGACACTAATAAATAGCTTTGAAATGTGTGCAGAAAAAAAGTTAAATGGAAAGTTTTTGCGAGATATATAAGGAGAGAACTGACCACAATTAACAACAAAAATATGAATTATCCCAAACATTTCAAAGAAAATTTTCATTACAGCTGCCAGTGTAACTGGCGAGTTATAATGAAAGATAATTATATACAAGACGATAAAAGAACTTGAACGAGGAAGTAAAGTCGATAGCACCAGCAAAAGAGATAACAAAAGACTGCAATTGTAAATTAAAGAAAAAGTGGAGACGAGGGAATACTAGGAATGTTTCATTCATAAATTGGTTAATTGGCAAATGGAGGCAGTAGATTAGATGTTGTCACCGAAGTGACTAGTTTATTATGTACCCCATATCCACCTTGATGAAGGTAGAACATGAGCATATGGATACATAAAGGACCTAGGAACCAGACCCCATTGTTATGTACCCCACATCCACCTTGATGAGGCTAAAACATAAGCATATGGATACATAAAGGACCTAGGAACCAGACCCCATTATTATGTACCCCATATCCACCCTGATGAGGGTAGGACATGAGCATACGAATACATAAAAGACCTAGGAACCAGACCCCATTATTATGTACCCCACATCCACCTTGATGAGGCTAAAACATGAGCATATGGATACATAAAGGACCTAGGAACCAGACCCCATTATTATGTACCCCATATCCACCCTGATGAGGTTAGGACATGAGCATATTAATACATAAAGGACCTAGGAACCAGACCCCAAGAGGGTTAACAGGACTACATCTGGATTTAGATTTACAGTTGACATATCCCTTAAAAGCAAATTTGTGAAATTTGCTTAATATATCTGGTATCATATTTACAGAAAGATATCTTGAGATATCACACAAGTTATTATACTGATGTAACCAGGAGCAGCACTCTGCTGCTGTAACCAGGAACAGCACTCTGCTGCTGTAACCAGGAGCAGCACTCTGCTGCTGTAACCAGGAGCAGCACTCTGCTGCTGTAACCAGGAGCAGCACTCTGCTGCTGTAACAACAAGCAGCAGTCTTCTGCTGTGTGTGTGTGTGTATGTGTGTGTGTGTGTGTGTGTGTGTGTGTGCGTGCGTGCGTGCGTGCGTTTTTGTGTGTGTGTGTGCGTGTGTGCAACCTCAACTAGATGAGTACACACACACACACACACACACACACACACACACACACACACACACACACACACACACACACACACAATGGATCAGAGAATACCTGACAGGGAGGCAACAACGAGTCATGGTACGTAATGATGTATCACAGTGGGCACCTGTGACGAGCGGGGTCCCACAGGGGTCGGTCCTAGGACCAGTGCTATTTTTGGTATATGTGAACGACATGACGGAAGGGTTAGACTCAGAAGTGTCCCTGTTTGCAGATGATGTGAAGTTAATGAGGAGAATTAAATCTGATGAGGACCAGGCAGGACTTCAAAGAGACCTGGACAGACTGGACACCTGGTCCAGCAAATGGCTTCTCGAATTTAATCCTGCCAAATGCAAAGTCATGAAGATAGGGGAAGGGCACAGAAGACCACAGACAGAGTATAGGCTAGGTGGCCAAAGACTGCAAACCTCACTCAAGGAGAAAGATCTTGGGGTGAGTATAACACCGAGCATGTCTCCGGAAGCACACATCAATCAGATAACTGCTGCAGCATATGGGCGCCTGGCAAACCTGAGAACAGCATTCCGATACCTTAGTAAGGAATCATTCAAGACACTGTACACCGTGTATGTCAGGCCCATACTGGAGTATGCAGCACCTGTTTGGAACCCGCACTTGATAAAGCACGTCAAGAAACTAGAGAAAGTACAAAGGTTTGCGACAAGGTTAGTTCCAGAGCTAAGGGGAATGTCCTATGAAGAAAGATTAAGGGAAATCGGCCTGACGACACTGGAGGACAGGAGGGTCAGGGGAGACATGATAACGACATATAAAATACTGCGTGGAATAGACAAGGTGGACAAAGACAGGATGTTCCAGGGAGGGGACACAGAAACAAGAGGCCACAATTGGAAGTTGAAGACACAAATGAGTCAGAGAGATAGTAGGAAGTATTTCTTCAGTCATAGAGTTGTAAGGCAGTGGAATAGCCTAGTAAATGACGTAGTGGAGGCAGGAACCATACACAGTTTTAAGACGAGGTTTGATAAAGCTCATGGAGCGGGGAGAGAGAGGGCCTAGTAGCAACCCGTGAAGAGGCGGGGCTAGGAGCTAGGACTCGACCCCTGCAACCACAAATAGGTGAGTACAAATAGGTGAGTACACACAAAGAGCAATACATAGAGTCACTTTCACAATCAGGATGCAAATTCGATAGTCAGTGATATCAGCCAGTCAACAATATCAAGATCATCCTGAGGTTATTGTCTCTAGGATTGTGTCATCTGCGGCCATAGTAGTGGTGGTTGTGCTGGTGGTGGTGGTGGTGATGGTGGTGGTGGTGGTGATGGTAGTGGTCGTGGTGGTGGTGGTGGTGGTGGTGGGGGTGGTGATGGTAGTGGTGGTGGTGGTGGTGGTGGTGGTGGTGGTGGTGATGGTGGTTGTGGTAGTGGTGGTGGTGGTGGTGGTGGCTTTGGTGATGGTGTGCCTTTTTGTTATTTATTTTTGGTGATGGTCGTGATGATGGTGATGATGGTGGTGGTGGTGGTACAGTTGGCGGTGGTAGTATATGTAGCGGTGGTGCTGATTGTCTGGTCATACTCCCTGGTATAGTGTCAGTCTGGTCATACTCCCTGGTATAGTGTCAGTCTGGTCATACTCCCTGGTACAGTGTCAGTCTGGTCATACTCCCTGGTATAGTGTCAGCCTGGTCATACTCCCTGGTATAGTGTCAGTCTGGTCATACTCCCTGGTACAGTGTCAGTCTGGTCATACTCCCTGGTATAGTGTCAGCCTGGTCATACTCCCTGGTATAGTGCCAGTCTGGTCATACTCCCTGGTATAGTGCCAGTCTGGTCATACTCCCTGGTATAGTGCCAGTCTGGTCATACTCCCTGGTATAGTGCCAGTCTGGTCATACTCCCTGGTATAGTGCCAGTCTGGTCATACTCCCTGGTATAGTGTGTTACAAAAAACGCGATTTCTAAAAAGCTTAGAAATCTCCAGTGAATACTAGCAGGGACTGCCCTTCTAGGATCCAGCCTGTTACTGGGTTTTCGTAACAAGTAGTCAGTATCCTTGTCCATTTATCCATTAGAATTCAATAAGAATTATTAGTGCTTCAGGATTACAACTGGTAGGCTACTAACTAGAGAAATTAAAATTTAATAAATTTATTAAGTTGTCTAGGCGTATAACAAATTAAATTAAATTAATATCAACAAAATAATAATAATCACTTCTCTCGTGTACAGTAGTATTGTGCTGAAAGCACATATCACATTTATAATTCTTAAGTACCGTCTGGTACATTAACATTTAATAAGATATTACAAATATGTACAAGTAAGATTGTGTGTATGTGTGTAAGTGCTCTAAGTAGTTCGCTATGTCTCAAGACTCGACTGGACTTAAACAAGTGACTGACAAAGTCCTCAAATAAACTAACTTCTTGAACAACTGGCAATCAGAACAGTCTCCTTGAACAATAAAAATAATGCTAAGCCCAATAGCAATATAACAAGCAACTGCGACACAGAATCAGGATCAAGGAGATAATATAATGACACTAAGTAGGGACCATCTGCAGATCCTCCACAAAAGTCACAAAACTCCCATACTACTGAATCTAAGTTCAGCATAAGAAAATACCCGACTGTGACAGTACACAGATACTAGTACAAATTAGGTCAGAAGCTATAGCTCAGGACCTGAGTTGCTCAGAGTGTCTAGGCGACACACAACCTCAGTACAACGTCGAAAATCACTAAGTCTATACAATGTTCTGTGAACAGAGTCCCACAAAACCAACAACAATAATGAGACAGAGACGATCTTCCAACAAGAGCCAGTAAGGGAGAGTTAGGCACTTGTCAGGAATACGTCCAACCAGCAAGCGAGTCTAGACCAGACTGAATACTTCAGGCGAGGTGTGATCACCCCCCCCCCTCGATCATGTGATAGCTCCGTGGACAGTTGCTGCTCAGCAACAGAGAAGCCGACAGAATAACGAGCCACAAGCGATAAGTACAGAAGTTAGACAATCAAGACTTGAACTGTATAGGAGCAAATAATATTATATGAATGTTTCATCCTACCTAACAACATAACTAAGTCAAATAATAAAATAAAGTCATATATTTACAATTTAGCTATTATCGCAAATATAAGCAATATAAAATTATATGAAAAGGTAATATACATTTTATACATATACATAATATACATCATATACATTGTAACCCATACAAAGGTTGCAACATAGAGTCAGTCTGGTCATACTCCCTGGAATAGTGTCAGTCTGGTCATACTCCCTGGTATAGTATCAGTCTGGTCATACTCCCTGGTATAGTGTCAGTCTGGTCATACTCCCTGGTATAGTATCAGTCTGGTCATACTCCCTGGTATAGTATCAATCTGGTCATACTCCCTGGTATAGTGTCAGTCTGGTCATACTCCCTGGTATAGTGTCAGTCTGGTCATACTCCCTGGTATAGTGTCAGTCTGGTCATACTCCCTGGTATAATGTCAGTCAGGTCATGCTCCCTGGTATAGTGTCAGTCTGGTCATGCTCCCTGGTATAGTGTCAGTCTGGTCATACTCCCTGGTATAGTGTCAGTCTGGTCATGCTCCCTGGTATAGTGTCAGTCTGATCATACTTCCTGGTATAGTGTCAGTCTGGTCATACTCCCTGGTATAGTGTCAGTCTGGTCATAATCCCTGGTATAGTGTCAGTCTGGTCATACTCCCTGGTATAGTGTCAGTCTGGTCATAATCCCTGGTATAATGTCAGTCTGGTCATGCTCCCTGGTATAATGTCAGTTTGGTCATACTCCCTGGTATAGTGTCAGTCTGGTCATGCTCCTTGGTATAGTGTCAGTCTGGTCATGCTCCCTGGTATAGTGTCAGTCTGGTCATACTCCCTGGTATAGTGTCAGTCCGGTCATACTCCCTGGTATAGTGTCAGTCTGGTCATGCTCCCTGGTATAGTGTCAGTCTGGTCATACTCCCTGGTATAGTGTCAGTCTGGTCATACTCCCTGGTATAGTGTCAGTCTGGTCATACTCCCTGGTATAGTGTCAGTCTGGTCATACTCCCTGGTATAGTATCAGTCTGGTCATACTCCCTGGTATAGTGTCAGTCTGGTCATACTCCCTGGTATAGTGTCAGTCTGGTCATACTCCCTGGTATAGTGTCAGCCTGGTCATACTCCCTGGTATAATGTCAGTCTGGTCATGCTCCCTGGTATAGTGTCAGTCTGGTCATGCTCCCTGGTATAGTGTCAGTCTGATCATACTTCCTGGTATAGTGTCAGTCTGGTCATACTCCCTGGTATAGTGTCAGTCTAGTCATAATCCCTGGTATAATGTCAGTCTGGTCATGCTCCCTGGTATAATGTCAGTTTGGTCATACTCCCTGGTATAGTGTCAGTCTGGTCATGCTCCTTGGTATAGTGTCAGTCTGGTCATGCTCCCTGGTATAGTGTCAGTCTGGTCATACTCCCTGGTATAGTGTCAGTCCGGTCATACTCCCTGGTATAGTGTCAGTCTGGTCATGCTCCCTGGTATAGTGTCAGTCTGGTCATACTCCCTGGTATAGTGTCAGTCTGGTCATACTCCCTGGTATAGTGTCAGTCTGGTCATACTCCCTGGTATAGTGTCAGTCTGGTCATACTCCCTGGTATAGTATCAGTCTGGTCATACTCCCTGGTATAGTGTCAGTCTGGTCATACTCCCTGGTATAGTGTCAGTCTGGTCATACTCCCTGGTATAGTGTCAGCCTGGTCATACTCCCTGGTATAATGTCAGTCTGGTCATAATCCCTGGTATAATGTCAGTCTGGTCATGCTCCCTGGTATAATGTCAGTTTGGTCATACTCCCTGGTATAGTGTCAGTCTGGCCATACTCCCTGGTATAATGTCAGTCTCGCCATGCTCCCTGGTATAGCGTCAGTCTGGTCATACTCCCTGGTATAGTGTCAGTCTGGTCATACTCCCTGGTATAATGTCAGTCTGGTCATTCTCCCTGGTATAGTGTCAGTCCGGTCATACTCCCCGGTATAATGTCAGTCTGGTCATTCTCCCTGGTATAGTGTCAGTCTGGTCATACTCCCTGGTATAGTGTCAGTCTGGCCATGCTCGCTGGTATAATGTCAGTCTGGTCATACTCCTTGGTATAATGTCAGTCTGGTCATGCTCCCTGGTATAGTGTCAGCCTGGCCATACTCCCTGGTATAATGTCAGTCTGGTCATACTCCCTGGTATAATGTCAATCTGGCCATGCTCCCTGGTATAGTGTCAGCCTGATCATACTCACTTGTCTAATGTCAGTCTGGTCATGCTCCCTGGTATAATGTCAGTCTGGTCATACTCCCTGGTATAATGTCAGTCTTGTCATGCTCCCTGGTATAGTGTCAGTCTGGTCATGCTCCCTGGAATAATGTCAGTCTGGTCATACTCCCTGGTATAATGTCAGTCTGGTCATTCTCCCTGGTATAGTGTCAGTCTGGTCATACTCCCTGGTATAATGTCAGCCTGGTCATACTCCCTGGTATAATGTCAGTCTGGTCATACTCCTTGGTATAATGTCAGTCTGGTCATACTCCCTATTATAATGTCAGTCTGGTCAAATTCCCTGGTATAATGTCAGTCTGGTCATACTCCCTGGTATAATGTCAGTCTGGTCATACACCCTGGTGTAATGTCAGTCTGGTCATGCTCCCTGGTATAATGTCAGTCTGGACATGCTCCCTGGTGTAATGTCAGTCTGGTCATTCTCCCTGGTATAGTGTCAGTCTGGTCATGCTCCCTGGTATAATGTCAGTCTGGTCATACTCCCTGGTATAATGTCAGTCTGGTCATTCTCCCTGGTATAGTGTCAGTCTGGTCATGCTCCCTGGTATAGTATCAGTCTGGTCATACTCCCTGGTATAATGTCAGTCTGGTCATGCTTCTTGGTACAATGTCAGTCTGGTCATACTCCCTGTTATAATGTCAGTCTGGGCATGCTCACTCGTATAATGTCAGTCTGGTCATACTCCATGGTATAATGTCAGTCTGGTCATTCTCCTTGGTATAGTGTCAGTCTGGTCATGCTCCCTGGTATAATGTCAGTCTGGTCATACTCCCTGGTATAAAGTCAGTCTGGTCATACTCCCTGGTATAATGTCAGTCCGGTCATACTCCCTGGTATAATGTCAGTCTGGTCATGCTCCTTGGTATAATGTCAGTCTGGTCATACTCCCTGGTATAATGTCAGTCTTGTCATGCTCCCTGGTATAGTGTCAGTCTGGTCATGCTCCCTGGAATAATGTCAGTCTGGTCATACTCCCTGGTATAATGTTAGTCTGGTCATTCTCCCTGTTATAGTGTCAGTCTGGTCATACTCCCTGGTATAATGTCAGTCTGGTCATACTCCCTGGTATAATGTCAGTCTGGTCATACTCCTTGGTATAATGTCAGTCTGGTCATACTCCCTATTATAATGTCAGTCTGGTCAAATTCCCTGGTATAATGTCAGTCTGGTCATACTCCCTGGTATAATGTCAGTCTGGTCATACACCCTGGTGTAATGTCAGTCTGGTCATGCTCCCTGGTATAATGTCAGTCTGGACATGCTCCCTGGTGTAATGTCAGTCTGGTCATTCTCCCTGGTATAGTGTCAGTCTGGTCATGCTCCCTGGTATAATGTCAGTCTGGTCATACTCCCTGGTATAATGTCAGTCTGGTCATTCTCCCTGGTATAGTGTCAGTCTGGTCATGCTCCCTGGTATAATATCAGTCTGGTCATACTCCCTGGTATAATGTCAGTCTGGTCATGCTTCTTGGTACAATGTCAGTCTGGTCATACTCCCTGTTATAATGTCAGTCTGGGCATGCTCCCTCGTATAATGTCAGTCTGGTCATACTCCATGGTATAATGTCAGTCTGGTCATTCTCCTTGGTATAGTGTCAGTCTGGTCATGCTCCCTGGTATAATGTCAGTCTGGTCATACTCCCTGGTATAAAGTCAGTCTGGTCATACTCCCTGGTATAATGTCAGTCCGGTCATACTCCCTGGTATAATGTCAGTCTGGTCATGATCCTTGGTATAATGTCAGTCTGGTCATACTCCCTGGTATAATGTCAGTCTGGTCATACTCCCTGGTAAAATGTCAGACTGGTCATACTCCCTGGTATAATGTCAGACTGGTCATGCTCCTTGGTATAATGTCAGTCTGGTCATACTCCCTGGTAAAATGTCAGACTGGTCATACTCCCTGGTATAATGTCAGACTGGTCATGCTCCTTGGTATAGTGTCAGTCCGGTCATACTCCCTGGTATAGTGTCAGTCTGGTCATGCTCCCTGGTATAGTGTCAGTCTGGTCATACTCCCTGGTATAGTGTCAGTCTGGTCATACTCCATGGTATAGTGTCAGTCGGGTCATACTCCCTGGTATAGTGTCAGTCTGGTCATACTCCCTGGTATAGTGTCAGTCTGGTCATAATCCCTGGTATAATGTCAGTCTGGTCGTACTCCCTGGTATAATGTCAGTTTGGTCATACTCCCTGGTATAGTGTCAGTCTGGTCATGCTCGCTGGTATAATGTCAGTCTGGCCATACTCCCTGGTATAATGTCAGTCTCGCCATGCTCCCTGGTATAGTGTCAGTCTGGTCATACTCCCTGGTATAGTGTCAGTCTGGTCATACTCCCTGGTATAATGTCAGTCTCGTCATTCTCCCTGGTATAGTGTCAGTCCGGTCATATTCCCCGGTATAATGTCAGTCTGGTCATTCTCCCTCGTATACTGTCAGTCTGGTCATACTCCCTGGTATAGTGTCAGTCTGGTCATGCTCGCTGGTATAATGTCAGTCTGGTCATACTCCTTGGTATAATGTCAGTCTGGTCATGCTCCCTGGTATAGTGTCAGCCTGGCCATACTCCCTGGTATAATGTCAGTCTGGTCATACTCCCTGGTATAATGTCAATCTGGCCATGCTCCCTGGTATAGTGTCAGCCTGGTCATACTCACTTGTCTAATGTCAGTCTGGTCATGCTCCCTGGTATAATGTCAGTCTGGTCATACTCCCTGGTATAATGTCAGTCTTCTCATGCTCCCTGGTATAGTGTCAGTCTGGTCATGCTCCCTGGAATAATGTCAGTCTGGTCATACTCCCTGGTATAATGTCAGTCTGGTCATTCTCCCTGGAATAGTGTCACTCTCGTCATACTCCTTGGTATAATGTCAGTCTCGTCATACTCCCTATTATAATGTCAGTCTGGTCAAATTACCTGGTATAATGTCAGTCTGGTCATACTCCCTGGTATAATGTCAGTCTGGGCATACACCCTGGTGTAATGTCAGTCTGGTCATGCTCCCTGGTATAACGTCAGTCTGGACATGCTCCCTGGTGTAATGTCAGTCTGGTCATTCTCCCTGGTATAGTGTCAGTCTGGTCATGCTCCCTGGTATAATGTCAGTCTGGTCATACTCCCTGGTATAATGTCAGTCTGGTCATTCTCCCTGGTATAGTGTCAGTCTGGTCATACTCCCTGGTATAATGTCAGTCTGGTCATTCTTCTCGGTACAATGTCAGTCTGGTCATACTCCCTGTTATAATGTCAGTCTGGGCATGCTCCCTCGTATAATGTCAGTCTGGTCATACTCCATGGTATAATGTCAGTCTGGTCATTCTCCTTGGTATAGTGTCAGTCTGGTCATGCTCCCTGGTATAATGTCAGTCTGGTCATACTCCCTGGTATAAAGTCAGTCTGGTCATACTCCCTGGTGTAATGTCAGTCCGGTCATACTCCCTGGTATAATGTCAGTCTGGTCATGCTCCTTGGTATAATGTCAGTCTGGTCACACTCCCTGGTATAATGTCAGTCTGGTCATACTCCCTGGTATAATGTCAGTCTGGTCATACTCCCTGGTATAATGTCAGTCTGGTCATACTCCCTGGCATAATGTCAGTCTGGTCATACTCCCTGGTAAAATGTCAGACTGGTCATACTCCCTGGTATAATGTCAGACTGGTCATGCTCCTTGGTATAATGTCAGTCTGGTCATACTCCCTGGTAAAATGTCAGTCTGGTCATACTCCCTGGTATAATGTCAGTCTGGTCATGCTCCCTGGTATAATGTCAGTCTGGTAATACTCCCTGGTATAATGTCAGTCTGGTCATACTCCCTGGTATAATGTCAGCCTGGTCATACTCCCTGGAATAATGCCAGTCTGGTCATGCTCATTGGTATAAGGTCAGTCTGGTCATACTCCCTGTTTTAATGTCAGTCTGGTCATACTCCCTGTTATAATGTCAGTCTGGTCATACTCCCTGTTATAATGTCAGTCTGGTCATACTCCCTGGTATAATGTCAGTCTGGTCATACTCCCTGGTATAATGTCAGTCTGGTCATACTCCCTGCTATAGTGTCAGTCTGGTCATACTCCCTGGTATAATGTCAGTCTGGTCATACTCCCTGGTATAATGTCATTCTGGTCATACTCCCTGGTATAATGTCAGTCTGGTCATACTCCCTGGTATAATGTCAGTCTGGTCATACTCCCTGGTATAGTGTCAGTCTGGTCATACTCCATGGTATAATGTCAGTCTGGTCATACTCACTGGTATAATGTCAGTCTGGTCAAACTCCCTGGTATAGTATCAGCCTGGTCATACTCCCTGGTATAATGTCAGTGTGGTCATACTCCCTGGTATAATGTCAGTCTGGTAAAACTCCCTGGTATGGTGTCAGCCTGGTCATACTCCCTGGTATAATGTCAGTCTGGTCATACTCCCTGGTATAATGTCAGTCTGGTCATGCTCCCTGGTATAGTGTCAGCCTGGTCATGCTCCCTGGTATAATGTCAGTCTGGTCATACTCACTAGTATAATGTCAGTCTGACCATGCTCCCTGGTATAGTGTCAGCCTGGTCATACTCACTTGTCTAATGTCATTCTGGTCATACTCCCTGGTATAGTGTCAGTCTGGTCATGCTCCATGATATAATGTCAGTCTGGTCATACTCCCTGGTATAATGTCAGTCTTGTCATGCTGCCAGGTATAGTGTCAGTCTGGTCATGCTCCCTGGTATAATGTCAGTCTGATCATACTCCCTGGTATAATGTCAGTCTGGTCATTCTCCCTGTTATAGTGTCATTCTGGTCATGCTCCCTGGTATAATGTCAGTCTGGTCATACTCCCTGGAATAATGTCAGTCTGGTCATACTCCCTGGTATAATGTCAGTCTGGTCATGCTCCTTGGTATAATGTCAGTCTGGTCATGCTCCCTGTTATAATGTCAGTCTGGTCATACTCCCTGGTATAATGTCAGTCTGGTCATACTCCCAGGTATAATGTCAGTCTGGTAATGCTCCCTTGTATAGTGTCAGCCTGGTCATGCTCCCTGGTATAATGTCAGTCTGGTCATACTCCCTGGTATAATGTCAGTCTGGTCATTCTCCCTGGTATAGTGTCAGTCTGGTCATGCTCCCTGGTATAATGTCAGTCTGGTCATACTCCCTTGCATAATGTCAGTCTGGTCATACTCCCTCGTATAATGTCAGTCCGGTCATGCTCCTTGTTATAATGTCAGTCTGGTCATACTCCCTTGCATAATGTCAGTCTGGTAATGCTCCCTTGTATAGTGTCAGCCTGGTCATGCTCCCTGGTATAACGTCAGTCTGGACATGCTCCCTGGTGTAATGTCAGTCTGGTCATTCTCCCTTGTATAGTGTCAGTCTGGTCATGCTCCCTGGTATAATGTCAGTCTGGTCATACTCCCTGGTATAATGTCAGTCTGGTCATTCTCCCTGGTATAGTGTCAGTCTGGTCATACTCCCTGGTATAATGTCAGTCTGGTCATTCTTCTCGGTACAATGTCAGTCTGGTCATACTCCCTGTTATAATGTCAGTCTGGGCATGCTCCCTCGTATAATGTCAGTCTGGTCATACTCCATGGTATAATGTCAGTCTGGTCATTCTCCTTGGTATAGTGTCAGTCTGGTCATGCTCCCTGGTATAATGTCAGTCTGGTCATACTCCCTGGTATAAAGTCAGTCTGGTCATACTCCCTGGTGTAATGTCAGTCCGGTCATACTCCCTGGTATAATGTCAGTCTGGTCATGCTCCTTGGTATAATGTCAGTCTGGTCATACTCCCTGGTATAATGTCAGTCTGGTCATACTCCCTGGTATAATGTCAGTCTGGTCATGCTCCCTGGTATAATGTCAGTCTGGTCATACTCCCTGGTATAATGTCAGTCTGGTCATACTCCCTGGTAAAATGTCAGACTGGTCATACTCCCTGGTATAATGTCAGACTGGTCATGCTCCTTGGTATAATGTCAGTCTGGTCATTCTCCCTGGTAAAATGTCAGTCTGGTCATACTCCCTGGTATAATGTCAGTCTGGTCATGCTCCCTGGTATAATGTCAGTCTGGTAATACTCCCTGGTATAATGTCAGTCTGGTCATACTCCCTGGTATAATGTCAGCCTGGTCATACTCCCTGGAATAATGTCAGTCTGGTCATGCTCCTTGGTATAAGGTCAGTCTGGTCATACTCCCTGTTTTAATGTCAGTCTGGTCATACTCCCTGTTATAATGTCAGTCTGGTCATACTCCCTGTTATAATGTCAGTCTGGTCATACTCCCTGGTATAATGTCAGTCTGGTCATACTCCCTGGTATAATGTCAGTCTGGTCATACTCCCTGCTATAGTGTCAGTCTGGTCATACTCCCTGGTATAATGTCAGTTTGGTCATACTCCCTGGTATAATGTCATTCTGGTCATACTCCCTGGTATAATGTCAGTCTGGTCATACTCCCTGGTATAATGTCAGTCTGGTCATACTCCCTGGTATAGTGTCAGTCTGGTCATACTCCATGGTATAATGTCAGTCTGGTCATACTCCCTGGTATAATGTCAGTCTGGTCATACTCCCTGGTATAGTATCAGCCTGGTCATACTCCCTGGTATAATGTCAGTGTGGTCATACTCCCTGGTATAATGTCAGTCTGGTAATACTCCCTGGTATGGTGTCAGCCTGGTCATACTCCCTGGTATAATGTCAGTCTGGTCATACTCCCTGGTATAATGTCAGTCTGGTAATGCTCCCTGGTATAGTGTCAGCCTGGTCATGCTCCCTGGTATAATGTCAGTCTGGTCATACTCACTAGTATAATGTCAGTCTGACCATGCTCCCTGGTATAGTGTCAGCCTGGTCATACTCACTTGTCTAATGTCATTCTGGTCATACTCCCTGGTATAGTGTCAGTCTGGTCATGCTCCATGATATAATGTCAGTCTGGTCATACTCCCTGGTATAATGTCAGTCTTGTCATGCTGCCAGGTATAGTGTCAGTCTGGTCATGCTCCCTGGTATAATGTCAGTCTGATCATACTCCCTGGTATAATGTCAGTCTGGTCATTCTCCCTGTTATAGTGTCATTCTGGTCATGCTCCCTGGTATAATGTCAGTCTGGTCATACTCCCTGGAATAATGTCAGTCTGGTCATACTCCCTGGTATAATGTCAGTCTGGTCATGCTCCTTGGTATAATGTCAGTCTGGTCATGCTCCCTGTTATAATGTCAGTCTGGTCATACTCCCTGGTATAATGTCAGTCTGGTCATACTCCCAGGTATAATGTCAGTCTGGTAATGCTCCCTTGTATAGTGTCAGCCTGGTCATGCTCCCTGGTATAATGTCAGCCTGGTCATACTCCCTGGTATAATGTCAGTCTGGTCATTCTCCCTGGTATAGTGTCAGTCTGGTCATGCTCCCTGGTATAATGTCAGTCTGGTCATACTCCCTTGCATAATGTCAGTCTGGTCATACTCCCTCGTATAATGTCAGTCAGGTCATGCTCCTTGGTATAATGTCAGTCTGGTCATACTCCCTGTTATAATGTCAGTTTGGTCATACTCCCTGGTATAATGTCAGTCTGGTCATACTCCCTGGTATAATGTCAGTCTGGTCATGCTCCCTGGTATAATATCAGTCTGGTCATGCTCGCTGGTATAGTGTCAGTCTGGTCATACTCCCTGGTATAGTGTCAGTCTCGTCATGCTCGCTGGTATAGTATCAGTCTGGTCATGCTCACTGGTATAGTGTCAGTCTGGTCAAGCTCCATGGAATATTGTCAGTCTGCTCATGGTCCATGGTATAATGTCAGTCTAGTCATACTCTCCGGAACAGAGTCAGTCTGGTCATGCTCCCTGGTATAGTGTCAGTATGGTCATGCTCCCTGGTATAGTGTTAGTATGGTCATACTCCCTGGTATAGTGTCAGTATGGTCATGCTCCCTGGTATAGTGTCAGTCTGGTCATGCTCCCTGGTATAGTGTCAGTCTTGTCATGCTCCCTTGCATAGTGTCATTCTGGTCATGCGCCCTTGTATAGTGTCAGTCTGGTCATGCTTCTTTGTACAATGTCAGTCTGGTCATGCTTCTTGGTACAATGTCAGTCTGGTCATACTCACTGTTATAATGTCAGTCTGGGCATGCTCCCTCGTATAATGTCAGTCTGGTCAAACTCCATGGTATAATGTCAGTCTGGTCATTCTCCTTGGTATAGTGTCAGTCTGGTCATGCTCCCTGGTATAATGTCAGTCTGGTCATACTCCCTGGTATAAAGTCAGTCTGGTCATACTCCCTGGTATAATGTCAGTCCGGTCATACTCCCTGGTATAATGTCAGTCTGGTCACGCTCCTTGGTATAATGTCAGTCTGGTCATACTCCCTGGTATAATGTCAGTCTGGTCATGCTCCCTGGTATAATGTCAGTCTGGTCATGCTCCCTGGTATAATGTCAGTCTGGTCATACTCCCTGGTATAATGTCAGTCTGGTCATACTCCCTGGTAAAATGTCAGACTGGTCATACTCCCTGGTATAATGTCAGACTGGTCATGCTCCTTGGTATAATGTCAGTCTGGTCATACTCCCTGGTAAAATGTCAGTCTGGTCATACTCCCTGGTATAATGTCAGTCTGGTCATGCTCCCTGGTATAATGTCAGTCTGGTCATACTCCTTGGTATAATGTCAGTCTGGTCATCAGTCTGATCATACTCCTTGGTATAGTGTCAGTCTGGTCATGCTCCCTGGTATAATGTCAGTCTGGTCATACTCCCTGGCATAATGTCAGTCTGGTCATACTCCCTGTTATAATGTCAGTCTGGTCATACTCCCTGGTATAATGTCAGTCTGGTCATACTCCCTGGTATAATGTCAGTCTGGTCATACTCCCTGCTATAGTGTCAGTCTGGTCATACTCCCTGGTATAATGTCAGTCTGGTCATACTCCCTGGTATAATGTCAGTCTGGTCATACTCCCTGGTATAATGTCAGACTGGTCATACTCCCTGTTATAATGTCAGTCTGGGCATGCTCCCCTGGCATTCTCCTTGGTATAGTGTCAGTCTGGTCATACTCCCTGGTATAATGTCAGTCTGGTAATACTCCCTGGTATAAAGTCAGTCTGGTCATACTCCCTGGTATAATGTCAGTCCGGTCATACTCCCTGGTATAATGTCAGTCTGGTCATGCTCCCTGGTATAATGTCAGTCTGGTCATACTCCCTGGTATAATGTCAGTCTGGTCATAATCCCTAGTATAGTGTCAGTCTGGTCATGCTCCCTGGTATAATGTCAGTCTGGTAATACTCCTTGGTATAATGTCAGTCTGGTCATACTCCCTTGAATAATGTCAGTCTGATCATACTCCCTGGAATAATGCCAGTCTGGTCATTCTCCTTGGTATAATGTCAGTCTGGTCATACTCCCTGGTAAAATGTCAGTCTGGTCATACTCCCTGTTATAATGTCAGTCTGTTCATACTCCCTGTTATAATGTCAGTCTGGTCAAACTCCCTGGTATAATGTCAGTCTGGTCATACTCCCTGGTATAATGTCAGTCTGGTCATACTCCCTGCTATAGTGTCAGTCTGGTCATACTCCCTGGTATAATGTCAGTCTGGTCATACTCCCTTGTATAATGTCAGTCTGGTCATACTCCCTGGTATAATGTCAGTCTGGTCATACTCCCTGGTATAATGTCAGTCTGGTCATACTCCCTGGAATAGTGTCAGTCTGGTCATACTCCCTGGTATAATGTCAGTCTGGTCATACTCCCTGGTATAATGTCAGTCTGGTCATACTCCCTGGTATAGTGTCAGCCTGGTCATACTCCCTGGTATAATGTCAGTCTGGTCATACTCCCTGGTATAATGTCAGTCTGGTAATACTCCCTGGTATAGTGTCAGCCTGGTCATACTCCCTGGTATAATGTCAGTCTGGTCATACTCCCTGGTATAATGTCAGTCTGGTCATGCTCCCTGGTGTAGTGTCAGCCTGCTCATGCTCCCTGGTATAATGTCAGTCTGGTCATACTCCCTAGTATAATGTCAGTCTGACCATACTCCCTGGTATAGTGTCAGGCTGGTCATACTCACTTGTCTTATGTCATTCTGGTCATACTCCCTGGTATAGTGTCAGTCTGGAAATGCTCCCTGAAATAATGTCAGTCTGGTCATACTCCCTGGTATAATGTCAGTCTTGTCATGCTCCCAGGTATAGTGTCAGTCTGGTCATGCTCCCTGGAATAATGTCAGTCTGATCATACTCCCTGGAATAATGTCAGTCTGGTCATTCTCCCTGTTATAGTGTCAGTCTGGTCATGCTCCCTGGTATAATGTCAGTCTGGTCATACTCCCTGGAATAATGTCAGTCTGGTCATACTCCCTGGTATAATGTCAGTCTGGTCATGCTCCTTGGTATAATGTCATTCTGGTCATGCTCCCTGTTATAATGTCAGTCTGGTCATACTCCCTGGTATAATGTCAGTCTGGTCATACTCCCAGGTATAATGTCAGTCTGGTCATGCTCCCTGGTATAGTGTCAGCCTGGTCATGCTCCCTGGTATAATGTCAATCTGGTCATACTCCCTGGTATAATGTCAGTCTGGTCATTCTCCCTGGTATAGTGTCAGTCTGGTCATGCTCCCTGGCATAATGTCAGTCTGGTCATACTCCCTTGCATAATGTCAGTCTGGTCATACTCTCTCGTATAATGTCAGTCCTGTCATGCTCCTTGGTATAATGTCAGTCTGGTCATACTCCCTGTTATAATGTCAGTCTGGTCATACTCCCTGGTATAATGTCAGTCTGGTCATGCTCCCTGGTATAATGTCAGTCTGGTCATGCTCGGTGGTATAGTGTCAGACTGGTCATACTCCCTGGTATAGTGTCAGTCTGGTCATGCTCGCTGGTATAGTGTCAGTCTGGTCAAGCTCCCTGGAATATTGTCAGTCTGCTCATGCTCCATGGTATAATGTCAGTCTAGTCATACTCTCCGGTACAGAGTCAGTCTGGTCATGCTCCCTGGTATAGTGTCAGTATGGTCATGCTCCCTGGTATAGTGTCAGTATGGTCATACTCCCTGGTATAGTGTCAGTATGGTCATGCTCCCTGGTATAGTGTCAGTCTGGTCATGCTCCCTGGTATAGTGTCAGTCTTGTCATGCTCCCTTGTATAGTGTCAGTCTGGTCATGCGCCCTTGTATAGTGTCAGTCTGGTCATGCTCCATAGTATAATGTCAATCTCGTCATACTCCCTGGTATAATATCAGTCTGGTCATGCTCCTGGTATAATGTCAGTCTGGTTATGCTCCCTAGTATAATATCAATCTGGTCATGCTCCCTGGTATAGTGTCAGTCTGGTCATACTCCCTGGTAAATTATCAGTCTTGTCATGCTCCCTGGTATAATGTCATTCTGGTCATGCTCCCTGGTATAGTGTCAGCCTGGTCATGCTCCCTTATATAATGTCAGTCTGGGTATGCTCCCTGGTATAGTGTCAGTCTGGTCATGTTCCCTGGTATAGTGTCAGTCTGGTCATGTTCCTTGGTATAAAATCAGTCTGGTCATGCTCCCTGGTATTATGTCAGTCTGGTAATGCTCCCTGGTATAATATCAGTCTGGTCATGCTCCTGGTATAATGTCAGTCTGGTCATGCTCCCTGGTATAATATCAGTCTGGTCATGCTCCCTGTTATAGTGTCAGTCTGGTCATACTCCCTTGTATAATATCAGTCTTGTCATGCTCCCTGGTATAATGTCATTCTGGTCATGCTCCCTGGTATAGCGTCAGCCTGGTCATGCTCCCTGGTATAATGTCAGTCTGGGTATGCTCCCTGGTATAGTGTCAGTCTGGTCATGCTCCCTGGTATAGTGTCAGTCTGGTCATACTCCCTGGTATAATATCAGTCTTGTCATGCTCCCTGGTATAATGTCATTCTGGTCATGCTCCCTGGTATAGTGTCAGCCTGGTCATGATCCCTGGTATAATGTCAGTCTGGGTATGCTCCCTGGTATAGTGTCAGTCTGGTCATGCTCCCTGGTATAGTGTCAGTCTGGTCATGCTCCCTGGTATAATGTCAGTCTGGTCTTGCTCCCTGGTATAATACCAGTCTGGTCATGCTCCCTGGTATAGTGTCAGTCTGGTCATACTCCCTGTTATAATATCAGTCTGGTCATGCTGCCTCGTATAATGTCAGTCTGGTCATGCTCCCTTGTATAGTGTCAGTCTGGTCATGCTCACTGGTATTATATCAGTCTGGCCATGCTCCCTGGTATAGCGTCAGTCTGGTCATACTCCCTGTTATAATGTCAGTCTGGTCATGCTCCCTGGTATAGTGTCAGTCTGGTCATACTCCCTGTTATAATATCAGTCTGGTCATGCTGCCTCGTATAATGTCAGTCTGGTCATGCTCCCTGGCACAGTGTCACTCTGGTCATGCTGCCTCGTATAATGTCAGTCTGGTCATGCTCCCTGGTACAGTGTCAGTCTGGTCATGCTCCCTGGTTTAATGTCAGTCTGGTCATAATCCCTGGTATAGTGTCAGTCTGGTCATGCTCCCTGGTATAATTTCAGTCTGGTCATACTCCCTGGTATAATGTCAGTCTGGTCATGCTCCCTGGTATAGTGTCAATCTGGTCATGCTCCCTGGCACAGTGTCAGTCTGGTCATGCTCCCTGGTATAGTGTCACTCTGGTCATGCTCCTTGGTATAGTGTCAGTCTGTTCATTCTCCCTGGTATAATGTCGGTCTTGTGATGCGCCCTGGTATAGTGTCCGTCTGGTCATACTCCCTGGTATAATGTCAGTCTGGTCAAGCTCCCTGGTATAATATCAGTCTGGTCATGCTCCCAGGTATAGTGTCAGTCTAGTCATGCTCCCTGGTATAATGTCAGTCTGGTCATGCTCCCTGGTATAATGTCAGTCTGGTCATGCTCCCTGGTATAATGTCAGTCTGGTCATACTCCCTGGTATAATGTCAGTCTGGTCATGCTCCCTGGTATAATGTCAGTCTGGTCATACTCCCTGGTAAAATGTCAGTCTGGTCATGCTCCCTGGTATAGTGTCAGTCTGGTCATGCTCCCTGGTATAGTGTCAGTCTGCTCATGCCCCCTGATATAATGTCAGTCTCGTTATGCTCCCTGGTATAATGTCAGTCTGGTGATACTCCCTGGTATAGTGTCAGTCTGGTCATGCTCCCTGGTATAATGTCTGTCTGGTCATGCTCCCTGGTATAGTGTCAGTCTGGTCATGCTCCCTGGTATAATGTCAGTATGGTCATGCTCATTGGTATAATGTCAGTCTAGTCATGCTCCCTGGTATAGTGTCAGTCTGGTCATGCTCCCTGGTATAATGTCAGTCTGGTAATGCTCCCTGGCATAATGTCAGTCTGGTCATGCTCCCTGGTATAGTGTCAGTCTGGTCATGCTCCCTGGTATGATGTCAGTCTGGTCATGCTCCCTGGTATAATGTCAGTCTGGTCATGCTCCCTGGTATAGTGTCAGTCTGGTCATGCTCCCTGGTGTAGTGTCAGTCTCGTCATGCTCCCTGGTGTAGTGTCAGTCTGCTAATGCTCCCTGGCATAATGTCAGTCTGGTCATGCTCCCTGGTATAGTGTCAGTCTGGTGATGCTCCCTGGTATAATGTCAGTCTGGTGATGCTCCCTGGTATAATGTCAGTCTGGTCATTCTCCCTGGTATAGTGTCAGTCTGGTCATGCTCCCTGGTATAGTGTCAGTCTGGTCATGCTCCCTGGTATAGTGTCAGTCTGGTCATGCTCCCTGGTATAATATCAGTCTGATCATGCTCCCTGGTATAATGTCAGTCTGGTCATACTCCCTGGTATAATGGCAGTCTGGTCATGCTCCCTGGTATAATGTCAGTTTGGTCAAGCTCCCAGGTATAGTGTCAGTCTGGTCATGCTCCCTGGTATAATGTCAGTCTGGTCATGCTCCCTGGTATAGTGTCAGTATGGTCATGCTCCCTTGTATAGTGTCAGTCTGGTCATGCTCCCTGGTATAGTGTCAGTCTGGTCATGCTCCCTGGTATAATGTCAGTCTGGTCATGCTCCCTGGTATATTGTCAGTCTGGTCATGATCCCTGGTACAATGTCAGTCTGGTCATGCTCCCTGGTATAATGTCAGTCTGGTTATGCTCCCTGGTATAATGTCAGTCTGGTCATGCTCCCTCTTATAATGTCAGTCTGGTCATGCTCCCTGGTATAGTGTCAGTATGGTCATGCTCCCTGGTATAGTGTCAGTCTGGTCATGCTCCCTTGTATAGTGTCAGTCTGGTCATGCTCCCTGGTATAATGTCAGTCTGGTCATGCTCCCTGGTATAGTGTCAGTCTGGTAATGCTCCCTGGTATAATGTCAGTCTGCTCATGCTCCCTGGTATAATGTCAGTCTGGTTATGCTCCCTGGTATAATGTCAGTCTGGTCATGCTCCCTCTTATAATGTCAGTCTGGTCATGCTCCCTGGTATAGTGTCAGTCTGGTCATGCTCCCTGTTACAATGTCAGTCTGGTCATGCTCCCTGGTATAGTGTCAGTCTCTGCATGCTCCCTGGTATAATGTCAGTCTGGTCATGCTCCCTGGTATAGTGTCAGTCTGGTCATGCTTCCTGGTATAGTGTCAGTCTGATCATGCTCCCTGGTATAGTGTCAGTCTGGTCATGCTCCCTGGTATAGTGTCAGTCTGATCATGCTCCCTGGTATAGTGTCAGTCTGGTCATGCTCCCTGGTATAGTGTCAGTCTGGTCATGCTCCCTGGTATAGTGGTATAGTGTCAGTCTGGTCATGCTCCCTGGTATAGTGTCAGTCTGATCATGCTCCCTGGTATAGTGTCAGTCTGGTCATGCTCCCTGGTATAGTGTCAGTCTGGTCATGGTCCCTGGTATAATGTCAGTCTGGTCATGTTCCCTGGTATAATGTCAGTCTGGTCATACTGCCTGGTATAATGGCAGTCTGGTCATGCTCCCTGGTATAATGTCAGTCTGGTCATGCTTCCTGGTATAATGTCAGTCTGGTCATACTCCCTGGTATAATGTCAGTCTGGTCATGCTCCCTGGTATAGTGTCAGTCTGGTCATGCTCCCTGGTATAATGTCAGTCTGGTCATGCTCCCTGGTATAGTGTCAGTCTCGTCATGCTCCCTGGTATAATGTCAGTCTGGTCATGCTCCCTTGTATAGTGTCAGTCTGATCATGCTCCCTTGTATAGTGTCAGTCTGGTCATGCTCCCTGGTATAATGTCAGTCTGGTCATGCTCCCTGGTATAGTGTCAGTCTGGTCATGCTCACTGGTATAGTGTCATTCTGGTCATGCTCCCTGGTATAGTGTCAGTCTGGTCATGCTCTCTGGTATAGTGTCAGTCTGGTCATGCTCCCTGGTATAATGTAAGTCTGGTCATGCTCCCTGGTATAGTGTCAGTCTCGTCATGCTCCCTGGTATAATGTCAGTCTGCTCATGCTCCCTGGTATAGTGTCAGTCTGGTCATGCTCCCTGGTATAGTGTCAGTCTGATCATGCTCCCTGGTATAGTGTCAGTCTGGTCATGCTCCCTGGTATAGTGTCAGTCTGGTCATGCTCCCTGGTATAGTGGTATAGTGTCAGTCTGGTCATGCTCCCTGGTATAGTGTCAGTCTGGTCATGTTCCCTGGTATAGTGTCAGTATGGTCATGCTCCCTGGTATAGTGTCAGTATGGTCATGCTCCCTGGTATAGTGTCAGTCTGGTCATGCTCCCTGGTATAGTGTCAGTCTGGTCATGCTCCCTGGTATAGTGTCAGTATGGTCATGCTCCCTGGTACAGTGTCAGTATGGTCATGCTCCCTCGTATAGTGTCAGTATGGTCATGCTCTCTGGTATAGTGTCAGTCTGGTCATGCTCCCTGGTATAGTGTCAGTATGGTCATGCTCCCTGGTATAGTGGCAGTCTGGTCATGCTCCCTGGTATAGTGCCAGTCTGGTCATACTCCCTGGTATAGTGTCAGTCTGGTCATACTCCCTGGTATAGTGTCAGAATGCTCATGCTCCCTGGTATAGTGTCAGTTTGGTCATGCTCCCTGGTATAGTGTCAGTCTGGTCATGCTCCCTGGTATAGTGTCAGTATGGTCATGCTCCCTGGTATAGTGTCAGTAAGGTCATGCTCCCTGGTATAGTGTCAGTCTGGTCATGCTCCCTGGTATAGTGTCAGTATGGTCATGCTCCCTGGTATAGTGTCAGTCTGGTCATGCTCCCTGGTATAGTGTCAGTATGGTCATGCTCCCTGGTATAGTGTCAGTCTGGTCATGCTCCCTGGTATAGTGTCAGTATGGTCATGCTCCCTGGTATAGTGTCAGTATGGTCATGCTCCCTGGTATAGTGTCAGTCTGGTCATGCTCCCTGGTATAGTGTCAGTATTGTCATGCTCCCTGGTATAGTGTCAGTATGGTCATGCTCCCTGGTATAGTGTCAGTATGGTCATGCTCCCTGGTATAGTGTCAGTCTGGTCATGCTCCCTGGTATAGTGTCAGTCTGGTCATGCTCCCTGGTATAGTGTCAGTATGGTCATGCTCCCTGGTATAGTGTCAGTATGGTTATGCTCCCTGGTATAGTGTCAGTCTGGTCATGCTCCCTGGTATAGTGTCAGTCTGGTCATGCTCCCTGGTATAGTGTCAGTATGGTCATGCTCCCTGGTATAGTGTCAGTATAGTTATGCTCCCTGGTATAGTGTCAGTATTGTCATGCTCCCTGGTATAGTGTCAGTCTGGTCATGCTCCCTGGTATAGTGTCAGTCTGGTCATGCTCCCTGGTATAGTGTCAGTATGGTCATGCTTCCTGGTATAGTGTCAGTATGGTCATGCTCCCTGGTATAGTGTCAGTCTGGTCATGCTCCATGGTATAGTGTCAGTCTGGTCATACTCCCTGGTAGTGTCAGTATGGTCATGTTCCCTGGTATAGTGTCAGTATGATCATGCTCCCTGGTATAGTGTCAGTCTGGTCATGCTCCCTGGTATAGTGTCAGTCTGGTCATGCTCCCTGGTATAGTGTCAGTCTGGTCATGCTCCCTGGTATAGTGTCAGTATGGTCATGCTCCCTGGTATAGTGTCAGTCTGGTCATGCTCCCTGGTGTAGTGTCAGTCTGGTCATGTTCCCTGGTATAGTGTCAGTCTGGTCATGCTCCCTGGTATAGTGTCAGTCTGGTCATGTTCCCTGGTATAGTGTCAGTATGGTCATGTTCCCTGGTATAGTGTCAGTCTGGTCATGCTCCCTGGTATAGTGTCAGTCTGGTCATGCTCCCTGGTATATTGTCAGTATGGTCATGCTCCCTGGTATAGTGTCGGTCTGGTCATGCTCCCTGGTATAGTGTCAGTCTGGTCATGCTCCCTGGTATAGTGTCAGTATGGTCATGTTCCCTGGTATAGTGTCAGTCTGGTCATGCTCCCTGGTATAGTGTCAGTCTGGTCATGCTCCCTGGTATAGTGTCAGTATGGTCATGCTCCCTGGTATAGTGTCAGTCTGGTCATGCTCCCTGGTATAGTGTCAGTCTGGTCATGCTCCCTGGTATAGTGTCAGTATAGTCATGCTCCCTGGTATAGTGTCAGTCTGGTCATGCTCCCTGGTATAGTGTCAGTCTGGTCATGCTCCCTGGTATAGTGTCAGTCTGGTCATGCTCCCTGGTATAGTGTCAGTCTGGTCATGTTCCCTGGTATAGTGTCAGTCTGGTCATGCTCCCTGGTATAGTGTCAGTCTGGTCATGTTTCCTGGTATAGTGTCAGTATGGTCATGTTCCCTGGTATAGTGTCAGTCTGGTCATGCTCCCTGGTATAGTGTCAGTCTGGTCATGCTCCCTGGTATAGTGTCAGTATGGTCATGCTCCCTGGTATAGTGTCAGTCTGGTCATGCTCCCTGGTATAGGTTAATCTGGTCATGCTCCCTGGTATGGTGTCAGTATGGTCATGCTCCCTGGTATAGTGTCAGTCTGGTCATGCTCCCTGGTATAGTGTCAGTATGGTCATGCTCCCTGGTATAGTGTCAGTCTGGTCATGCTCCCTGGTATAGTGTCAGTCTGGTCATGCTCCCTGGTATAATGTCAGTCTGGTCATACTCCCTGGTAAAATGTCAGTCTGGTCATGCTCCCTGGTATAGTGTCAGTCTGGTCATGCTCCCTGGTATAGTGTCAGTCTGCTCATGCCCCCTGATATAATGTCAGTCTCGTTATGCTCCCTGGTATAATGTCAGTCTGGTGATACTCCCTGGTATAGTGTCAGTCTGGTCATGCTCCCTGGTATAATGTCTGTCTGGTCATGCTCCCTGGTATAGTGTCAGTCTGGTCATGCTCCCTGGTATAATGTCAGTATGGTCATGCTCATTGGTATAATGTCAGTCTAGTCATGCTCCCTGGTATAGTGTCAGTCTGGTCATGCTCCCTGGTATAATGTCAGTCTGGTAATGCTCCCTGGCATAATGTCAGTTTGGTCATGCTCCCTGGTATAGTGTCAGTCTGGTCATGCTCCCTGGTATGATGTCAGTCTGGTCATGCTCCCTGGTATAATGTCAGTCTGGTCATGCTCCCTGGTATAGTGTCAGTCTGGTCATGCTCCCTGGTGTAGTGTCAGTCTCGTCATGCTCCCTGGTGTAGTGTCAGTCTGCTAATGCTCCCTGGCATAATGTCAGTCTGGTCATGCTCCCTGGTATAGTGTCAGTCTGGTGATGCTCCCTGGTATAATGTCAGTCTGGTGATGCTCCCTGGTATAATGTCAGTCTGGTCATTCTCCCTGGTATAGTGTCAGTCTGGTCATGCTCCCTGGTATAGTGTCAGTCTGGTCATGCTCCCTGGTATAGTGTCAGTCTGGTCATGCTCCCTGGTATAATATCAGTCTGATCATGCTCCCTGGTATAATGTCAGTCTGGTCATACTCCCTGGTATAATGGCAGTCTGGTCATGCTCCCTGGTATAATGTCAGTTTGGTCAAGCTCCCAGGTATAGTGTCAGTCTGGTCATGCTCCCTGGTATAATGTCAGTCTGGTCATGCTCCCTGGTATAGTGTCAGTATGGTCATGCTCCCTTGTATAGTGTCAGTCTGGTCATGCTCCCTGGTATAGTGTCAGTCTGGTCATGCTCCCTGGTATAATGTCAGTCTGGTCATGCTCCCTGGTATATTGTCAGTCTGGTCATGATCCCTGGTACAATGTCAGTCTGGTCATGCTCCCTGGTATAATGTCAGTCTGGTTATGCTCCCTGGTATAATGTCAGTCTGGTCATGCTCCCTCTTATAATGTCAGTCTGGTCATGCTCCCTGGTATAGTGTCAGTATGGTCATGCTCCCTGGTATAGTGTCAGTCTGGTCATGCTCCCTTGTATAGTGTCAGTCTGGTCATGCTCCCTGGTATAATGTCAGTCTGGTCATGCTCCCTGGTATAGTGTCAGTCTGGTAATGCTCCCTGGTATAATGTCAGTCTGGTCATGCTCCCTGGTATAATGTCAGTCTGGTTATGCTCCCTGGTATAATGTCAGTCTGGTCATGCTCCCTCTTATAATGTCAGTCTGGTCATGCTCCCTGGTATAGTGTCAGTCTGGTCATGCTCCCTGTTACAATGTCAGTCTGGTCATGCTCCCTGGTATAGTGTCAGTCTCTGCATGCTCCCTGGTATAATGTCAATCTGGTCATGCTCCCTGGTATAGTGTCAGTCTGGTCATGCTTCCTGGTATAGTGTCAGTCTGATCATGCTCCCTGGTATAGTGTCAGTCTGGTCATGCTCCCTGGTATAGTGTCAGTCTGATCATGCTCCCTGGTATAGTGTCAGTCTGGTCATGCTCCCTGGTATAGTGTCAGTCTGGTCATGCTCCCTGGTATAGTGGTATAGTGTCAGTCTGGTCATGCTCCCTGGTATAGTGTCAGTCTGATCATGCTCCCTGGTATAGTGTCAGTCTGGTCATGCTCCCTGGTATAGTGTCAGTCTGGTCATGGTCCCTGGTATAATGTCAGTCTGGTCATGTTCCCTGGTATAATGTCAGTCTGGTCATACTGCCTGGTATAATGGCAGTCTGGTCATGCTCCCTGGTATAATGTCAGTCTGGTCATGCTTCCTGGTATAATGTCAGTCTGGTCATACTCCCTGGTATAATGTCAGTCTGGTCATGCTCCCTGGTATAGTGTCAGTCTGGTCATGCTCCCTGGTATAATGTCAGTCTGGTCATGCTCCCTGGTATAGTGTCAGTCTCGTCATGCTCCCTGGTATAATGTCAGTCTGGTCATGCTCCCTGGTATAGTGTCAGTCTGATCATGCTCCCTGGTATAGTGTCAGTCTGGTCATGCTCCCTGGTATAATGTCAGTCTGGTCATGCTCCCTGGTATAGTGTCAGTCTGGTCATGCTCACTGGTATAGTGTCATTCTGGTCATGCTCCCTGGTATAGTGTCAGTCTGGTCATGCTCTCTGGTATAGTGTCAGTCTGGTCATGCTCCCTGGTATAATGTAAGTCTGGTCATGCTCCCTGGTATAGTGTCAGTCTCGTCATGCTCCCTGGTATAATGTCAGTCTGCTCATGCTCCCTGGTATAGTGTCAGTCTGGTCATGCTCCCTGGTATAGTGTCAGTCTGATCATGCTCCCTGGTATAGTGTCAGTCTGGTCATGCTCCCTGGTATAGTGTCAGTCTGGTCATGCTCCCTGGTATAGTGGTATAGTGTCAGTCTGGTCATGCTCCCTGGTATAGTGTCAGTCTGGTCATGTTCCCTGGTATAGTGTCAGTATGGTCATGCTCCCTGGTATAGTGTCAGTATGGTCATGCTCCCTGGTATAGTGTCAGTCTGGTCATGCTCCCTGGTATAGTGTCAGTCTGGTCATGCTCCCTGGTATAGTGTCAGTATGGTCATGCTCCCTGGTACAGTGTCAGTATGGTCATGCTCCCTCGTATAGTGTCAGTATGGTCATGCTCTCTGGTATAGTGTCAGTCTGGTCATGCTCCCTGGTATAGTGTCAGTATGGTCATGCTCCCTGGTATAGTGGCAGTCTGGTCATGCTCCCTGGTATAGTGCCAGTCTGGTCATACTCCCTGGTATAGTGTCAGTCTGGTCATACTCCCTGGTATAGTGTCAGAATGCTCATGCTCCCTGGTATAGTGTCAGTTTGGTCATGCTCCCTGGTATAGTGTCAGTCTGGTCATGCTCCCTGGTATAGTGTCAGTATGGTCATGCTCCCTGGTATAGTGTCAGTAAGGTCATGCTCCCTGGTATAGTGTCAGTCTGGTCATGCTCCCTGGTATAGTGTCAGTATGGTCATGCTCCCTGGTATAGTGTCAGTCTGGTCATGCTCCCTGGTATAGTGTCAGTATGGTCATGCTCCCTGGTATAGTGTCAGTCTGGTCATGCTCCCTGGTATAGTGTCAGTATGGTCATGCTCCCTGGTATAGTGTCAGTATGGTCATGCTCCCTGGTATAGTGTCAGTCTGGTCATGCTCCCTGGTATAGTGTCAGTATTGTCATGCTCCCTGGTATAGTGTCAGTATGGTCATGCTCCCTGGTATAGTGTCAGTATGGTCATGCTCCCTGGTATAGTGTCAGTCTGGTCATGCTCCCTGGTATAGTGTCAGTCTGGTCATGCTCCCTGGTATAGTGTCAGTATGGTCATGCTCCCTGGTATAGTGTCAGTATGGTTATGCTCCCTGGTATAGTGTCAGTCTGGTCATGCTCCCTGGTATAGTGTCAGTCTGGTCATGCTCCCTGGTATAGTGTCAGTATGGTCATGCTCCCTGGTATAGTGTCAGTATAGTTATGCTCCCTGGTATAGTGTCAGTATTGTCATGCTCCCTGGTATAGTGTCAGTCTGGTCATGCTCCCTGGTATAGTGTCAGTCTGGTCATGCTCCCTGGTATAGTGTCAGTATGGTCATGCTTCCTGGTATAGTGTCAGTATGGTCATGCTCCCTGGTATAGTGTCAGTCTGGTCATGCTCCATGGTATAGTGTCAGTCTGGTCATACTCCCTGGTAGTGTCAGTATGGTCATGTTCCCTGGTATAGTGTCAGTATGATCATGCTCCCTGGTATAGTGTCAGTCTGGTCATGCTCCCTGGTATAGTGTCAGTCTGGTCATGCTCCCTGGTATAGTGTCAGTCTGGTCATGCTCCCTGGTATAGTGTCAGTATGGTCATGCTCCCTGGTATAGTGTCAGTCTGGTCATGCTCCCTGGTGTAGTGTCAGTCTGGTCATGTTCCCTGGTATAGTGTCAGTCTGGTCATGCTCCCTGGTATAGTGTCAGTCTGGTCATGTTCCCTGGTATAGTGTCAGTATGGTCATGTTCCCTGGTATAGTGTCAGTCTGGTCATGCTCCCTGGTATAGTGTCAGTCTGGTCATGCTCCCTGGTATATTGTCAGTATGGTCATGCTCCCTGGTATAGTGTCGGTCTGGTCATGCTCCCTGGTATAGTGTCAGTCTGGTCATGCTCCCTGGTATAGTGTCAGTATGGTCATGTTCCCTGGTATAGTGTCAGTCTGGTCATGCTCCCTGGTATAGTGTCAGTCTGGTCATGCTCCCTGGTATAGTGTCAGTATGGTCATGCTCCCTGGTATAGTGTCAGTCTGGTCATGCTCCCTGGTATAGTGTCAGTCTGGTCATGCTCCCTGGTATAGTGTCAGTATAGTCATGCTCCCTGGTATAGTGTCAGTCTGGTCATGCTCCCTGGTATAGTGTCAGTCTGGTCATGCTCCCTGGTATAGTGTCAGTCTGGTCATGCTCCCTGGTATAGTGTCAGTCTGGTCATGTTCCCTGGTATAGTGTCAGTCTGGTCATGCTCCCTGGTATAGTGTCAGTCTGGTCATGTTTCCTGGTATAGTGTCAGTATGGTCATGTTCCCTGGTATAGTGTCAGTCTGGTCATGCTCCCTGGTATAGTGTCAGTCTGGTCATGCTCCCTGGTATAGTGTCAGTATGGTCATGCTCCCTGGTATAGTGTCAGTCTGGTCATGCTCCCTGGTATAGGTTAATCTGGTCATGCTCCCTGGTATGGTGTCAGTATGGTCATGCTCCCTGGTATAGTGTCAGTCTGGTCATGCTCCCTGGTATAGTGTCAGTATGGTCATGCTCCCTGGTATAGTGTCAGTCTGGTCATGCTCCCTGGTATAGTGTCAGTCTGGTCATGCTCCCTGGTATGGTGTCAGTATGGTCATGCTCCCTGGTATAGTGTCAGTCTGGTCATGCTCCCTGGTATAGTGTCAGTCTGGTCATGCTCCCTGGTATGGTGTCAGTATGGTCATACTCCCTGGTATAGTGTCAGTCTGGTCATGCTCCCTGGTATAGTGTCAGTCTGGTCATGTTCCCTGGTATAGTGTCAGTATGGTCATGCTCCCTGGTATAGTGTCAGTCTGGTCATGCTCCCTGGTATGGTGTCAGTATGGTCATGCTCGCTGGTGTAGTGTCAGTCTGGTCATGCTCCCTGGTATAGTGTCAGTCTGGTCATGCTCCCTGGTATAGTGTCAGTCTGGTCATGCTCCCTGGTATAGTGTCAGTATGGTCATGCTTCCTGGTATAGTGTCAGTATGGTCATGCTCCCTGGTATAGTGTCAGTCTGGTCATGCTCCCTGGTATAGTGTCAGTCTGGTCATGCTCGCTGGTAGTGTCAGTATGGTCATGTTCCCTGGTATAGTGTCAGTATGGTCATGCTCCCTGGTATAGTGTCAGTCTGGTCATGCTCCCTGGTATAGTGTCAGTCTGGTCATGCTCCCTGGTATAGTGTCAGTCTGGTCATGCTCCCTGGTATAGTGTCAGTATGGTCATGCTCCCTGGTATAGTGTCAGTCTGGTCATGCTCCCTTGTGTAGTGTCAGTCTGGTCATGTTCCCTGGTATAGTGTCAGTCTGGTCATGCTCCCTGGTATAGTGTCAGTCTGGTCATGTTCCCTGGTATAGTGTCAGTATGGTCATGTTCCCTGGTATAGTGTCAGTCTGGTCATGCTCCCTGGTATAGTGTCAGTCTGGTCATGCTCCCTGGTATAGTGTCAGTATGGTCATGCTCCCTGGTATAGTGTCAGTCTGGTCATGCTCCCTGGTATAGTGTCAGTCTGGTCATGCTCCCTGGTATAGTGTCAGTATGGTCATGTTCCCTGGTATAGTGTCAGTCTGGTCATGCTTCCTGGTATAGTGTCAGTCTGGTCATGCTCCCTGGTATAGTGTCAGTATGGTCATGCTCCCTGGTATAGTGTCAGTCTGGTCATGCTCCCTGGTATAGTGTCAGTCTGGTCATGCTCCCTGGTATAGTGTCAGTATGGTCATGCTCCCTGGTATAGTGTCAGTCTGATCATGCTCCCTTGTATAGTGTCAGTCTGGTCATGCTCCCTGGTATAGTGTCAGTCTGGTCATGCTCCCTGGTATAGTGTCAGTCTGGTCATGTTCCCTGGTATAGTGTCAGTCTGGTCCTGCTCCCTTGTATAGTGTCAGTCTGGTCATGTTCCCTGGTATAGTGTCAGTATGGTCATGTTCCCTGGTATAGTGTCAGTCTGGTCATGCTCCCTGGTATAGTGTCAGTCTGGTCATGCTCCCTGGTATAGTGTCAGTATGGTCATGCTCCCTGGTATAGTGTCAGTCTGGTCATGCTCCCTGGTATAGTGTCAGTCTGGTCATGCTCCCTGGTATGGTGTCAGTATGGTCATGCTCCCTGGTATAGTGTCAGTCTGGTCATGCTCCCTGGTATAGTGTCAGTCTGGTCATGCTCCCTGGTATGGTGTCAGTATGGTCATACTCCCTGGTATAGTGTCAGTCTGGTCATGCTCCCTGGTATAGTGTCAGTCTGGTCATGTTCCCTGGTATAGTGTCAGTATGGTCATGCTCCCTGGTATAGTGTCAGTCTGGTCATGCTCCCTGGTATGGTGTCAGTATGGTCATGCTCGCTGGTGTAGTGTCAGTCTGGTCATGCTCCCTGGTATAGTGTCAGTCTGGTCATGTTCCCTGGTATAGTGTCAGTATGGTCATGCTCCCTGGTATAGTGTCAGTCTGGTCATGCTCCCTGGTGTAGTGTCAGTCTGGTCATGCTCCCTGGTATAGTGTAAGTCTGGTCATGCTCCCTGGTATAGTGTCAGTCTGGTCATGCTCCCCGGTATAGTGTCAGTCTGGTCATGCTCCCCGGTATAGTGTCAGTCTGGTCATGCTCCCTGGTGTATCTTAGAGGAAGGTTCAGGTAGTTATGAGGATGTGAAGGTACCAACATGCCAACTTTCATACTTCAAATTTTCGACCCACGTCTGTCCTACTCACAAAAAAATGCGGAGAGATCCTGATGTGTGTTGGTGCTAATTTGCTAATTTTTATATTTTTTTCGTATGATGCCTAGAGAATGTTGATTTCTGAGCTGCTTCAAACATAAATTGTTTGTGTTTTTGCTCAACTGAATATTTTATCTTCTTATGGGCCATGTATGCCCAAATTTTCTAATTTTATTAAACAAATTGAGATACTGGTTACCTTTTAATAACTAGTGAATTTCTTTTCTGATTGCCTTTAAACATTCAGAGTGGGTTTCAATTTTTTGTGTTGCTTTATTGGTGCCAATTTACCATGTTAACTGAAAAAAAAGGGAAATGAGACAACTTATGGCTGCGCCTTCTGATTGCCTTTAAATTTTTTATAAAACTGTATTAGAACATTGCGCCGCTGTGTGTTACTTATTTTTGCGTGTAAGTGAAGTAGAGTGGGCTAGGCTTGTGGGATATGGGAATAACTTTCTCGGGTTGCTCAGCGACTGCAAAACGCACAGTGGTCAGAAGGTGGAACGAGCTGTACAGCGAGGTGGTAGAGGCAAAATCCGTGCAGGAAAAGTTGGTAGATGGATCTATAACATCCTGACAAATAGAACACAAAGAGTAATAGTAAACAGAGTCAAGTCCCAGGCAGCTATGGTGTCAAGCTCTGTTCCACAAGGCACAGTACTCGCTCCCATTCTATTCCCCATTCCTCATATCTGACATAAACAGAGATGTAAGACATAGCTCCGTGTCTTCCTTTGCTGATGACATCCAAATTGCCATGACAGTGTCACCCATCGAAGACACTGCAAGACTCCAAGCGGACATCAACCAAATCTTCAAATGGGTGACTCAAAACAATATGAAGTTCAATGAAGAGAAATTTCAACTACTCAGATATGAAAAACCTGAGGAAATTAATACTGTCAGGGTATACAACAAATTCTAACCATACAATAGAGCGAAAAAGTAATGAGAAGACCTGGGAGTGACAATGTCAGAGGATCTCGCCTTCAAAGACCACAACAATGTATCTACCGCATCTGCTAGGAAAATGATAGGATGGATAATGAGAACCTTCAAAACTAGGGATGCCAAGCCCATGATGATTCTCTTCAAATCCCTTGTTCTCTCTAGGCTGGAATACTGCTGTACACTAACTGCCCTCTTCAAGGCAGGCGAAATTGCTGACCTGGAGAGTGTACAAAGAATTTTCACGGTACACATAAGTACTATAAGGCACCTAAATTACTGGGAACGGTTGAAGTCCCTTGATTTGTATTCCCTGGAACGGAGGCGAGAGAGATACATGATAATATACACTTGGAAAATCCTAGAGGGATTGGTACCAGATTTACACACGAAAATTACTCCCTATGAAAGCAAAAGACGTGGCAGGAGATGTAACATTTCCCTAATTAAATGCAGGAGCGGCACGAGTACACTGAGAGACAACACAGTAAGTCTCACGGGCCCAAAAATGTTCAACCGCCTCGCAGCATACATAAGGGGGATTACCAATAGACCCCTGGCTGTCTTCAAGAAGGCACTAGACAGTCACCTAAAGTTAGTACCTGGCCAGCCGAGCTGGGGCTCGTTCGTTAGTTTGCGTGCGGCCAGCACTAACAGTCTGGTTGATCAGACTCTGATCCACCACGAGGCCTGGTCTCAGACCGGGCCGCGGGGGCATTGACTCCCGAAACCCTCTCCAGGTATACTCCAGGTACAGGTATGATTGGGCTCACGTAGCCAGAAAAAAATTAATCCACTAGAAGCCAGCGGAGAGGGGGGGAAAAAGACTCGACCCCTGCAACAACAAATAGGTGAGTACAAATAAGTGAACGCATCTAGTTATTACTATCTACATGAGAAACTGCTCAGCACTTAATAGTCATACAGAGCCTTGGGTAGGGTGAGGTGGGAGACAGTTCAGGTTGAACCACGGGAGAAAGGGAGGGAGGGAGGGATGGAGAGAAGGAAGGAGAGAGGGAGGGAGGGAAGGAAAGAAGGAGAGAGGGAGGGAGGGAGGGTAGCCCTGATTTAGTTCCCCGGCATCACGGCACCCTCCCCTGAAGGGGTAGTCGGTGTGGAGATCTTAATTGCTGGCTGCGCCATCAGCAGAATCTGCACCAGTGCAGTGGAATTATAGATCGCAGATCCCGGTCGAGCTTGCTTCACAGTGCCGTCTAAGCCCCAGTGATGATAAATTATAAATTCCAGCTCCCGGTCGAGCTGACTTTGCTGTGCCATATACTGGTAACCCCAGTGTGAAGAGAACATTATTGATGGCAGTTGCCGGTCGAGCTAGTTTCACAGCATCATGTCCTTGAACCAAGTGTTGGTGAATGTTATCTTGCCACAGGCTGGAGAGTTCTGGGAACCACTAGTGCGTCACAGCACGTACAGCTGCCATAATAATCTCTCACAATACCCAACACCCTTTCATTGTCTGTCACATTACTTGACACTCTTTGATTGTCGCACATCACATGACATCCCTTTTTCACTGTCTCTTACAACACATGATATTTTTCATTGCCTCACACCACCTGTTACCATTTATAGTGTCTCACAGTACCTGATATCACTCTTTGCGTTTCACACCAAGCGCCTACCCCCAAAATCCCTCAAAAACCAACTCTCCTTTCCCTTCAAACACAATAACTCTAAGTAAACCATACTCTTCCCGGCATCCTCCCTGACCCTCACCATGACACATAATCAAGAACAAGGAGAACAGGATCCTGAAAACCCATACACATTAAAAACAAGAACTAAAAGTGTGGTATACAAATGAAGGTAAGATAAAATGGAAAGAGAGAATAGTTGAAGCATCCCCAGACATAGTAACAATAACAGAGACCAAGTACACAAAAGTGATAACAGATACAGGCTTCCCAAAAGGATATAAAATACTGAAAAAGGACAGAGAAAGTAGAAGAGACAGAGGAGTAGCATTGCTGATCAGGAACCATTTTACTTTTGAGAAAATGAAAGGAATAAATGGAGAGGGGTTCGGTGATTCTATAAAATAGACACTCAGAACTCGGAGGCTCAGGGTGGTGATCTTAGTAATGTACAATCCACCACTAAACAGCAAGAGACTAAGGCAGAAATATGATAACAACGACCAGACCAGACAACATCTCTCTGTGTTTCTGTGATGAGGGAGACCAGCGGAATTGTGTAAACCACTAGCAGCGATCTTCAGCACCTCAATTAAAACAAGGAAACTGCTAGACATCTGGAAAACAGTGAATGTAGTCCAAATATTTAAAAAAAGGGGATAAACAGGTGGCACTGAACTGCAGGCCAGTGTCACAAATATGCACAGTATGAAGGGTTATGGAGATGATCATCAGAAGATATGTAGTGGAGCACTTACAAAACAACAGTCATAAACGACATCTCGCATGGCTTTCGTGATGGTAAATCATTTTCTCAACAAATATGCTAGAGTTCCTTGATAAGGTAACAAAATTTTGGCAAGAGAGAGAGAGGAATGAATGGACTGTATTTTAGGACTACAAGATAACATTCAGTAGAGAACCCTAGAGGAGACCGGGACGAAAGCTAGAAGAGTAGGCAGAAATTACCGGAAAAGCACTACTGTGGATCGAGGAAAACAGAGTTATTGATAGGAAGGAGATGTGAGATGTCGGAGTGTGACAAGTGAGGTTTCACAAGTGCCCAGTATTAGGACCAGTACTTTATCTAGTGTATGTAAGAAAAATGACTGAGGAAATCGAGTCGAAGTGTCCTTGTTCACGAAAGATGCGAAACTAAGGAGAATACAAAGAGGAGTAGACCAGGAATGACTACAAATTAGTCGAAACAAGCTGTGTGAAACTAACAGGAGGCTGTTTGAATTTAATCACAGAAAATGCAAAGTTGCGAAAACTGGAGAAGAAAATAGACGACAAAAAGAAAAAAAACAGTGTACAGGCTCGGGGGACAAAGGCTACAAGCGTCCCTGAAAGAAAATAACCTCTGAGTAAACACAGACGCAAGCATTTCGCTTGAAGCATACATCAATCTAATAATCGCTGTAAGACTGACAATTTTTATGGTAGCTTTGAAGACTCTCAACAAGGATTCTTTCACGATCCTGTACACGGTATATGTTAACTCTATCTTGGAGTATGCAGCGCCAGTATTGAACCCTCTCCTGACAAAGAACCTAGCAGGATGCAAAGATTTGAAACGAGATTGGTTCCAAAGCTGAGAGGTATGGCCAATGAGGAAAGGATTGAGGAGCTAAACCTGACACCACTCCCAGGATCCCCCATCACCTGACACCACTCCCAGGATCCCCTAGCACCTGACACAACTCCCAGGATCCCCAAGCACCTGACACCACTCCCAGGATCCCACAGCACCTGACACCACTCCCAGGATCCCACAGCACCTGACACCACTCCCAGGATCCCACAGCCCCTGACACCACTCCCAGGATCCCACAGCACCTGACTACACTTCCAGGATCCCACAGCACCTGACACCACTCCCAGGATCCCACAGCACCTGACTCCACTCCCAGGATCCCACAGCACCTGAGAGGTATGGCCAATGAGGAAAGGATTGAGGAGCTAAACATGACACCACTCCCAGGATCCCCCATCACCTGACACGACTCCCAGGATCCCCTAGCACCTGACACAACTCCCAGGATCCCCTAGCACCTGACACCACTCCCAGGATCCCACAGCACCTGACACCACTCCCAGGATCCCACAGCCCCTGACACCACTCCCAGGATCCCATAGCACCTGACTACACTCCCAGGATCCCACAGCACCTGACACCACTCCCAGGATCCCACAGCCCCTGACACCACTCCCAGGATCCCACAGCACCTGACTCCACTCCCAGGATCCCACAGCACCTGACTCCACTCCCAGGATCCCACAGCACCTGACACCACTCCCAGGATCCCACAGCACCTGACACCACTCCCAGGATCCCACAACACCTGACACCACTCCCAGGATCCCACAGCACCTGACACCACTCTCAGGATCCCACAGCACCTGACACCACTCCCAGGATCCCACAGCACCTGACACCACCCTCATGATCCCCTAGCCCCTGACACCTCTACCAAGATCCCACAGCACCTGACACCACTCCCAGGATCCCACAGCACCTGACACAACTCCAAGGATCACACAGCACCTGACACCACTCTCATGATCCCCCAGCCCCTGACACCACTACCAGGATCCCACAGCACCTGACACCACTCTCATGATCCCCTAGCCCCTGACACCACTACCAGGATCCCACAACACCTGGCATCACTCCCAGGATCCCACAGCACCTGACACCACTCTCATGATCCCCCAGCCCCTGACACCACTACCAGGATCCCACAGCACCTGACGCCACTCCCAGGATCCCACAGCACCTGACACCACTCCCAGGATCCCACAGCACCTGACTACACTTCCAGGATCCCACAGCACCTGACACCACTCCCAGGATCCCACAGCACCTGACTCCACTCCCAGGATCCCACAGCACCTGAGAGGCATGGGCAATGAGGAAAGAATTGAGGAGCTAAACCTGACACCACTCCCTGGATCCCCCATCACCTGACACCACTCCCAAGATCCCCTAGCACCTGACACCACTCCCAGGATCCCCTAGCACCTGACACCACTCCCAGGATCCCACAGCACCTGACACCACTCCCAGGATCCCACAGCACCTAACACCACTCCCAGGATCCCACAGCACCTGACTACACTCCCAGGATCCCACAGCACCTGACACCACTCCCAGGATCCCACAGCACCTGACTCCACTCCCAGGTTCCCACAGCACCTGACTCCACTCCCAGGATCCCACAGCACCTGACACCACTCCCAGGATCCCACAGCACCTGACACCGCTCCGAGGATCCCACAACACCTGACACCACTCCCAGGATCCCACAGCACCTGACACCACTCCCAGGATCCCACAGCACCTGACACCACTCCCAGGATCCCACAGCACCTGACACCACTCTCATGATCCCCTAGCCCCTGACACCACTACCAGGATCTCACAGCACCTGACACCACTCTCATGATCCCCAGCCCCTGACACCACTACCAGGATCCCACAGCACCTGACATCACTCCCAGGATCCAACACCACCTGACACCACTTTCATGATCCCCCAGCCCCTGACACCACTACCAGGATCCCACAGCACCTGACACCACTCCCAGGATCCCACAGCACCTGACACCACTACCAGGATCCCAGAGCACCTTACACCACTCTCATGATCCCCCAGCCCCTGACACCACTACCAGGATCCCACAGCACCTGACACCACTCCCAGGATCCCACAGCACCTGACACCACTACCAGGATCCCAGAGCACCTTACACCACTCTCATGATCCCCCAGCCCCTGACACCACTACCAGGATCCCCCAGCCCCTGACACCACTCCCAGGATCCCACAGCACCTGACACCACTCCTAGGATCCCACAGCAAGTGACAACTCCCAGAATCCCACAGCAAGTGACACCGCTTCCAGGATCTCCCAGTACCTGACACCACTCTCAGGATCCCCGAGCACTTGACGCCACTCCCAGGATAATACAGCACCTGACACCACTCCCAGGATCCCACAGCACCTGACACCACTCCCAGGATCCCACAACACCTGACACCACTCCCAGCATCCCACAGCACCTGACACCACTCCCAGGATCCCACAGCACCTGACACCACTCCCAGGATCCCACAGCACCTGACACCACTCTCATGATCCCCAGCCCCTGACACCACTACCAGGATCCCACAGCACCTGACATCACTCCCAGGATCCAACAGCACCTGACACCACTCTCATGATCCCCCAGCCCCTGACACCACTACCAGGATCCCACAGAACCTGACACCACTCCCAGGATCCCACAGCACCTGACACCACTCCCAGGATCCCACAGCACCTGACACCACTCTCATGATCCCCCAGTCCCTGACACCACTACCAGGATCCCACAGCACCTGACACCACTCGCATGATCCCCCAGCCCGTGACACCACTACCAGGATCCCACAGCACCTGACATCACTCCCAGGATCCCACAGCACCTGACACCACTCTCATGATCCCCCAGCCCCTGACACCACTCCCAGGATCCCACAGCACCTGACACCACTCCTAGGATCCCACAGCAAGTGACAACTCCCAGAATCCCACAGCAAGTGACACCGCTTCCAGGATCTCCCAGTACCTGACACCACTCTCAGGATCCCCGAGCACTTGACGCCACTCCCAGGATCCCACAGCACCTGATACCACTCCCAGGATCTCACAGCACCTAATATCATTCCCAGGATTCCATAGAACCTGACACCATTCCTAGGATCCCACAGCACCTGACACCACTCCCAGGATCCCACAACACCTGACACCACTCCCAGGATCCCACAGCACCTGACACCACTAAGTGTCTTTAAGCATTTGACACAGCTTTTACTACCACTGTTACCACAGTACTTTCACAGTATCTGCCATCACTTTCACAGTACCTGACGTCACTTTCACAGTAACTCACATCATTATCACATTCTCATAGCACCTAACATCATTTTCACAGTACCAGCATCACTTTTACTGTACCAGGCACCACTAACAGTACCTGACACCACTCTCAGTGCCTGACACATCGCGTGACACCAGTTACACAGTATGTGACATCATTCTTACAACACTTGATACCACTCTCACATCAAGTGACTGTACTGGCTGGACAGTGTCTCTGAAGACACCGGGTTAGGCTTCCAACCATTTCATTTTCCTCATTTCATTGCTCCCGAAGAAGGGTTGTTTTTCCAACACGAAAGACCTCGAGACACACGTATATATGCAATAAGATCACAGTATACAGGTGATATTACAATTTAGATTCTAATGCTTTGTTTATTCGTGTTAGAGATTTTAATCATCCAACTGATTGTTAAAAGCCTGAGAAAGTTGTATCTAGTAAACCCCTTGGTCCAGAGGAATATAAAAAAATAGTTTTGAAAAATTATGAATATTGTTTTTGGGATATACAAATTGGATTCATTTATAGTTAATAAAATCTGGGAAGAATATGTAAGATACATTAGACAAATTAAATTTTGGGTAGAATGTAAGCTGTGTTTCACGGATCACTGACTACCTACCTACATCATCATCATCATAAAAAGTCAGGTGTTGTGGGGTGGCAGTGAGGTGTAGTATTGTCCCCATATGCCTTCATGTTAATCTTTTTATTTTTATAGTTCCTTGATAATGTGAAAAGTCACGAAAGATTAGAGGTTAGATTTTGTAACCGAGGTGGCTAGTTTATTGTGCACGCCATATCCATCCTGTGGACGGTAGCGAAGAGCATATGGATACACAAAAGGCCTAGGAACTAGGCCCCAAAAGAGTTAACAGGAGTACATTTGGATTCATATCTACAGTTCAGTTATCTATAACAAGCAAATTTAGAATCACGAAAACGCTTGGAATTTCACTATTTCTTCACAGTGGTTATTCTGCATATTGTGATAGCACACACACACACACACACACACACACACACACACACACACACACACACACACACACACACACACACACACACACACAAACACACACACACACAAACACACACAGGTCCGAAGACAAGGAAGGTATGTTATATGCAAAGATTCTAACAGCCAACTGCAGTAGTAAGGAACAGCTGATCATGAAAGACAGTTCCCTGAGAATAGAAGTTTTAGAAAGGACAGGGACTGAAAGCAAGAACATTTCAATGGAAGGAAACAAAACACCTCAGAGGATGCAAATGGAGACTCAGTGGGAGGAAAGAGAGAGGTCAGTTTTTATCTACGGGCTCCAAGAAGCCAAGGCGGACAACTTCGAAGAAATAAAACAGGAGGAGGGAAAAATGATTGAAGGCATCATGAAAACAATAGGTGAGGACGATATGACCCAGGTGACAAATTTTCAGAGAATTGGGTGGTTTGCGAGTGGAAGGATACGGCCTGTGAAAGTAATTTTCAAGGAAGGATCAGTTCGAACCAGGATTCTGCAAGAGAAAGCACGACTGAGGGACAAACAGGGGTACCAGAGAGTATACCTCGATCGCGACAGAACACAAGAAGAAAGGACTACACTGAAAGAGAGGGTACAGAGATGCAAGGAGGAACGAAAGGCAATGATGAAGATGAGCAGGACCCAGACACAGGAGGAAGGGCAAACACACCCCACAGAATCTCCCACCGAAAGATTCCAACCGTGACAATCCCAACGCAACTGAGCAACCCAAACCACAACCCACACACTGTTCCCTCTTCCAGCAACACCCACATCACAAACCTCATCTCAACAGCTGTCCCTTATGGGCATTCTGACCCCACCCCCATTATCACAAACCCCACCTACACCACAGCCCCCCATAGGCCCCCCCAAGGCTCCCGCTCCCGCAACCCCAATATTCTTGCAGGAAAACAGTGATAGAAAAGAAGCTGAAAGTTTGGTACACAAACGCGGACGGAATAACGAATAAACATGACGAGTGGCACGAAAGAATCAGTGAGAAATCCCCAGACATCATAGCAGTCACAGAAACAAAACTCGCTGAATCAGTAACAGACGCAATCTTCCCACTGGGATATCAGATCCTGAGAAAAGATAGAAGGAGTAGAGAGGGAGAAGGAGTTGCACTGCTCATAAGAAACCTATGGGGATTTGAGGAAATGGAAGGCATGGACGTGATTGGAGAAAGAGACTACATAGTAGGTACAATTCAGTCTGGAGAACATAAAGTAGTCATTGGAGTGATGTATAACCCACCACAGAACTGCAGGAGGCCAAGAGAGAAGTACGAAGAAAACAACAGGGCGATGGTGGACACATTGGCTGAGGTGGCAAGAAGAGCTCACTCGAGCAGAGCAAAGTTACTGGTAATGGGCGATTTCAACCACAGGAAGATCGACTGGGAAAACCTGGAGTCACATGGGGGATCCTGAAACATGGAGAGCCAAGATGATGGATGTGGTACTTGAAAACCTCATGCATCCACATGTCAGGGACAATACCAGAGAGAGAGGGGAGGATGAGCCAGCAAGACTGGATCCTGTGTTCACCCTGATCAGTTCGGATATTGAGGACATCACTTACTAGAGGTCCCTTGGAGCTAGCGATCACATGGTTCTGAGTTTTGATTATATAGTAAAGTTACAAGTGGAGAAGGAAGCAGGAACTGAATGGGAAAAGCAAAACTACAAAAGGGGGGACTTCACAGGTATGAGGAACTTCCTGCAGGAGGTTCAGTGGGACAGAGACCTGGTAGGAAAATCAGTAAACGAGATGATGGAATATGTAGCAACAAAGTGCGAGGAGGCAGAAGAAAGGTTTGTTCCCAAGGGAAACAGAAATAATAGGAAGACCAAAGCGAGTCCTTGGTTTACCCGAAGGTGTAGGAAGGCAAAAACTAAGTGCACCAGAGAATGGAAAAGGTACAGGAGGCAAAGGACCCAGGAAAATAAGGAAATTAGTAGAAGAGCCAGAAACGAGTATGCACAGATAAGGAGGGAGGCCCAGTGACAACACGAAAACGGCATAGCATCGAAAGTCAAGTCTTACCCGAAACTGCTGTACAGCCACATTAGGAGGAAGACAACAGTCAAAGACCAGGTGATGAGGCTGAGGAAAGAAGGTGGAGAACTCACAAGAAACGATCAAGAGGTATGTGAGGAGCTCAACATGAGATTTAAGGAAGTATTTACAGTGGAGATAGGAAGGCCTCTCGGGGGACAAACCAGATGGGGACACCAGCAAGGAATATACCAACAAGTGTTGGATGACATACATACATATGAGGAGGAGGTGAAGAAACTACTAAGGGATATCGATACCTCAAAGGCAATGGGACCGGACAACATCTCCCCGTGGGTCCTTAGAGAGGGAGTGGATATGTTGTGTGTGCCACTTACCACAATCTTCAACACGTCCCTGGAAACTGGGCAACTACCTGAGGTATAGAAGACGACAAATGTAGTTCCCATTTTTAAAAAAGGAGACAGAAAAGAGGCACTAAACTATAGACCTGTGTCACTGACGTGTATAGTATGCAAAGTTATGGAGATTATCAGGAGGAGAGTGGTGGAGCACCTGGAATGGAACAAGAGTATAAACGCCAACCAGCATGGATTCATGGAAGGAAAATCTTGTGTCACAAACCTTCTGGAGTTTCATGATAAAGTAACAGAAGTAAGACACGAGAGAGAGGAGTGGGTTGATTGCATCTTCTTGGACTGCAAGAAGGCCTTTGACACACTTTCTCACAAGAGATTAGTGCAGAAGCTAGAGGATCAGGCTCATATAACAGGAAGGGCACTGCAATGGATCAGAGAATACCTGACAGGGAGGCAACAACGAGTCATGGTACGTAATGATGTATCACAATGGGCACCTGTGACGAGCGGGGTCCCACAGGGGCCGGTCCTAGGACCAGTGCTATTATTGGTATATGTGAACGACATGATGGAAGGGTTAGACTCAGAAGTGTCCCTGTTCGCAGACGATGTGAAGTTAATGAGGAGAATTAAATTAGATGAGGACCTGGTGAGACCTGGACAGACTGGACACCTGGTCCAGCAAAAGGCTTCTCGAATTTAATCCCGCCAAATGCAAAGTCATGAAGATAGGGGAAGGGCAAAGAAGACCGCAGACAGAGTATAGGCTAGGTGGCCAAAGACTGCAAACCTCGCTCAAGGAGAAAGATCTTGGAGTGAGTATAACACCGAGCATGTCTCCGCAAGCACACATCAACCAGGTAACTGCTGCAGCATATTGGCGCCTGGCAAACCTGAGAACAGCGTTCCGATACCTTAATAAGGAATCGTTCAAGACACTGTACACCGTGTACGTCAGGCCCATACTGAAATATGCAGCACCTGTTTGGAACCCGCACTTGATAAAGCACGTCAAGAAACTAGAGAAAGTGCAAAGGTTTGCAACAAGGTTAGTTCCAGAGCTAAGGGGAATGTCTTATGAAGAAAGGTTAAGGGAAATCGGCCTGACGACAATAGAGGACAGGCGGGTCAGGGAAGACATGATAACGACATATAAAATACTCCGCGGAATAGACAAGGTGGACAAAGACAGGATGTTCCAGGGAGGGGACACAGAAACAAGAGGTCACAATTGGAAGTTGAAGACACAGATGAGTCAGAGAGATATTAGGAAGTATTTCTTCAGTCATAGAGTTGTCAGGCAGTGGAATAGCCTAGAAAGTGATGTAGTGGAGGCAGGAACCATACATAGTTTTAAGACGAGGTATGATAAAGCTCATGGAGCGGGGAGAGAGAGGACCCAGTAGCAACAGGTGAAGTGGCGGGGCCAGGAGCTAGGACTCGACCCCTGCAACCACAAATAGGTGAGTACAAATAGGTGAGTGCACGCACACACACACACACACACACACACACAGGAGCTTGGACTCGACCCCTGCAACCCCAACTAGGCGAGTACACACACACACACACACACACACACACACACACACACACACACACACACATCTCTCCGTGGGTCCTTAGAGAGGGAGCAGGGACACTACGTGTACCACTAACCAAAATCTTCAACACTTCCCTTAAAACTGGGCAACTACCTGAAGTATGGAAGAAGGCAAATGTAGTCCCCATCTTTAAGAAGGAAGACAGAAATGAAGCACTAAATTATAGACCAGTGTCACTGACATGTATAGTATGAAAAGTCTTGGAAAAGATTTTCAGGAGGAGAGTGGTGGAGCACCTGGAGCGGAACAAGATTATAAACGACAGCCAGCATGGATTCATGGAAGGCAAATCCTGTGTCACAAACCTACTAGAGTTTTACGACAAGGTAACTGAAGTAAGAAATGAAAGGGAGGGGTGGGTTGACTGCATTTTCTTGGACTGCAAAAAGGCCTTCGACACAGTTCCTCACAAGAGATTAGTACAGAAGCTAGAGGAACAGGCACGTATAACAGGAAGGGCACTGCAATGGATCAGAGAATACCTAACAGGGAGGCAACAGCGAGTCATGGTACGTGATGAGGTATCACATTGGGCGCCAGTGACGAGCGGGGTCCCACAGGGGTCAGTCCTGGGACCAGTGCTATTCTTGGTATATGTGAATGACGTGACAGAAGGGATAGACTCAGAAGTGTCCCTGTTTGCAGATGACGTGAAGTTAATGAGGAGAATTAAATCAGACGCGGACCAGACAGGTCTACAAAGAGACCTGGACAGGCTGGATGTGTGGTCCAGAAACTGGCTCCTAGAATTTAACCCCGCCAAATGCAAAGTCATGAAAATCGGAGGAAGGCAAAGAAGACTGCAGACAAAGTATAGGCTAGGTGGCCAAAGGCTCCAAACCTCACTCAAGGAGAAAGACCTAGGAGTGAGTATAATACCGAGTACATCGCCAGAAGCACACATTAACCAGATAACTCCTGCGGCATATGGACGCTTGGAAAACCTGAGAATAGCGTTCCGGTACCTCAGTAAGGAATCGTTTAAGACTTTATACACTGTGTACGTCAGGCTCATACTGGAGTACGCAGCACCAGTTTGGAACCCACACCTGGTCAAACACGTCAAGAAATTAGAGAAAGTGCAAAGGTTTGCAACAAGGTTAGTTCCAGAGCTAAGGGGAATGTCCTACGAAGAAAGGTTAACGGAAATCGGTCTGACAACACTGGAGGACAGGAGGGTCAGGGGAGACATGATAACGGCATACAAAATACTGCGTGGAATAGACAAGGTGGACAGAGACAGGATGTTCCGGAGATGGGACACAGAAACAAGGGGTCACAATTGGAAGCTGAAGACTCAGATGAGTCAAAGGGATGTTTGGAAGTATTTCTTCAGTCATAGAGTAGTTAGGAAGTGGAATAGTCTGGCAAGCGATGGTATGATAAAGCTCATGGAGCAGGGGGAGAGAGGACCTAGTAGCGGTCTGTGAAGAGGCGGGGCCAGAATCTGAGTCTCGACCCCTGCAACCGCAATTAGGTGAGTACTATTAGGTGAGTACACACACACACACACACACACACACACACACACACACACACACACACACACACACACACACACACACATACACACACACACACACACATATATATATATATATATATATATATATATATATATATATATATATATATATATACATATATATATATATATATATATATATATATATATATATATATATATATATATATATATATATATATATATATATATATATATATATATATATATATATATATGCAATAAGATCACAGTAAACAGGTGATTTCAGAATATGCAAAACAACCACTCTGAAAGAATAGAGAAATTCCAAGCGCTTTCGTGACTACTCACATTATCATTATCATTATCAATGTGATAATGTGAGTAGTCACGAAAGCGCTTGGAATTTCTCTATTCTTTCAGAGTGGTTGTTTTGCATATATATATATATATATATATATATATATATATATATATATATATATATATATATATATATATATATATATATATATATATATATATATATATATAAAAATATTTCTTTCAACGTACCAGCCGTATCCCACCGATGTGGGGTGGCCCAAAAGGAAAAACTTTAGCAATACATACAGGAGAAGGGGTTACTAGCCCCTTGCTCCCGGCATTTTAGTCGCCTCTTACGACACGCATGGCTTACGGACGAAGAATTCTGTTCCACTTCCCCATATATATATATATATATATATATATATATATATATATATATATATATATATATATATATATATATATATATATATATATATATATATATATATATATATATTATTTTTATTATCACACTGGCCGATTCCCACCAAGGCATGGTGGCCCGAAAAAGAAAAACTTTCACCATCATTCACTCCATCACTGTCTTGCCAGAATGGTGCTTTACACTACAGTTTTTAAACTGCAAAATTAACACCCCTCCTTCAGAGTGCAGGCACTGTACTTCCCATCTCCAGGACTCAAGTCTGGCCTGCCGGTTTCCCTGAACCCCTTCATAAATGTTACTTTGCTCATACTCCAACAGCAGGTCAAGTATTAAAAACCATATGTCTATGTTCACTCCTATCAAACACGCTCACGCATGCCTGCTGGAAGTCCAAGCCCCTCGCACACAAAACCTCATTTACCCCCTCCCTCCATCCTTTCCTAGGCCGACCCCTACCCCGCCTTCCTTCCACTACATACTGATACACTCTTGAAGTCACTCTGTATCGCTCCATTCTCTCTACATGTCCGAACCACCTCAACAACCCTTCCTCAGCCCTCTGGACAACAGTTTTGGTAATCCCGCACCTCCTCCTAACTTCCAAACTACGAATTCTCTGCATTATATTCACACCACACATTGCCCACAGACATGACATCTCCACTGCCTCCAGCCTTCTCCTCGCTGCAACATTCATCACCCATGCTTCACACCCATATAAGAGCGTTGGTAAAACTATACTCTCATACATTCCCCTCTTTGCCTCCAAGGACAAAGTTCTTTGTCTCCACAGACTCCTAAGCGCACCACTCACCCTTTTCCCCTCGTCAATTCTATGATTCACCTCATCTTTCATAGACCCATCCGCTGACACGTCCACTCCCAAATATCTGAATACATTTCCTGTATTCACCTTTAATTTTCTTCTTTTGCACACCCTACCAAATTCATCCACCAATCTCTGCAACTTCTCTTCAGAATCTCCCAAGAGCACAGTGTCATCAGCAAAGAGCAACTGTGACAACTCCCACTTTATGTGTGATTCTTTATCTTTTAACTCCACGCCTCTTGCCAAGACCCTCGCATTTACTTCTGTTACAACCCCATCTATAAATATATTAAACAACCACGGTGACATCACACATCCTTGTCTAAGGCCTACTTTTACTGGGAAATAATTTCCCTCTTTCCTACATACTCTAACTTGAGCCTCACTATCCTCGTAAAAACTTTTCACTGCTTTCAGTAACCTACCTGCTACACCATACACCTGCAACATCTGCCACATTGCCCCCCTATCCACCCTGTCATACGCCTTTTCCAAATCCATAAATGCCACAAAGACCTCTTTAGCCTTATCTAAATACTGTTCACTTATATGTTTCACTGTAAACACCTGGTCCACACACCCCCTACCTTTCCTAAAGCCTCCTTGTTCATCTGCTATCCTATTCTCCGTCTTACACTTAATTCTTTCAATAATAACTCTACCATACACTTTACCAGGTATACTCAACAGACTTATCCCCCTATAATTTTTGCACTCTCTTTTATCCCCTATGCCTTTATACAAAGGAACTATGCATGCTCTCTGCCAATCCCTAGGTACCTTACCCTCTTCCATACATTTATAAAATAATTGCACCAACCACTCCAAAACTATATCTCCACCTGCTTTTAACATTTCTATCTTTATACCATCAATCCCGGCTGCCTTACCCCCTTTCATTTTACCTACTGACTGCCTCACGAACTTTCCCCACACTCACAACTGGCTCTTCCTCACTCCTACAAGATGTTATTCCTCCTTGCCATATACACGAAATCACAGCTTCCCTATCTTCATCAACATTTAACAATTCCTCAAAATATTCCCTCCATCTTCCCAATACCTCTAACTCTCCATTTAATAACTCTCCTCTCCTATTTTTAACTGACAAATCCATTTGTTCTCTAGGCTTTCTTAACTTGTTAATCTCACTCCAAAACTTTTTCTTATTTTCAACAAAATTTGTTGATAACATCTCACCCACTCTCTCATTTGCCCTCTTTTTACATTGCTTCACCACTCTCTTTTTCTCCATATACTCTTCCCTCCTTGCATCACTTCTACTTTGTAAAAACTTCTCATATGCTAACTTTTTCTCCCTTACTACTCTCTTTACATCATCATTCCACCAATCGCTCCTCTTCCCTCCCGCACCCACTTTCCTGTAACCACAAACTTTTGCTGAACACTCTAACACTACATTTTTAAACCTACCCCATACCTCTTCGACCCCATTGCCTATGATCTCATTAGCCCATCTATCCTCCAATAGCTGTTTATATCTTACCCTAACTGCCTCCTCTTTTAGTTTATAAACCTTCACCTTTCTCTTCCCTTATGCTTCTATTCTCATTGTATCCCATCTACCTTTTACTCTCAGTGTAGCTACAACTAGAAAGTGATCTGATATATCTGTGGCCCCTCTATAAACATGTACATCCTGAAGTCTACTCAACAGTCTTTTATCTACCAATACATAATCCAACAAACTACTGTCATTTCGCCCTACATCATATCTTGTATACTTATTTATCCTCTTTTTCTTAAAATATGTATTACCTATAACTAAACCCCTTTCTATACAAAGTTCAATCAAAGGGCTCCCATTATCATTTACACCTGGCATTCCAAACTTACCTACCACACCCTCTCTAAAAGTTTCTCCTACTTTAGCATTCAGGTCCCCTACCACAATTACTCTCTCACTTGGTTCAAAAGCTCCTATACATTCACTTAACATCTCCCAAAATCTCTCTCTCTCTCCTCTGCATTCCTCTCTTCTCCAGGTGCATACACGCTTATTATGACCCACTTTTCGCATCCAACCTTTATTTAATCCACATAATTCTTGAATTTACATATTCGTATTCTCTTTTCTCCTTCCATAACTGATCCTTCACATTACTGCTACCCCTTCCTTTGCTCTAACTCTCTCAGATACTCTAGATTTAATCCCATTTATTTCCCCCCACCGAAACTCCCCTACCCCCTTCAGCTTTGTTTCGCTTAGGGCCAGGACATCCAACTTCTTTTCATTCATAACATCAGCAATCATCTGTTTCTTATTATCCGCACTACATCCACGCACATTCAAGCATCCCAGTTTTATAAAGTTTTTCTTCTTCTCTTTTTTAGTAAATGTCTACAGGAGAAGGGGTTACTAGCCCATTGCTCCCGGCATTTTAGTCGCCTCATATGACACGCATGGCTTACGGAGGAAAGATTCTTTTCCACTTCCTCATGGACAATAGAAGAAATAAAGAAGAACAAGAGCTATTTAGAAAAAGGAGAAAAACCTAGATGTATGTATATATATATATATGCATGTGCGTGTCTGTGAAGTGTGACCAAGGTGTAAGTAGGAGTAGCAAGATATCCCTGTTATCTAGTATGTTTATGAGACAGAAAAAGAAACCAGCAATCTTACCATCATGCAAAACAGTTACAGGTTTTTGTTTCACAGTCATCTGGCAGGACGGTAGTACTTCCCTGGGTGGTTGCTGTCTACCAGCCTACTATATATATATATATATATATATATATATATATATATATATATATATATATATATATATATATATATATATATATATATATATATATATATATATAGAGAGAGAGAGAGAGAGAGAGAGAGAGATGTGTGAGTGTGTACTTACCTAATTGTACTCACCTAATTGTGGTTGCAGGGATCGAGACTCAGTTCCTGGCCTAGCCTCTTCACTGATCGGTACTAGGTCCTCTCTCTCTCTGCTTCCTCAGCTTTGTCATACCTCGTCTTGAAGCTGTGTATGGTTCCTGTGTGTGTGTGTGTATGTGTGTGTGTGTGTGTGTGTGTGTGTGTGTGTGTATGTGTATGTGTGTGTGTGTGTGTGTGTGTGTGTGTGTGTGTGTGTGTGTGTGTGTGTGTGTGTGTGTGTGTGTGTGGTGTGTGTGTGTTATCACAATTTGCAGAATAACCATATACATATATATATATATATATATATATATATATATATATATATATATATATATATATATATATATATATATATATATATATATGCAATAAGATCACAGTAAACAGGTGATTTCAGAATATGCAAAACAACCACTGTGACAGAACAGAGAAGTTCCAAGCGCTTTCGTGACTGCTCACATTATCAAGGAACGTGAGTAGTCACGAAAGCGCTTGGAACTTCTCTATTCTTTCACAGTGGTTGTTTTGCATATATATATATATATATATATATATATATATATATATATATATATATATATATATATATATATATATATATTATATATATATATAATGCCGTGCCGAATAGGCAAAACTTGCTTTTCTTGCCGAATAAGGCAAGAGAAAATTTGTGTATGCAATAATTTCGCAAAAATCACTCTGAACCTAATGAAAAAAAATATATTTCAATGAGTTTCTTTATTATTAAATTATTGTAAACTTATTTACAATATATTTAATTGGATTAGGCTAAATTAAATTGCGCTTGTTATAATAAGGTTAGGTAAGTTTTCAAAGTTCTTTTTGGTACAAAATTATTATTTTTTACATTAATATAAATAAAAAAAATATATCTTTAAATGTATAAGAATTTTTTTTAGAAAAAACTTAATTTTAAATGAATTTTTGCTAATTGACCAGTTTTCCCTATTCGGCACGACATATATAAGTTGTGCCGAATAGGTAAAACTGGCCAATTAGCAAGAACTCATTTAAAATTAAGTCATTTCACTCTTGACAGACGAACCTACCATGACAGACGCGTGACAGGTCACTCACGACAGACGCAACACAAGCAACATTACACTCCTTCTGTGTCTTCCGACGATCTACCTAAATATAACTTCCGCTCGTCAACATTAATAATCTGACAAAATAACCAAATATATGTTATTTTCCGATAATTACGGAATACAACTAAACCGACCAGTAAATAGGGAAATATGTCAATAATGACCCTAAGATTTAGAAGTGGTTTATAGTGTTGCTGTGGCAACACACTCCATGATATAGTCTTACTCCTGCTCCTTACAGCACCTAAATAAGACATTGCTGCCAGCAGAAGTGCCATAGAGTATTCATAGCCACTAAGTTGCCGCTGGCTTTAGTCGTTTCTGAGGCAACTCACAGCATAAATAAGCAAACTTGTAAACTTTGCGAATAAGTTAGAACTACTTAGAATACGTAATTTGTTCACCCACTGCAAGTTGGTCTTTATTTCGTACTGGTGTAGCGTCGTCCGGTGTGTGTGTGTGTGTGTGTGTGTGTGTGTGTGTGTGTGTGTGTGTGTGTGTGTGTGTGTGTGTGTGTGTGTGTGTTTGGTGATCTTTGTGGTGTAACTTCCCCTCAAGGAAGGTTCCTTGATGTTGGTGAGGGGCTCTTGATTTAGGGAATTGGATCTGTGCTCCAGTTCCCCGAATTAAGCCTGAATGCCTTCCACATCCCCCCCCCCCAGGCGCTGCATAATCCTCCGGGTTTAGCGCTTCCCCCTTGATTATAATAATAATGTGGTGTAACTTAGTGTGGTGTTTGTGTATGAATGGTGTGTGTAGTGCTTTTAGTCATGTAGCGTTGTGTGGTGAGTTTGTGTGTGTGGTGTTATTTGTGGTGTAGCGTTATCTGGTGTGTATAGGTCTGTGTGGTGTGTACTCACCTAATTGTACTCACCTAATTGTGGTTGCAGGGGTCGAGACTCAGCTCCTGGCCCCGCCTCTTCACTGATCACTACTGGATCCTCTCTCTCTCTGCTTCCTGAGCTTTGTCATACCTCTTCTTAAAACTATGTATGGTTCCTGCCTCCACTACTTCACTTGCTAGGCTATTCCACTTGCTGACAACTCTATGACTGAAGAAATACTTCCTAACGTCCCTGTGACTCGTCTGAGTCTTCAGCTTCCAGTTGTGACCCCTTGTCCCTGTGTCCCCTCTCTGGAACATCCTATCTCTGTCCACCTTGTCTATTTCCCGCAGTATCTTGTATGTCGTTATCATGTCTCCCCTGACCCTTCTGTCCTCCAGTGTCGTCAGTCCGATTTCCCTTAACCTTTCCTCGTACGACATTCCCTTGAGCTCTGGGACTAGCCTTGTTGCAAACCTTTGTACTTTAACTTCTTGACGTGCTTGACCAGGTGGGGGTTCCAGACTGGTGCTGCATACTCCAGTATGGGCCTAACAAACACAGTGTACAGTGTCTTGAACGATTATTTATTAAAGTATCGGAACGCTATTCTCAGGTTTGCCAGGCGCCCTTGTGTGTGTGTGTGTGTGTGTGTGTGTGTGTGTGTGTGTGTGTGTGTGTGTGTGTGTGTGTGTGTGTGTGTGTGTGTGTGTGTGTGCGCGTGTAGTGTGTGTGGTAGTGTGTGGGATAGCATCGTGTAGTGTTGCGTGGTGTGTGGTGTATGGTGTGGCGTATGGTGTGGTGTATAGTATGGTGTATGGTGTGGTGTATGGTGTGGTGTATGGTGTGGTGTATGGTGTGGTGCATGGTGTGGTGTATGGTGTGGTGTATGGTGTGGTGTATGGTGTGGTGTATGGTGTGGTGTATGGTGTGGTGTATGGTGTGGTGTATGGTACTCTTTGGGGTAGCACACTGTAGTTTTATGGTGTTGTGTGTATGTTATGTGGTGTGTGGTACTGTGTAGTGTACTATCGTGTGGTGTGTGGTACTGTGTAGTGTACTATCGTGTTGTGTGTGGTACTGTGTAGTGTACTATCGTGTGGTATGTGGTACTGTGTAGTGTACTATCGTGTGGTATGTGGTACTGTGTAGTGTACTATCGTGTGGTATGTGGTACTGCGTAGTGTACTATCGTGTGGTATGAACGTGGACTTTTAAGGAACATAATCGCTCTGAGTAGATATCGATCATCTGATGAGTCGACACTGAGTGAGTGCCACTGTCACATATGAACAATTTGGAATTTTTTAGATGAATGTCAAGATGATCGCCAATCATCGGTGAACACATCTCAACCTATACCATTATCATAGTCACACTTATATAGCAACACTTGTATTGAGTATTTTAATCTAACTGATTGCTAATTACAAGACACACTCGCCTTTCCGGCGTCCTTTGCATCAGGCAGAGAAAGGCAAGTGAAGTAGACAATACTTCTAGTTGCATTAAACATATTTTTTAGGTCAGAATCAGAGAACCTTAACCTGCCTTTTTGCAATTTTCCTACAGTTGGTTAGATTTTTAGATTTTGCCACCGCCGTGGCTAGTTTATTGTGCACCCCATATCCATTCTATAGATGCAACACAAGAGTATATGGATACACAAAAAGCCTAGGAACTAGGCTCCAAAAGTGTTAACAGGAGTACATCTAGATTTATATCTACAGTTCACTTACCTGTAATAAATTTAGGAAATTTGCATTTTATATCTGGTATCTTATTTTCATTAATAAGATATCTTCACATGCCACATAGGTTATTATACTGTCTCTATATTCCTTATTTAGTAGATAATTAAGCACACAGTGTTCAAGATAGTCATCATAGGGTTGGCCATATTCTCTGCATTTGGTTTAATCATGTGTGTATCTCCCAAATTGCCAGAAGTACTTGCAATCAAGCCTAAGCCTGACCACTACAACATCAGTCAGTCTGTTCACATTGCAAATTGTTCTATAAACGTACTTATCTACGTTCATATTATCATAGTGGGCTATAGATCTACTAAGGCTTCTAGTTGCATTTCTATAACATTCAAATTGCATATTTATTTCTCTCCTCATATTATTCCTAATGCTAGACACAGATACACCAAAGATACATTCTACATTCTTGTTCAGGGTTCTTGTCTTGGCTAACGTATCAACTTTATCATGAAGGAGTTATCTCGTGTGAGATGGAATCCATAACAATTGTAAATTAATTCTTTTTTTGAGTGCCCATACCTGGATCAAGAGCCTTCAATGATGACACAGAATCAGCAATAATCATAGAGTCAAGCTCATTGTCACAAGTTAGCACAGATGGCTAACGCAATATAATCAATAATAACTGTTAGCCACTTGTAAAGAGGGTGGTACATGTTATATAGTTGATTGTTACCAGTACACTATCGATCATCTTTGTCCAATAATTTCTGTCTATAAAAGTACAGATAATATCTTTACTCACACCTGTGACTATCTTTCCTACTGCCACAACAATGTCATGAGAACACAACAAAATCTCGTGCCATCCTGTCATTAATCCTTTCCACTAACATTAAACTAAATCCTCCATAATGTAATCCCCTCTTCAGCCTCTTCCAAATTGTCCTTAGTCATATAGTTTAAATACCTGGCAGATCCTCCACAGCTGTGCAACATAGAGCAAGAAAGATGAGAAGCTACACATATACATCTTCGAGTTAAGCAGAGTTGATCAGTGTCGCAGCTGCAAAGGATAAGTTTCAGGACTGGTTGGTGCAGCCAGAATATCTTGAGTCTTTACAAGCTCGTCTTTCTCCCGCTCACATTTCACTGGATCTACATAGGTGAGGAGGTTCCTGGTCCGGAGCAACCTACCATACGAACACCATTCGTTTTTTCTTATTGATAGTTTCAGCTGTTGAGGGTAAATTTGAAAGTTTTGACAAAAGACACCCACTTTTTCATAGGGTCCCTGACAACCTAACTTTGTAGCTGATATATGACATCGTTTTTTCCATTTTCATGCTTTTGATCAAAGTAAGCTGCAATAAAGTTTATTCATTTCTGAATAACATCTTTCATAACTGCTGAGGGGTCTCCTAAATTGATCAAATTATTCCTTTACGGTCTTGGCTTTACACTTGCCACAGAAAGATGCTACCGCATCACAACCAGTGAACACAGATGTAAATCTATCTGTATATGTCTAGTAGATGTAAATCTATCTGTATATGTCTAGTAGATGTAAATCTATCTGTATATGTCTAGCAACTGTGGCAGCTCTTTTCACTTATGAACATCCCTGACTTGTAGGGTCCATTAAAATTATTGTGGTCACCTTCTCTCTGTATAGTAATACACTAACATCACGAAGATACCAGTGTCATCACTGAATATTTGATACTCTTACATCAAAAAAGATGACAATGATTTCACTTTGTGAGGAATGTCTACATCAGCTTCCTCATTTATGGTCTTCACATCAGGTTGTTCGACTGTTACATCGTAGCAGAAGTTCATCACATACCCTAACACTGAACTGTGTGTTGTTGTTCGTGACAATAGGCAAAGAAATACATTATACTTTTGCTTGTGATATATATGAAGTAACAGCTTGTGTGGCATTTAATGGTAATGATTTCAGTTTTATACACAGTTTCACAGTTCCTCATTAATGTTGTCTCCTTGATGTTGACTGCTAGCAATAATACTTTTGATACTAGATGCTGTATGTATTATATGTAAGCACATGTGTAATCCATATGTAAACACTCTGATGTCATTGTGAGATTTTCCGAGTATGTTCTATTTATTCGACATTCATCACACACCCATTGACATGCTCTCTCGGCCAGCGAACTGGCATTTCAGAGTATAGACGTTCTGGGGACCTACTACTGCATTAATTGTCCAGTTCAACTCACCAATAATGTGACAGACGACTCCTCAGCCACGGTGACGCCACACTTGCATACCTGGCTGTGAGGCACATTATGTGACAGACGACTCCTCAGCCACGGTGACGCCACACTTGCATACCTGGCTGTGAGGCACATTATGTGACAGACGACTCCTCAGCCACGGTGACGCCACACTTGCATACCTGGCTGTGAGGCACATTCCTCGCTGACACTGGTCCAGTTCACTCTTCCTGCTCTGAGTTCCTCTTTGCAAAAATATCCCAATGAAAAGCAGGGGTTCAATAAACTAAATAAGTGTAAGGGAACCAAGACTCTTGAACACGCTACCTTCATGCAATTAGCCAGAAACTCCTGGCTGCCTTCAAGAGGAAACTTGATAAGTTCCTCAAGTCAGTTTCTGATCATGCGAGCTGTGGTGCATACGTTGGACTACAGTTGACTCCTACCAAGAGTCTGATCCATCAGGCTAGTAACAAGGATGCCTGGTTTGGGATGCCTGGAGTCTACCCGACCCCAGGTAGACTCCAGGTAGATATTAGAAGGATCCATCATTTTTGAGAGCCAAGCAAGTTAGTACTAACGAACTATTTAGCATTTACAAACAGATAACAATAGTACTGGAATATTTGCACAGTCACGAACTCACAAAAACATTGTAGCTTATATGTGGATACAAGTTGTCCAGTATTTTCAGTGGCATATTTAGGCAAGGGGTGTTTTTCCAGAATTGATGACATTATACCACCTGGATAAAAAATTCTGACATTTGTTGAACAATGTTAGATAGTTGTCCTTGAATTCATGATTTATTTCTGTTGCATTCAAGCACATGATGACGCAGAGTGTGACAATAGTTACACCTCTTCTTAGGATCAGTAACAACTGTGGTGACGTGCAGTGTTTGGGATTTTGTGGTGTGTGTGTGTGTGGTGCTGTGTTTGAAATTTTGTGGTGTAGCGTGCTACGTGGTGTATTTGGTGTTTTGTAGAGTTACGGAATGTGGTGTGATGCTCTCCTCGTTTCTCGTTTAAAGATGTTCAGTGATGTGTCAAGCGTTTTGTGGAGTGGAGTCGCCCTTAGTGTGTTGTGGCGTTATGTTATGACGTGTGGTGAGGTCTTCGGAATTTTCCGGAGTAATGTGATGCTGTTTGGTGTTTTTACATTTTACTGAGTAATATTCTGTCATAACAAACTTCCTGTTGTAATATTTTACTCGGAGTGGCCTCCAGGTAAGGCAGAGACATGCGAGGTTACGAAGAACATTTATTGACGATAATGAGAACGTTCAAAACAAGAGATGTCAAGCCAATGATGATCTTTTTAAATCACTTGTTCTCTCCAGGCTGGAATACTGTTGTACCGTAACATCTCCATTCAAAGCAGGTGACACTGCAGATCTAGAGAATGTATAGAGAACATTTACTGCATATAAAAGTTCCCTTAAACACCTCAACTACTGGGAACGCTTGGAAGCACTTGACTTGTACTTGCTGGAACGCAGGAGAGAGGGAGATACTTCATAATCTACACCTGGAAAATCCTGGAAGGAATGGTCCCGAATCTGCACACAGAAATCACTCCCAACGAAAGTAAAAGACTGGGCAGGCGGTGCAAAATACCCCCCAATGAAAAGTAGTGGCGCCATTGGTAAACTAAGAGAAAACGCCATAAATGTCCGAGGCCCAAGACTGTTCAACAGCTTCTCACCAGGCATAAGGGAAATTACCAATAGGCCCCTGCCTGATTTCAAGAGGGAGCTGGACACATACTAAAAGTCGGCGCCGGATCAGCCGGACTGTGGTTCGTATGTTAGACTACGTGCTGCCAGCAGTAACAGCCGCGGGGGCGGTGATCCCCGGAATACCTTCCAGGTAGACTCCAGACACGTGGACGATATTTCGCCAATACAATGAGATATATCGAGCCACAAACACTTTGTCAGTTTATAATTTAATAAACACTACAGTGGAGGCGAAACATCCACAACATATTGCCCACATATCATCATGTGGGTATCCCTCACATACCATCGTGTGGGTATCCCTCCCATACCATCGTGTGGGTATCTCTCATATACCATTGTGTGGGTATCCCTCACATACCACTGTATGGGTATCCCTCACATACCATAATGTGGGTATCCCTCATAAACCATAGTGTGGGTATCCCTCACATACCATCGTGTGGGTATCTCTCACATACCATCGTGTGGGTATCCCTCACATACCACTGTATGGGTATCCCTCACATACCATCGTGTGGGTATCTCTCACATACCATCGTGTGGGTATCCCTCACATACCACTGTATGGGTATCCCTCACATACCATAGTGTGGGTATCCCTCATAATTGCCTGCCATCCAGGAAGAAGATCTCAGGTGTCCAGCATTTCTCTACAGCAAAATAATCAAGTCAATTTGCACGTATTGTACACTCATGTACCATAATTGTACACCTGTACTCACCTGTATTGTACCCTTATGTACATGGGGGTGACAGATTGTGCAATGTCGGCTTTCTGTCATTCAAAGCTTGTTTCGAGAAATGCTATCTAAAATTTTCCTACAAATGGCGGACGAGTGAATGAACATTTTTTGCTACTATTAGCGGACGTGTGCTTCAAAATGCTTGCTACAAATAGCGGACGTGTGCCTCAAAATGTTTGCTACAAATAGCGGAAGTGTGTTTTAAAAAGTTTGCTACGATTAGCGGACGTGTGCTTCAAAATGTTTGCTACAAATAGCGGACGTGTGCTACAAAATGCTTGCTACAAATAGCAGACGTGTGCCTCAAAATGTTTGCTACAAATAGCGGACGTGTGCTTCAAAAAGTTTGCTACGGTTAGCAGACGTGTGCTTCAAAATGTTTGCTACAAATAGCGGATGTGGGCTTGAAAAAGTTTGCTACAAAAAGCGGACGTGTGCTACAAAATGTTTGTTACAAATAGCGGAAGTGTGTTTTAAAAAGTTTGCTACGATTAGCGGACGTGTGCTTCAAAATGTTTGCTACAAATAGCGGACGTGTGCTACAAAATGTTTGTTACAAATAGCGGAAGTGTGTTTTAAAAAGTTTGCTACAAATAGCGGACGTGTGTTTCAAAATGTTTGCTACGAATAGCGGACGTGTGCTTCAAAATGCTTACTGCAGATAGCGGATGTATTGCTACAAATAGCGGACATGTGCTTTAAAAAGTTTGCTACAAATAGCGGTCGTGTGTTTGATCACAGCTGAACAGATAACGAAGAGGAGGAGCAATAAATAAAAAGAATCTGGATCACTGTTGATAAAGCGACAACAATGAACTTTATTGATAAAGTTGGTGAGAGGTCACACAACACGATTATTATTATTATCATTATTATTATGATTATTATTATTATTATTATTTGTGTATTATTATTATTATTATTATTATTATTATTATTATTATTATTGTTTGTGTATTATTATTATTATTATTTGTGTATTATTATTATTATTATTATTATTATTATTATTATTATTATTATTATTATTATTATTGTTTGTGTATTATTATTATTATTATTTGTGTATTATTATTATTATTATTATTATTATTATTATTATTATTATTATTATTATTATTTGTGTATTATTATTATTATTATTATTATTTGTGTATTATTATTATTATTATTATTATTATTATTATTATTATTATTATTATTATTATTATTTGTGTATTATTATTATTATTATTATTTGTGTATTATTATTATTATTATTATTATTATTATTATTATTATTATTATTATCACTGTTATTATTATTATTACTATTATAATTATTATTATTAATTTTGTTATTATTATTGTTGTTATTATTACATTCATAAGAAGCGCTAAACCCATGGGGCATTAGAGGAAATCGGATTTATAAGAATGGGAAAAGGAAGCTCTAAATCCTTGGATCAGGAGCACTTTACTAGCGTGAAGGCTTGGGGGATCCTGCCTGGAGTCGACACACACACACACACACACACACATACACACACACACGCGCACACACACACACACACACACACACACACACGCGCACACACCCACACACACACACACACACACACACACACACACACACACACACACACACACACACACACACACACACATACACTGGAGGACAGAAGGGTCAGGGGAGACATGATAACGACATACAAGATACTGCGGGGAATAGACAAGGTGGACAGAGATAGGATGTTCCAGAGAGGGGACACAGGGACAAGGGGTCACAACTGGAAGCTGAAGACTCAGACGAGTCACAGGGACGTTAGGAAGTATTTCTTCAGTCATAGAGTTGTCAGCAAGTGGAATAGCCTAGCAAGTGAAGTAGTGGAGGCAGGAACCATACATAGTTTTAAGAAGAGGTATGACAAAGCTCAGGAAGCAGAGAGAGAGAGGATCCAGTAGCGATCAGTGAAGAGGCGGGGCCAGGAGCTGAGTCTCGACCCCTGCAACCACAATTAGGTGAGTACAATTAGGTGAGTACACACACACACACACACACACAGAGTGGGCGCCTGTTACGAGCGGGGTCCCACAGGGGTCAGTTCAAGGACCAGTGCTATTTTTTATATATGTGAACGACATGATGGAAGGAATAGACTCTGAAGTGTCCCTGTTCGCAGATGACGTGAAGTTGATGAGAAGAATTAAATCGGACGAGGATGAGGCAGGACTGCAAAGAGACCTGGACAGGCTGGACATGTGGTCCAGTAACTGGCTTCTCGAATTCAATCCAGCCAAATGCAAAGTCATGAAGATTGGGGAGGGGCAAAGAAGACCGCAGACAGAGTATAGGCTAGGTGGACAAAGACTACAGACCTCACTCAGGGAGAAAGACCTTGGGGTGACCATACCACCGAGCACATCACCGGAGGCACACATCAACCAAATAACCGCTGCAGCATACGGGCGCCTGGCAAACCTGAGAATAGCGTTCCGATACCTTAATAAGGAATCGTTCAAGACACTCTACACTGTGTATGTTAGGCCCATACTGGAGTATGCAGCACCAGTCTGGAACCCACACCTGGTCAAGCACGTCAAGAAGTTAGAGAAAGTACAAAGGTTTGCAACAAGGCTAGTCCCAGAGCTCAAGGGAATGTCGTACGAGGAAAGGTTAAGGGAAATCAGACTGACGACACTGGAGGACAGAAGGGTCATGGGAGACATGATAACGACATACAAGATACTGCGGGGAATAGACAAGGTGGACAGAGATAGGATGTTCCAGAGAGGGGACACAGGGACAAGGGGTCACAACTGGAAGCTGAAGACTCAGACGAGTCACAGGGACGTTAGGAAGTATTTCTTCAGTCATAGAGTTGTCAGCAAGTGGAATAGCCTAGCAAGTGAAGTAGTGGAGGCAGGAACCATACATAGTTTTAAGAAGAGGTATGACAAAGCTCAGGAAGCAGAGAGAGAGAGGACCCAGTAGCGATCAGTGAAGAGGCGGGGCCAGGAGCTGAGTCTCGACCCCTGCAACCACAATTAGGTGAATTAGGTGAGTACACACACACACACACACGCACATACACACACACACACACACACACACACACACACATATATATATATACACACACACACACGCACTCGTGGAGGAGTCACGCGGTTTGAGCTCGTGTTTTGGTGATAATTTCTGACTGTGCCATAAGGAATAGAGTATGGGATATAGGCGTGTGCACGCATAAGAGTGCATATAATCACTTAAGCCCAGAAAAAAGGAAATATAAGTGATCACAGAAAAGAAAACAAAGGAAATAGAGACTAAGTGTTTAGTGGGGACCGTTGGAAGGTTGAACGGTTGTCAGGCCTAAATAGTGTTGCCATAATAACGCAGTGGGGTATTTGAAGAATAAGTGCGACTCAAGACCAGGGAGATAAGAGATATATATAGATGCGTCAGTAAATACAGTGAGTGAGTGAAAAAATTAGAAGAGCTAGAGACTATAGTGCACACAGGAAGTTAGTGGAAAAATTACCGAGAAGCATCAAACATCTTCAACTTCTGGGACAGGACAGACCCACAACATTACTCCACTGCCAGCCGCAAGTAATATTCACCTAGTTTGAGTTGCATGGGGTCAATAGTACCTGTCTCTAGCTGGAATTGGTGGTCACTCTCCTCGAGCTATCAGAATTAGAATAAGCAGCATTTACTGGAATTTAATAGAATTTAGAGGTAGCGGCATACAGGCGAAGCCTAGTGCATTTGTTTTTTAGCATAATTTTAAACGCATAAGACTACAATGGGAACCAAGAGATCGGGTACATATGCAATACATATGTAGTACATACGTGGGAAATAAGGACTGTTTACATAAACATATGCACACACACTAGGTGAGAACAGGCTCTGCTGTTAGGCACTTGAATAGCTGTAGCAGGCGCACACACACACACACACACACACACACACACACACACACACACACACACACACACACACACACACACACATACATACACAGACACACACACATATACAGGTTTTCACACCTTCCTGTGAAGTGACCCTCTAACCCTTCCTTTCCCCCCCGTCTCTCTCCCTCTCCTCTTCTCCTCTCTCTCTCTCTCTTTCTCTCTCTCTCTCTCTCTCTCTCTCTCTCTCTCTCTCTCTCTCTCTCTCTCTCTCTCTCTCTCTCTCTCTCTCTCTCTCTCTCTCTCTCTCTCTCTCTCCACTTTCTCTCATCCTCTCTCTCTTCCTCTCTCTCTTCCTCTCTCTCTTCCTCTCACTCTTTCTCTCTCTCTTCCTCTCTCTCTCTTCCTCTCTCTCTCCCTCTCCCTCTTTCTCTTCCTCTCTTCCTCTCTTACTCTCTCTCTCTCTTCCTCTCTCTCTCTTCCTCTTCTTTTCTCTCTCTCTCTCTTCCCTTGTCACTCCCCCTCTCTCTCCTACCTTTTCCCTCTCTCTCACTTTCTCCCCCTTTTCCCTTCTTTTTCCCTCTCTCCTTCTACCCTCCCCTTCTCTCTCTTTCTCCCTCTCTCTCACTCTCTCCCCCTTTTTTCTTTTTCTCTTTCTCTCTCTCTTTCACTAAAAAAAAAAAGTGGTTGGGACTTGCATGAATCAGGGATCAGATGGCAATGGTACTGGTAAGGAGGAATGGATGGAGGAGCAGTGGAACAGGATAGAGCAAGAATGGGAGAGAAAATTAGGAGAACTTTCTGAAAAAATGGAGAAAGAGCTCTCTGTGAAATGGGAAAAGAGGTTGGAGAAGGAGACGAAGAATTGGGAGGCACAAGTCGAAACTGCAGTAGCCAGGGTAAAGGTCCTAGAATTTGAGGTAAACAGGCTGAAGCAAGTCTCAGGGGTAGTGACCAGAGAAAACACACCATACGAAGCTGAGAGGCTGAACAGGAAGGAAGGAGATATGAATTATGCTAAGGTCATATCAGCCTGCAAAGAAGGGCCAGGGAGTGGAAGGGAAGAGCAGATGGGTGCAGATGGAGAGGGAGATAGGTCGAATGCTGAGGCACTACCATGCTACCAAGAGCCACTGGAAAAATCAAGAGAGAAAATGACCACATACACAGACAGGAACCAGAGTCACAGAGGGAGAGGCAATGGGAGGAGGAAAGGGCAAAATCAGTGTTTATCCATGGGCTTCGGGAGAGAGAGGAAAGGACACACACTGAAAAACGGCAGGAAGAAAGAAAGGAGATTGAGAAAATCATCACAGAAATAGGGGAAGAAGACATGGACGAGATTGTAAATTTTCACAGAATAGGGGGGTACTTGAAGGGGAGAAACCGACCGATCAAGCTGATTCTCACGACAGAAACAGTGCGGAACAGGATCCTCCAAGAGAAACCACGGTTGAAAAGCTCGGAAGAGTACAAGAAGGTGTTCCTAGACAGAGACAGAACACAAACAGAGAGACAGCAGCTGAGGGAGAGGACAAAAAAGCGAAAGGAGCTAGGAAAGGAGACAAGGATGGAACCAGCAGAGGTCAGTCAGAGCAGAACAGAGCAGCAAGGGCAAGCACACACACAACTATCCTCAGAACCCCACAACCTATCACACCATCCCAACACACAATACAATCCATACCCACAGCTTCCACCCAAACCCCAACCATAGAATCCCACAGTATGCTACCAGTTCTCCCACCCCCACAGGCCCCCCAAACCACAGTGTTGGAAAGGAAACTGAAGGAATGGTACACAAACGCTGATGGAATAACAAACAAATGGGAGGAGTAGCACGAAAGAGTCAGAGAGGCATCACCAGACATCATAGCGATCACAGAAACCAAGCTTACAGGTATGATAACAGATGCCATCTTTCCAACGGGATACCAGATCCTGAGGAAAGACAGAAGGAACAGGGGGGGTGTAGGAGTGGCATTGCTGATCAAACACCAATGGAATTTTGATGAGCTGGAGAGAGGAGACAGAGGAGAAGAAAGTGATTACATAGTGGGAACGCTTCACTCTGGAGGTCCCAAGGTGATAATTGCAGTGATGTATAACCCACCACAGAACAGCAGGAGGCCAAGGCAAGAGTATGACGAGAGCGATAGAGCGATGGTTGACATACTGGCTGCAGTGGCCAGAAGAGCTCATGCATGCAGGGCAAAGCTCCTGATCATGGGCGACTTTAACCACAAGGAGATCGAATGGGAGAATTTGGAGCCACATGGGGGCCAAGATACATGGAGGGCTAAGATGATGGAGGTGGTACTGGAAAACTTCATGTACCAACACGTAAGGGACACTACAAGAGAGAGAGAGGAGAGGATGAACCAGCAAGACTGGACTTAGTATTCACCTTGAGTAGTGCAGATATTGAGGACATCACATATGAAAGACCCCTTGGGGCCAGCGATCATGTGGTTTTGAGCTTCGAATACACAGTAGAGCTACAAGTGGAGGGGGAAGCAGGAAGGCCAGGACAAATGAAACCAAACTACAGGAAAGGGGACTACACAGGAATGAGGAACTTCCTGAATGAGGTTCAGTGGGACAGAGAACTGGCAGGGAAGCCAGTTAATGAGATGATGGAATATGTAGCAACAATGTGCAAGGAGGCTGAGGAGAGGTTTGTACCCAAGGGTAACAGGAATAACGAAAAAGCCAGAATGAGCCCATGGTTCACCCAAAGATGCAAGGAGGCAAAAACCAAGTGTACTAGGGAATGGAAGAAATATAGAAGGCAAAGGACCCAGGAGAATAAGGAGAGCAGTCATAGAGCCAGAAACGAATATGCACAGATAAGAAGGGAGGCCCAACGTCAATATGAAAACGACATAGCAGCAAAAGCCAAATCTGACCCGAAGCTGTTATACAGCCACACCAGGAAGAAAACAACCGTCAAGGACTAGGTAATCAGGCTAAGGAAGGAAGGAGAAGAGACAACAAGAAATGACAGTGAAGTATGTGAGGAACTCAACAAGAGATTCAAAGAAGTGTTCACAGAGGAGACAGAAGGGGCTCCAGAAAGACGGAGAGGTGGGGTACACCACCATGTGCTGGACACAATACACACAACCGAGGAAGAAGTGAAGAGGCTTATGATTGAGCGAGATACCTCAAAGGCAATGGGGCCAGATAACATCTCTCCATGGGTCCTGAGAGAGGGAGCAGAGGCGCTATGTGTACCCCTAACAACAATATTCAATACATCTATCGAAACAGGGAGATTGCCTGAGGCATGAAAGACAGCAAATGTGGTCCCAATCTTTAAAAAAGAAGACAGACATGAAGCACTAAACTACAGACCAGTGTCACTGACATGTATAGCATGCCAAATCATGGAAAAGATTGTCAGCAGAAGAATGGTGGAACATCTAGAAAGGAATGATCTCATCACCAGCAGCCAACATGGTTTCAGAGACGGGAAATCCTGTGTCACAAACCTACTGGAGTTCTATGACATGGTGACAGCAGTAAGACAAGAGAGAGAGGGGTGGGTGGATTGCATTTTCTTGGACTGCAAGTAGGCGTTTGACACAGTACCACACAAGAGATTAGTGCAAAAACTGTAGGACCAAGCAGGGATAACAGGGAAGGCACTACAATGGATCAGGGAATACTTGTCAGGAAGACAGCAGCGAGTAATGGTACGTGGCGAGGTGTCAGAGTGGGCACCTGTGACCAGCGGGGTCCCACAGGGGTCAGTACTAGGACCAGTGCTGTTTCTGGTATTTGTGAACGACATGACGGAAGGAATAAACTCTGAGGTGTCCCTGTTTGCAGATGACGTGAAGTTGATGAGAAGAATTCATTCGATCGAAGAC
>NC_091293.1:73982282-74074782 GCF_038502225.1 Cherax quadricarinatus
GGTTTGTAAAAAAAAGAACCCGGCCAGTGAGAGTGACCTTCAAGGCAGAAGCGACTCGGACCAGGATACTGCAGGAGAAAGCACGATTAAGGGACATGACGGCATACAGGAGGGTGTATCTCGACCGCGACAGAACACAAGAAGAAAGGAAGAAACTGAGAGAGATGGTACAAAGGCGAAAGGAGGAAAGAGAGGGGATGGAGAAGACAGACAGGAGATCCCAGACCCAGGAAGAAGATCTAATACAGCCTCCCTCACAACTTTCTATAGAAGCCTCCCAACCAGGTCAACCCCAGTGCAACCGAACACTCTAAATCAAAACACCCATGCCACATACAATGCCCCCACCCACTACATTACAAACTTCACCCCCACAGCAACAACCCATAGTTCCTTACCAGGTCTCCCACTTCCCCAACCCCAATATACTTCCCAGACCACAGTCTTAGAAAAGAAGTTGAAGGTGTGGTATACAAATGCAGATGGAATAACAAACAAGTATGAGGAGTGGCAGGAAAGAATCAAAGAGACATCCCCAGACATAATAGCACTCACAGAAACAAAACTCACCAGAATAATAACAGATTCAATCTTTCCATCCGGATATCAAATCTTCAGGAAAGACAGAGAGGGAGGAGAGGGGGAGGAGGAGTTGCACTGCTCATTAAAAACCAGTGGGGTTTTGAGAAAATGGAAGGAATGGATGGCATGGGCGAAAGGGACTACTTAGTAGGAACAATCCAGTCTGAGGGACATAAGGTGATAATTGCAGTAATGTACAACCCACCACAGAACTGCAGGAGGCCAAGAGAAGAATACAATGAGAGCAACAGAGCAATGATCAACACACTAGCCGAGGTGGCCAGGAGAGCACACATGGGGGGAGCAAAGTTACTAGTTATGGGTGATTTCAATCACAAGGAGATTGACTGGGAAAACCTGGAGCCCCATGGGGGTCCCAAAACATGGAGAGCCAAGATGATGGATGTGGTACTGGAGAACCTCATGCATCAACATGTTAGAGACACTACCAGAGAGAGAGGAGAGGATGAACCGGCAAGGTTGGACCTTGTATTCACCATGAGTAGTTCGGACATCGAGGGTATCATGTATGAAAGGCCCCTGGGAGCTAGTGATCATGTGGTTCTGTGCTTCGACTACATAGTTGAGCTCCAAGTGGAGAGAGTAGCAGGAATAGGCTGGGAAAAACCAAACTACAAAAGGGGGAACTACTCAGGCATGAGGAACTTCCTTCTAGACATTCAGTGGGAGAGGGAACTGACAGGAAAACCAGTACAAGAAATGATGGACTATGTAGCAACAAAATGCAAGGAGGCAGAGGAGAGGTTTGTTCCCAAGGGAAACAGAAATAATGGGAAAAACAGAACGAGTCCTTGGTTCACCCAAAGGTGTAGGGAGGCAAAAACTAGGTGTACTAGAGAATGGAAAAGGTACAGAAGACAGAGAACTCAGGAAAATAAAGAAATCAGCCGAAGAGCCAGAAACGAATATGCACAGATAAGAAGGGAGGCTCAGAGACAATATGAAAATGACATAGCATCAAAAGTAAAGACTGACCCGAAGCTGTTGTACAGCCACATCAGGAGGAAAACAACAGTCAAGGACCAGGTAATCAGACTGAGGAAGGGTGATGGGGAATTCACAAGAAACGACCGAGAGGTATGTCAGGAGCTCAACACAAGATTTAAAGAGGTATTTACAGTGGAAACCAGTAGGACTCCAAGAAATCAGAACAGGGGGGCACACCAGCAAGTGCTGGATGAGGTACATATAACCAAGGAGGAGGTGAAGAAGCTGCTATGCGAACTTGACACCTCAAAGGCGGTGGGACCAGACAACATCTCTCCATGGGTCCTTAAAGAGGGAGCAGAGATATTGTGTGAGCCATTAACAAAGATTTTCAACACATCATTTGAAACTGGGCAACTCCCTGAGGTATGGAAAATGGCAAATGTAGTCCCAATTTTTAAAAAGGGAGACAGACATGAGGCACTAAACTACAGACCTGTATCTCTAACGTGTATAGTATGCAAGGTCATGGAGAAGATCATCAGGAGGAGAGTGGTGGGGCACCTGGAAAGAAACAAGTGTATAATTGACAACCAGCACGGTTTCAGGGAAGGAAAATCCTGTGTCACAAACCTACTAGAGTTTTATGACAAGGTGACAGAAGTAAGACAAGAGAGAGAGGGGTGGATCGACTGCGTATTTTTGGACTGCAAGAAGGCTTTCGACACAGTTCCTCACAAGAGGTTACTGCAAAAGCTAGAGGACCAGGCACACATAACAGGAAAGGCACTGCAATGGATCAGAGAATACCTGACAGGGAGGAAACAACGAGTCATGGTACGCGACGAGGTGTCAGAGTGGGCGCCTGTGACAAGCGGGGTTCCACAGGGGTCAGTCCTAGGACCTGTGCTGTTCTTGGTATACGTGAACGACATAACGGAAGGGATAGACTCAGAAGTGTTCTTGTTTGCAGACGATGTGAAGTTTATGAGAAGAATCGAATCGGACGAGGATCAGGCAGGACTACAAAGAGATCTGGACAGGTTACAAGCCTGGTCCAGCAACTGGCTCCTTGAATTGAACCCTGCCAAATGCAAAGTCATGAAGATTGGGGAAGGGCAAAGAAGACCGCAGACACAATATAGTTTAGATGGCCAAAGACTGCAAACCTCACTAAAGGAAAAAGATCTGGGGGTGAGTATAACACCGAGCATATCTCCTGAGGCACACATCAATCAGATAACTGCTGCAGCATACGGGCGCCTGGCAAACCTACGGATAGCGTTCCGATACCTCAGTAAGGATTCGTTTAAGACTCTGTACACCATCTACGTCAGGCCCATACTGGAGTATGCAGCACCAGTTTGGAATCCACACCTAGTCAAGCACGTCAAGAAATTAGAGAAAGTGCAAAGGTTTGCAACAAGACTAGTCCCAGAGCTACGGGGATTGTCCTATGAAGAAAGGTTGAGGGAAATCGGCCTGACGACACTGGAGGCCAGGAGGGTCAGGGGAGACATGATAACGACATATAAAATAATGCGCGGAATAGACGAGGTGGACAAAGACGGGATGTTCCAGAGATGGGACACAGACACAAGAGGTCACAATTGGAAGTTGAAGACTCAGATGAATCAAAGGGATGTTAGGAAGTATTTCTTCAGTCATAGAGTAGTCAGGCCATGGAATAGCCTAGAAAGTGATGTGGTGGAGGCAGGAACCATACATAGTTTTAAGGCGAGGTATGATAGAGCTCATGGGGCAGGGAGAGAGAGGACCTAGTAGCAATCAGCGAAGAGGCGGGGCCAGGAGCTGTGACTCGACCCCTGCAACCACAAATAGGTGAGTACAAATAGGTGAGTACACACACAGGGAGCAGGGAGCAGGGAGCAAGGAGAGAGAGGACTAGTAGCGATCAGTGAAGAGGCGGGGCCAGGAGCTGTGTATCGACCCCTGCAACCACAATTAGGTGAGTGCACACACATAATTGGACGATCACCATCTATCTCATTGCTCTGTGAACAAGAAGACAAGGGTACTCCACCATTGCCACCACCATTCTTTCACGAACATTTCCATCATCATCATAACCACCACCACCACCACCACCACCACCACCACCACCACCACTACCACCACCACCACTATTTCCACCTCCATCGTCACCATCACCACTACCCAAACCACAATTATTATCGTCACCACCTCCAACACCATTTACACCATCACCACTATAATAACTACCACTGTCATTACTATTACCACCACAAAAGCAACAAAAACAATCACCACCACCACCACCACCACCACCACCACCACCACCACCACCACCACCACCACAACCACCACCATCTCAACCATTTGCAGCCACACCACAACTCTGATCACCACATTCACCCTACAACATTGACTCTTCAGCTTTCACTGTACAGCGTTCGTTCAGCAGTGTTCAGTCTGTAAAGTAAAAGGACACAAGTGCAATTAATGTGACATTTTATTGTGGCAACGTTTCGCTCTCCGGAGCTTTGTCAAGCCGTTACAGACAGTACAGGACACAGAGGATATATTTAGGCTCAGAGTGAGGTGCAATACTAATGGTAGAAGTAGTTAATTGTTCTATTATATTACTACTACTACTACTACTACTACTACTACTACTACTAGTACTACTACTACTACTAGTACTACTACTACTACTACTACTACTACTACTACTACTACTACTACTACTACTAGTACTACTACTACTACTACTACTACTACTACTACTACTACTACAACTTATATCACTACTGCTACTACTAGTAGTATTGCACCTCACTCTGAGCCTATATATATCCTCTGTGTCCATGACTTGACAAAGCTCCTGGAGAGCGAAACGTTGCCACAATAAAAATGTCACATTAGTTGCACTTGTGTTCTTTTAATTTACATATTGTCAGTAATTCTACCAATATTATTACAGTGCTCAGTCTACAACGCTCAGTCGCTACAACATTCAATATACCCCGTTCATTAACTCCAGTGTTCACTCTAGAACGTTCAATTGGTACAGCATTCACTCACTACTTCGTTCACTGCCGACACCTTTCACTCACTACAGCACTTACTCAAAGCAGCGTTCACTCCGAGCATTCATTTTATTCACTCTACTTCAGCTTCTGGCTTCCTTGTCAGCTAGCAGAAACTCGGCTCCTACAATAAAACGAGTTACCTAGAAGAGCCATGTCATCTTGTATAAGAATGAAAAGGCATAACATCTAGACTGGAACAGTACGCAGATAACTTGCGTATAGGATAATGGAACTTATAAGGACGTTTCGGTCTGATTTGAACTAATAACTAGTCACGCAGTGCGTCTAGTTAATGGAAAAAGACACTTATGTGCAGTTCACCACGCATGGCGAAACGTTTCCTTAAATAAATGTCCTAAAATGTACATAAGTATCTTTCTCCACAACTTGTAGGTATAACCATACCATTTCGGTCCAAGTCGGACCGAAACGTCGTCATAAGTTTTATGTGTATTGATTTTATAATCATGGTCGGAAACTAGGTGGGAGAGTAAAGTGAAGAGTATTGAGCTAGTGAAGTACTAAGCAGCGTTAGTGACAGCTGCTCTCATTGAGGTGAGGAGCTCAAACAGAGATCCTATGGTACACACCTAGTCTTTAGCAGAGGTCTCCCTGCCTGGAGGGTCTTCCGGGGGTCAACGCCCCTGCGGCCAGGTTAATGACCAGGTATGAGGCTGGGTCATGCAGGGTCTTCATCTGCACTGAGGTGTATTAGAACATTCTAGGTAGCATTCAGCAAATCAGTAAACTGATGCAGTCTTCCTCAGTGAGGCTGAATGTGGCAGTTAATCTTCAAGGGAAGACTGAAACAGTTCTCAACACTTACGGAACAACAGACTCTGCGGCCCCACTAACTTCAGCCAAAGACTTATGCGAAGATTTGAATGTGGAGGCTCTTCTCCAGCGAAAGAGACAGAGGCCCACAAAGTATCCCGTCTTCCAGGAAACTTCTGATGGGTTAATGAATCTCAGACTTGACTATTTGGAGGTGATGATCAAAGTCGTGTTGGGTGTCACCATCAGAAAAGACTGCAAACCCTGAGAGAAGTAAGAAACAAGTTTGGAGTGTTCTCAGACTTCCTAAACTTGTAAAATGAGGAGCTGACAAGGCAATTAGACTCCCCCAGCAACACTTGTGGAAGACAATATTGTCTAGGTGATAGGGACACGACGTCAGGAATTTACCCGAACACCCATATACGAGCGCGACAGCACTTGACTTGCTGACGTATATCCATGAAAAGCAGCTTCCAGAGATATTTCCCAACCTTTGGGTCGCCCTCAGGGTTGCTGTCACCCTTCCAGCGACAGTGGCTGGAGCGAAGAGAAGCTTTCCCCAGCTCAACCTTTTCAGGACTTACCTGGGTCCACAATGATGTAAGATCGCCACTGTAATCTTGCTGTCAGTCAGCGTTAACCGTGTGGATTCAGGGCAGATTTTCTACAATGACATCAGTGATGAATGTATGTCACTGAAGAGCAGCAGAAGTAGGATTTAACAGGAAAACTGTTAGACCTATAACTTTCAAACATAATACATTAAAATTAATTCATGTGCTTCCCGGCAATCTTGTTATTTTAACAAATTTCATTGTATGCAGGATTTAAATATATTTATTGAAGTTCCGTATTCTTTATGGTACACAAATAACCTGCACATAAAAGAGAGAAGCTTACGACGACGTTTCGGTCCGATTTGGTCCAAGTCGGACCGAAATGTCGTCGTAAGCTTCTCTCTTTTATGTGCGGGCTATTTGTGTATCGTTCCAGTCACGGTATTGTGCCTTTTTGTTATTTATTTCTTTATGGTAGGTAGGTATAATGTTTGTCAGGAAACAGGACAAGTGTTTCCTGACGTGGGTTCTAGTCACATGATGACCCGCAGCTGGAGCTTTTAATCATCTAACAAAGGCCTTCTGCTGGCTTATAGGTCCTCTCCTTTATATATATATATAAATATATATATATATATATATATATATATATATATATATATATATATATATATATATATATACATATATATATATATATATATATATATATATATATATATATATATATATATATATACATATTATATATATATATATATATATATATATATATATATATATATATATATATATATATATATATATATATATGTATATATGTAAGGAGGTCAATGACATCATAAAGAGAAGCCTCGCCACAGCCCGTTGCCCAGCTCAACGGGAACCCCAAGTGCAGAGGTCTGACGAAAGTCAAAAGCGTCCTGATGGAGCCACTATGCTTCCGTGGAAGGATGGAAAGCAGATTGCCTGGGACTACACATGTGCCGCCACATTGGCAGACACCTACTTGCCATACTCCGTAGTGGAAGGGGGTGGAACTGCCAGCCACAGGGAGACCCAGAAGATCCACAAATATGAAGACCTTCCTCCTTGCTATAACTTCATCCCAATAGGGTCGGAGACACTTGGAGCATAGGGCAAGTGTGCTCTAAAGTTCCTAATAGAGCTGGGTGAAAAGCTCATAATAGAAACCAAGGACCACAGGGCGACCAGCTTCCTCTTTCAGAGACTCAGTGTTGCGATCCAGAGAGGAAATGCCTGCAGCATTCTGGGCACGCGGCCCACCGCCGGGGAGCTGGACGAAGTATCCGAGATGTAGCTCTGAGTTACCTATGTTGTTTTACTTTCTATCGTATTTTTGTGAATGTTTTGTCAATGTATTTTGTCTTTAAATAAAATATATATAAAATATAGGGGGTGGTAGGAGAAAATTCTCAAACAGCTTCAGGGAGAACCTTGAGTTTTCTGTAAATTTTAAATTTGAATTCATTATTACCCTTAATAATTAAAACATTTAGAAAAGGCAATGAGTTATTTTCTTCAAACTCAAATTGCCAGTTCCTACTATCATTAAACTTATTAAACTTTGCATTGTTGATGCAAAATTTGTATTTAATGATAAGTTTTACACTCAGAAGTTTGGTATGGCAATGGGAAATCCTCTTTCACCTGTTCTTAGTAATCTATACATGGAATTTTTTGAAACAAGGTTGCTTAACACAATCCTCCCTAATAGAGCTAAATGGTTCAGATATGTTGATGATATTTTGTGTCTTATGCCCAAAAATGTAGATATACACCATTTTCTTGGAAAATTAAATAGCTTAGCCCATTCTATAAACTTTACTGTTGAGTTTGAAGAAAATAACTCATTGCCTTTTCTAGATGTTTTAATTATTAAGGGTAATAATGAATTCAAATTTAAAATTTACAGAAAACCTACAAATAACTGTTCCTATGTCCACTATTATTCCTCGCATCAAGATAGAGTCAAACTGTCTGTTTTCTCATCAATGTTTTTGAGAGCTTTACGAATTTGTAGTCCTGAGTTCATAGATGAGGAAATATCCAAAATTTATGAAATAGGTAATGATTTAAAATACCCAAGAAATGTAATTGATAAATCTTTTAAAGTTGCTAGAAACACTTTTTATAATCCAAAAAGGGGCAACCAGCCTTATTCAACTAAAAATATGTTGGTTCTCCCTTACCATGAAAATTTGGTTGATATGCCTTCTCTTCTTAAGACTTTTAATATTAAAGTTGTATTCAAAAATCTTGATACAGTAAAAAAACTTTTGATAAAGAATTCCCCCCAAAATGCTGATGGATGTGTCTATAAGATTCCTTGTAAAATTTGCGATAAAGTTTATTATCTCGAACTAAGATTAAAACAACATAAATATAGCATTAGAACTGGACAAGATTCCAATGCTCTATTTATTCATGTAAGAGATTTTAACCATCCAATTGATTTTCAAAAAGTTGAGAAAGTAGTATCAAGCAAGTCCATGGTCGACAGGAATATAATTGAATCTTGTTTCATAAAAAGCAGTTTTGACAATAATATGAATATTTCCTTTGGTTTATATAAATTAGATCCATTTATAATTAATAGAATTTGGGAAGAATTTAATAATACACTGGACAAATAATTTTTAAATTTTCTTGGGTAGAATAGCTTGGGGGTGAGTTGTGCAAGGGACCTATCCAAGTTGGCTCGCCGCGCGTCACGTGTTTAACCGTTGTGGGATCTGATAGTGAGGTGCTGGCCGGACCCCTTATATAGCTTCCTTGGATGCTTCACTTTCATAGTTCCTTGATAATGTGAGTAGTCACGAAAGCGCTTGGAATTTCTCTATTCTTTCAGAGTGGTTGTTTTGCATATATATATATATGTATATATATATATATATACATGTATATATACATATATATATATATACATATATATATATATATATATATATATATATATATATATATATATATGCAATAAGATCACAGTAAACAGGTGATTTCAAAATATGCAAAACAACCACTCTGAAAGAATAGAGAAATTCAAGCGCTTGGAATTTCACGAACGCGCTTGGAATTTCTCTATTCTTTCAGAGGGGTTGTTTTGCATATATATATATATATATATATATATATATCTATATATATATATATATATATATATATATATATATATATATATATATATTTATATATATATTATTTTGTCTTCAGCATATTTTGGATTATTTAGTGTTGCATTTCAATTTATTCAATATTTATAAGTACTTTTTTTACATTTCCGTGTTCTTACATGACGCCCAGAGCAATAAATGGAGGTGTTTTATGTTTAAACTACAGAATGTGTTCGGTGTGTTTTATTGCGCCTCAGACGGTGCAGCAGGAGGGCGGCGTGTTGCTGTGGATCAAGGTGTCACTATCTCAGTTTCCCAGCTATTTGCCTAATGGCATTTTATTACAATTACTAGTTGATGTAGCAGCCAGTGGTGTAGCAGCCAGTGGTGTTGCAGCGAGGGGTGTAGCAGCCAGTGGTGCAGCAGCCAGTGGTGTAGCAGCCAGTGGTGTTGCAGCGAGGGGTGTAGCAGCCAGTGGTGCAGCAGCCAGTGGTGTAACAGCCAGTGGTGTATCAACCAGTGGTGTAGCAGCGAGGGGTGTAGCAGCGAGTGGTGCATCAGCTATTGGTGTAACAGCCAGTGGTGTAGCAGCGAGGGGTGTAGCAGCGAGTAGTGCAGCAGCCAGTGGTGTAGCAGCCAGTGGTGTAGCAGCCAGTGATGTAGCAGCGACTGGTGTAGCAGCGAGTGGTGTAGCAGCCAGTGGTGTAGCAGCGAGGGGTGAAGCAGCTAGTGGAGTAGCAACCAATTGTGTAGCAGCCAGAACTGGAGACCCACTCTGTGTCAAGCTGACACTTGCTTACACCTCATATGCTGTGAGGCGGGAAGTGTGTCTCTAGCTCTTTCATTAATAACTGCTACGAGAGGACAGGTTGAGGCAGCAACATCACAACGTTCACTAATTATGACGTTCACTCACTATATTGATCATTGATTAGATTGCTCGTTCATAAGAGCATTCACTCATTACACCGTCAATCCACAACAGTATTCGTTCACCCCAGAGCTCACTTACTACAGCATTCGTTCTACAGCTTCGCCTCAGTACAATATTCACTCATTACAACATTCTCACACTACAGCATTCACTTACAGTAGTACCATTCACTCAGCTGCGTTAACTGTGGTGTCTACTCTAAGGCATTCACTCAATACAGAGTTCAATCACTGCAACGACCACTTACAACGCTACCTATTTTCACTGCAACATTTACTCACTACAACAGTCGCTCACTATTGTGTGCACTCCTTCAAAGATCACTGTACAGTATTCACTCGCTATTACACTGAATATCATTGTTTCCACTATTTCCACACCATCAGGGCATCGAAGCCTATGTTATTATAGCTTATTCAGTCAGTGATTTATTGAGCTTTATCTGGAATAACAAAAAGCTGAGAAAATGCTTACTACTAGCTATAGTGTACAACACAGACACCATCGGTCTATAACCTCAAGATCTGATCCAGTGTCACATACAGTCTAAGTCACCAGCACATCACTGCTCCCCATCCTCGCCTCAGAGTGACTTACACTTAGTAAGCTTGTATAAGAATCGCTCTGCCGGAAATGAACATTTAACATCACTAGAATGAATCACGAGCAAGCAGAAATAATCTCTAATTTCTCTCCAGGCATTTGGTATTTTACATTAGCTGGTTCATGCTTCAGTGAACTGTGCATAAGCCAGAGCTAGTTAACGTTTTCTGATGATTATAATCGTTCTTGGAAAGAACAGACAAACAGGTTCTCTATAGAAGTGACTAGCAGTAGGCCATTATTAACGCTGAGAAGAGGTCAGAGGCGCATTAATGTGCAATCAGATCCTATTTTACGAAGATTTGGCATCACTGCAAGTGACCCTGTCGTCAACGACGTTATCAGGTCACAGTTATAGCCTTGGGGATGCGAGGAACCACCTCTTGATACAGTCAGACTAAGCTTTAATAATAATAATAATTATAATAATAATAATAATAATAATAATAATAATAATAATAATAATAATAATAATAATAATAATAATATCCTTATGTTTACAAGTACATGTGCAAGGTATACAGGCCTATCTGACATCAATGACGTAGTACTATACAGAAAGCCGCTTGTTATGCAGAGCATTTCGGGCAAATTAGGTCAGTTTTGTCCCAGGATGCGACTCACACCAGTCCACTAACTCCCAGGTAACCATTTTACTGATGGGTGAACATAGACAACCGGTGTAAAGAAACGCCCAATTTTTCTACCCTCGCTGGGAATCTAACCCAGACCCTTGCCGTGTGAAGGGAGAGTTTTAGCCACCAGGCCACGGAGCCTGGCGATATCCTAGTCGCTCTCAGGTCCCAGCTGAAGCTATGAAGGTGCCAGGGATGACTTCAAGACGAAGACAGACCCTATTTTCAACGTTACAAGTTCTCAGGTCACAGGAAAAGCCTTAGAGGCGCCCGGGACATCCTCTTGACGCAATCGGCCACGGCTCGCAACGTCAATAGTGCTCTCAGGTCAGACCAAGAACAGGAGCAGCGCTGGATCCAATTTTCCGCAGTCCTGGTTGCCTTTGAAGGAAAATCATTGGTTCTAAAATTTACATTAGTAATGAGGCATTGTTAGTGTGTAATGGCCATTGGGCTTCCACCAGGATGATAGTAGGAGGGTGGTTACATATTTAACGTATTTGTAACTGAAGGAGCAGAACTCTGCCCACCTTCAGTGTTGTATTTATTTTTTGTTTATTACTGTTTCCAGTTAGATTTTACTACTGTATATCACTCTATTTGTTAGAAATACGATCTAGTATCATTTCGGTGCCTCCTCCTCCTCTTAGTTTGCATTTGTTGCCTCTTAATTTCCCACTTTCATTTGCTAAGAAAAACTTTATAATTTTCGTCGAATAAATTTTACTATCTTGTATGTTGTTATTATGGCTCTTCTTCTCTTATCAACAAGTTTTATGTGCTTTCTGCGTCTCCTCGTAATTTATATTTTCAACCTCCAGAAGTCGACTTTTTTTTAAAGTATTTTTCTATCTCATCAACATTCTAATTTAGTTACAATCGCAGAAAATTATGACTTTGGACGTAAGTCTTTTGTAACCATCTTTTCTTTATCATTTTTTCATCCATATATCTAAGTTTCTTTATTGCAGTTAATGAGAATATCTTTATTTTACTGATGTGATCTAAAAGTGTCTGCCTCTTTTAGGATCATCTGAGGATTACCACACTGAAGAAAACACTGAAATACAAATTTTCAAACGTTTGTTTTTGTACAAAACGTCAGACGCCTCCCACCGAGATAGGGTGACGTGAAAAAAAAATTTCATATTCATTTTTTCAATCAGTATGTTGCCAGAAGCGTGCAGACATCACGGCTCAGATAACCTTCCGAATTACGACATCTCCCCTCCTTCTGTGTGCAGGTATCATACCTTCCACCTCTAGCACTCAAGTCCCGCTAGCCGGACACCCTTTAAAATTTTGTTAGATGTCCAGGACTCTACCACACAAAACATCCCTTACCCTTCCCTCCAACCCTTCATGGGACGACTCCTAACCTTCCTTCTCTACCCCAGATTTATAGGCTCTCGTATTTTCCTCTATTCTTTATGTATATCCAAACCACCTCAACAACTTTTTCTCCGTCCTTTGAATAAATATTTTAGTAACTCTACACCTTCTGTTCCTAATTTCCAGCAGCGAATTCAACGCGTAATATTAACACAACACATTGCTATCACACATGACATCTTCCCTGCCTCCAGCCTCCTCCTCACTACAACGTTTAAAACCCATGCTTCACATCCATACAGCAATAAAGGTACCAATGTATTCTTGTACAATCCCTTTTGTTTAGCTCCATAGATAAGTTGTTTTGACTCCAGATGCCTCAATGCACCACCAACCAATTTTCTCTTCATAATTTTCACGTTTCACCTAGTCTTCCATAGACCCATCTGCAGAAAAGTTCACGCCCAAATATCCCAGCATATTTACTTCCTTCATACTCTCTCCAATCTTATGTTCACATTTAATGTCTTTCTTTTACTTACTTTTACAAATTCGTCTACCAATCTTTGGAGCTTCTCTTTAGAACCTTCCAAAATAACCTTATCATCTCCTCAAGGCAACTGTGACAACTCCCACTTTGAATTAAACTCATTATCTTTTAATCCCATGTCTCTACCGAACACTCAGGCGTTCACTTCATTTACATAAAGTTTAGCCAAGCTGCGTTAACTTGAAACAACAGTCTCGGTGCACAGGCAAACATCATGATTTCAAAAGTTTGCATAACGTTTGTTGTCTTCCCTGGAGGATAATCCCCAGGTAATCCTGGTTAGTCTTTAATTAAAATTAGCTCCCTCTCTCTGATGCCTTTAGTAATTCATATACCCTGTAATAGTGACTGCGTGAGAGGGGGAGCGGGGAGGCGAGAGAGAGGGGGAACAAGGATGCTGTGGTCATTGTAACAAAGAGAACAACACTCTTCATCATCCACAAATAAACCTTCATATTGAAGCAACGTGTAACTGGTCAATTAGCAAGAACTCATTTAAAACTAAGCCCTTTGTAAAATTTTCTCTTATACGTTTAAAAATATATATTTCTTCATCTATGTTAATGTAAAAATTAATAATTTTTTACCAAAAGAACCTTACAAAACTTACCTAACCTTATTATAACAAGCGCAATTTAATTTAGCCTAATCCAACGATATATATTTTATATAAGTTTACAATAATTTAATAATAAACAAACACAATGAAACAAATTTTTTCGTTAGGTTCAGAATGACTTTTGCGAAATTACTGCATACATAAATTTTCGCTTGCCTGATTCGGCAAGAAGAGTGTTGCTATTTTAGCCAAAATAGCAAGTTTTACCTATTCGGCAGGATATACATATTTATGTGTGTTTGTTTGTTTGTTTGTGTGTGTGTGTGTGTGTGTGTGTATGTGTGTGTGTGTGTGTGTGTGTGTGTGTGTGTGTGTGTGTGTGTGTGTGTGTGTGTGTGTGTGTGCTCACCTAATTGTGGTTGCAGGGGTCGAGACACAGCTCCTGGCCCCGCCTCTTCACTAATCGCTACTAGGTCCTCTCTCTCCCTGCTCCATGAGCTTTATCATACCTCGTCTTAAAACTATGTATAGTTCCTGCCTCCACTACATCACTTGCTAGGCTATTCCTCTTCCTGACAACTCTGTGACTGAAGAAATACTTCCTAACATCCCTTTGACTCATCTGAGTCTTCAACTTCCAATTGTGACCCCTTGTTTCTGTGTCGCATCTCTGGAACATCCTGTCTCTGTCCACCTTATCTATTCCACGCAGTATTTGTATGTCATTATCATGTCCCCCCTAACTTTCCTGTCCTCCTCGTCGCTATTAGGTCCACTCCCCCTCCTTGCTCCATGTGCTTTATCGTATCTCTTCTTAAAGCTATGTATGGATCCTGCCTGTACTACATCACTCTTAAGATTGTTCCACTTCCTGACAACTCTATGACTAAAGATATGTTTCCTAACATCCCTGTGACTCATCTAAGTCTTCAGCTTCCAGTTGTGACTCCTTGTTGATGTGTCCCATATCGGAAATATTCTGTCCGTATCCACTTTGTCCATTCCTCTCAGTATTTTATATGTCGTTATCATGTCCTCCCTGTCCCTCCTGTTCTCCAGTGTCGTCAGGTTTATTTCCCCTAACCTCCCCTCGTAGAACATACCCCTTAGCGCCGGGTATGTTGTAAACACATACATTCTCTCTCTCTCTCTCTCTCTCTCTCTCTCTCTCTTTCTCTCTCTCTCTCTCTCTCTCTCTCTCTCTCTCTCTCTCTCTCTCTCTCTCTCTCTCTCTCTCTCCCTCTCTCTCTCTCTCTCTCTCTCTCTCTCTCTCTCTCTGTACACAGGTTTGACAAGGTTAGGTTAAGGATCCTTAGCTTTATTTACAAGCTATTCTCTCTCTCTCTCTCTCTCTCTCTCTCTCTCTATATATATATATATATATATATATATATATATATATATATATATATATATATATATATATATATATATATATATATATATATATATATATATATATATAAGTCGTGCCGAATATGTAAAACTGGTCAATTAGCAAGAACTCATTTAAAATTAAGTCCTTTCTAAAATTTTCTCTTATACTTTTAAAGATATATTTTTTTCATTAATGTTAATGTAAAAAATTTTAATTTTGCACCAAAAGAATCTTAGAAAACTTACCTAACCTTATTATAACAAGAACAATTTATTTTAGCCTAACCCAACTATATATATTTTAGATTTGTTTACAATAATTTAATACTAAAGAAACACAGTGAAATATATTTTTTTCGTTAGGTTCAGAATGATTTTGGCGAAATTATTGCATACACAAATTTTCGCTTGTTCTATATGGCAAGATGAACGTTACTGTTTAAGCCAAGATCGCAAATTCTGCCTATTCGGCACAACATATATATATATATATATATATATATATATATATATATATATATATATATATATATATATATATATTTTCAACAAGTCGGCCGTCTCCCACCGAGACAGGGTGACCCAAAAAAGAACAAAAATCCCGAAAAAGAAAATGCTTTCATCATCATTCAACACTTTCACCACACTCACACATTATCACTGTTTTTGCATCTGTGCTTAGAATACAACAGTCTAGAAGCATATACGTATAAAGATACACAACATATCCCTCCAAACTGCCAATATCCCAAACCCCTCCTTTAAAGTGCAGGCATTGTACTTCCCATTTCCAGGACTCAAGTCCGGCTATATAAAATTAACCGGTTTCCCTGAATCCCTTCACTAAATATTACCCTGCTCACACTCCAACAGATCGTCAGGTCCCAAGTATCATTCGACTCCATTCACTCCTATCTAACACGCTCACGCACGCTTGCTGGAAGTCCAAGCCCCTCGCCCACAAAACCTCCTTTACCCCCTCTCTCCAACCCTTTCGAGGGCGACCCCTACCCTTCCTTCCTTCCCCTATAGATTTATATGCTTTCCATGTCATTCTACTTTGATCCATTCTCTCTAAATGACCAAACCACCTCAACAACCCCTCTTCTGCCCTCTGACTAATGATTTTATTAACTCCACACCTTCTCCTAATTTCCACACTCCGAATTTTCTGCATAATATTTACACCACACATTGCCCTTAGACAGGACATCTCCACTGCCTCCAACCGTCTCCTCGCTGCTGCATTTACCACCCAAGCTTCACATCCATATAAGAGTGTTGGTACCACTATACTTTCATACATTCCCTTCTTTGCCTCCATAGATAGCGTTTTTTGACTCCACACATACCTCAACGCACCACTCACCTTTTTTCCCTCATCAATTCTATGATTAACCTCATCCTTCATAAATCCATCCGCCAACACGTCAACTCCCAAGTATCTGAAAACATTCACTTCTTCCATACTCCTCCTCCCCAATTTGATATCCAATTTTTCTTTATCTAAATCATTTGATACTCTCATCACCTTACTCTTTTCTATGTTCACTTTCAACTTTCTACCTTTACACACATTCCCAAACTCATCCATTAATCTTTGCAATTTTTCTTTAGAATCTCCCATAAGCACAGTATCATCAGCAAAAAGTAACTGTGTCAATTCCCATTTTGAATTTGATTCCCCATAATTTAATCCCACCCCTCTCCCGAACACCCTAGCATTTACTTCTTTTACAACCCCATCTATAAATATATTAAACAACCATCGTGACATTACACATCCCTGTCTAAGACCTACTTTTACCGGGAAGTATTCTCCCTCTCTTCTACACACCCTAACCTGAGCCTCACTATCCTCATGAAAACTCTTTACAGCATTTAGTAACTTACCACCTATTCCATATACTTGCGACATCTGCCACATTGCTCCTCTATCCACCCTATCATATGCCTTTTCTAAATCCATAAATGCAATAAAAACTTCCCTACCTTTATCTAAATACTGTTCACATATATGCTTCAATGTAAACACTTGATCTACACATCCCCTACCCACTCTGAAACCTCCCTGCTCATCCGCAATCCTACATTCTGTCTTACCTCTAATTCTTTCATTTATATCCCTACCGTATACTTTTCCTGGTATACTCAGTAAACTTATTCCTCTATAATTTTTACAATCTCTTTTGTCCACTTTCCCTTTATATAAAGGGATTATACATGCTCCCCGCCAATCCCTAGGTACTTTCACCTCTTTCATACATTTATTAAACAAAAGTACCAACCACTCCAACACTATATCCCCCCTGCTTTTAACATTTCTGTCATGATCCCCTCAGTTCCAGCTGCTTTACCCCCTTTCATTCTACGTAATATCTCACACACCTCCCCCACACTTACATTCTGCTCTTCTTCACTCTTAAAAGATGGCAGAACTTGCGATCTTGGCTTAAATAGCAACGTTCATATTGCCATATAGGACAAGTGAAAATTTGTGTATGCAATAATTTCGCCAAAATCATTCTGAACCTAACGAAAAAAATATATTTCACTGTGTTTGTTTAGTATTAAATTATTGTAAACAATTCTAAAATATATTTAGTTGGGTTAAGCTAAAATAAATTGATCTTCTTATAATAAGGTTAGGTAAGTTTTTTAAGTTCCTTTTGGTGCAAAATTAAATTTTTTTACATTAACATTAATGAAAAAAATATATATCTTTAAACGTATAAAAGAACATTTCAGAAAGGACTTAATTTTAAATGAATTTTTGCTAATTGACCAGTTTTACATTTTCGGCACGACATATATATATATATATATATATATATATATATATATATATATATATATATATATATATATATATATATATATATATATATATATATATATATATATATATATACGTACATTCATCTTTAACTCTTCATAAAAAAATTTCGTTAATTATTTAATTATTTAGTTTGTTTGATGGACAGCACAGTGTATGTGTAGCCTTAAAAGCCACTAATCTAGGTAATATTTACATCACTGCTATTTTTTTCCAAAACCAAAAAACACTCAAAAATCTTTTGATACTTATTAAAGGATGAACCTGTCCTGTATTGTATTATATTGTACATCATCATTTGAAAAAAAAAATCCTCGACAACAGCAGCAACAATATTTACATTCTTTATTTTATGAAAATATAATAGACCGAAAAAAATCTATTTCCACTATATACTTTTTTTCTAGTGACATATATATTGTGTGATAATAAATTATCCAGTGGCATGTTAATCCCATCCAGTGGCATAATAACCTTCTCCATGACATGATAACCTCATCCAGTGACATGATAACCTCATCCAGTGACATGATAACCTCATACAGTGACATGATAACCTCATCCAGTGACATGATAACCTCATCCAGTGACATGATAACCTCATACAGTGACATGATAACCTCATCCAGTGGCATGATAACCTCATCCAGTGACATGATAACCTCATCCAGTGACATGATAACCTCATACAGTGACATGATAACCTCATCCAGTGGCATGATAACCTCATCCAGTGACATGATAACCTCATCCAGTGACATGATAACCTCATCCAGTGACATGATAACCTCATCCAGTGACATGATAACCTCATCCAGTGACATGATAACCTTATCCATGACATGATAACCTAATCCAATGACATGATAACCTCATCCAGTGACATGATAACCTCATCCAGTGACATGATAACCTCATACAGTGACATGATAACCTCATCCAGTGACATGATAACCTCATAGTGACATGATAACCTAATCCAATGACATGATAACCTCATCCAGTGACATGATAACCTCATCCAGTGACATGATAACCTCATCCAGTGACATGATAACCTCATCCATGACATGATAACCTAATCCAATGACATGATAACCTCATCCATGACATGATAACCTAATCCAATGACATGATAACCTCATCCATGACATGATAACCTAATTCAATGACATGATAACCTCATCCAGTGACATGATAACCTCATCCATGACATGATAACCTCATACATGACATGATAACCTAATCCAATGACATGATAACCTCATCCATGACATGATAACCTAATCCAATGACATGATAACCTCATCCAGTGACATGATAACCTCATCCATGACATGATAACCTCATCCATGACATGATAACCTCATCCAATGACATGATAACCTCATCCAGTGACATGTTAACCTCATGTATGGCATGATAACCTCATCCAGTGACATGATAACCTCATCCAGTGACATGTTAACCTCATGCATGACATGATAACCTCATCCAGTGACATGATAACCCAATCCAGTGACATGATAACCTCATTCGGTGACATAATATCCTCATACAGTGACATGATAACCTCATCCAATGACATGACAACCGCATCCAGTGACATGATAATCTCATCCAGTGGCATGATAACCTCATTCGGTGACATGATAACCTCATACAGTGACATGATAACCTCATCCAATGACATGATAACCTCATCCAGTGACATGATAACCTCATCCAATGACATGATAACCTCATCCAGTGACATGATAACCTCATACAGTGACATGATAACCTCATCCAATGACATGATAACCTCATCCAGTGACATGATAACCTCATCCAATGACATGATAACCTCATACAGTGACATGATAACCTCATCCAATGACATGATAACCTCATCCAGTGACATGATAACCTCATCCAATGACATGATAACCTCATACAGTAACATGATAACCTCATCCAATGACATGATAACTTCACCAAGTGACATATTTTATGTCTTGATAATCTCATCCCGTGACATGATAACCTCATCCCGTAGTATAATCTCTTCCTGTGACATGATAACTTCCTTCTGTGAGATGCCAACATCTTCTTGTGACATGCCAACATCATCCTGTGAGATGCCAACATCATCTTGTGAGATGCCAACATCATCCTGTGACATGCCAACATCTTCCTGTGACATGCCAACATCATCCTGTGACATGCCAACATCATCCTCTGACATGCCAACATCATCCTGTGACATGCCAACATCATCCTGTGACATGCCAACATCATCCTATGACATGCCAACATCATCCTCTGACATGCCAACATCATCCTCTGACATGCCAACATCATACTCAGACATGCCAACATCATCCTGTGACATTCCAACATCATCCTGTCAAATGCCAGCATCATCCTGTGACATGCCAACATCATCCTGTGGCATGCCAGCATCATCCTGTGTCATGCCAACATCATCCTGTGGCATGCCAGCATCATCCTGTGCCATGCCAGCATCATCCTGTGACATGCCAGCATCATCCTGTGACATGCCAGCATCATCCTGTGCCATGCCAGCATCATCCTGTGACATGCCAGCATCATCCTGTGCCATGCCAGCATCATCCTGTGACATTCCAGCATCATCCTGTGACATGATATCATTATGAAAAACTGATTACACATCTAACTCTAACTTCTCAACAGAGCTATAAACTAACATGAGGAACCCAGGAGTGATAATGCCCCAGGATATCCCTTTCAAGAATCATGCCAGGGATCCTGGAGGATCGGTCTTAGGAACGAAATCCTATTCACAGAAAATATCGAACGTGTATGCCGGCTTGTCATCTGTCTATCCACCATGAATATCTTGCATAACTTCTGCAATGGTCACGGATGAAGGTGAGATAGTTGTGTCTGTGAGATGTTGTGTCCCCGCACGGGATCCTTGTAGCAACGTCACCGCCACTGTAGACTCCAATGGCGCTGTCAATCAACATCAACGCCGTAGCCAAAGCTGCTCTAAAGTCAGACGTCAACGCTGCTCTAAAGTCAGACGTCAAAGCTGCTGTAAAGTCACATGCAACATCAAACAACATCGACGCCACTATAAAGTTTGACACAATGTCAACATCAGCGCAGCTATAAAATCAAACACCACATCAAATATCATCAACGCCACTGTCAACCTCAACGTAACTTCAACCAACGTTAATGCCGCTAAAAACTCAGACACAATGCCAAAACAAAGTCAGTGCCGTTATAAAGCCCAGCAAAACGTCAAAACAACATCAACATCAATGATGATAAAAAGTCATAAACCACACAAATGAACATCAACGCCGCTATGAACCCAAACAAAATGCCAAAAAAATCAAAGCTGCTATAAAGCCAAACACAACATCAATGCAGCATCAACACCACCAACAAGGAATCACTAACTGATAAATCTTGAAGTTAATGATGAGCTCAGGGAAAGTGATCACATATCATTCAGATTCAATATATCATGGAATTACCTTCAGAACAATAACCAAGCCAATGTCCCTGATTTTTTGCTGATTTCATGGGACTGAGGTATTATCTGGGTGTAATAAACTGGTGTGACCTGACTGGTCGTTATCCTGTGAGACACGTAGGCGGAATGGTTAGAATTATGGCATTTTTCAAAGCACATTTCAGGCTGCCCAGGCAGCGTATATTCCAAATGGGGAAATTACATCAAATAAAAAGGACTTCAATCGGGTTCCCCAAAGTGGTCAATGTCGACCCCTCAGGGTCGATATTGACCATCGAAGGAGTCGATAAAAGGCTGGTGGGTCAAAATGGAGTCAGTATATTCACGAGAATATTTAAAATTTCGATTCATATCTTTGTTTACCAATGAAACAATGCCTTTGTGCCTATTATATGGAAAGATTTTCAGTAATGATGATATGAAATTTTCGAAGATGAAAGACCACCTTGGAAGAAAAATAAAGGCCTTGATTATTTTAAGGCACTGAAAGAAAATTAAATATCGACTAAATTTAAAGACATTTTTCGAAGCGCCTGCCATAGCAATGAAGGGAAAATCACGTACAGTTGGTGAGGAGATCATAGTTCCAGCAATTACAGAGGTGATTGAAGCTGTTATGTTGAAAGACTCTCAACCTATCCTAAAATGAAATTAATGAGATGGTTGATGATGTTGAAAAAATCCTCAGAACAGTTGAGCTTCAGCGTTCCAAGTTTTCTCTCTAACTCGATGAATTAACTTTCGAACTCAAATATTCTCAAGGTCAATGTGAGGTATTGCAGTAGATGTCAAAAGTGCATTGTTGACGAATTTTTGTTTGGTGAGTATTTCGAAGCTGATGCTGAAGATGAGGCAAGTTTTCATTATTTCGAGGAATATTTGGAGACGCACAACATATTCCTCAGAAGTATTACTGCCGTGGCTACTGATGGTGTACCAGCAATGGTGGTTTAGAAAGACACGTAAGCAAACACTATGAAATATTTATTAGAAAACGTTTCGGCCCTGGGACCTTGATCAAGGTCCCAGGACCGAAACGTTTTCTAATAAATATTTCATAGTGTTTGCTTACGTGTCTTTCTAAACCAACTTGTCGGTATTTATTACCAAGGTTCATACCACCAGCAATGGTGGGCCACTACAGAGGATTTGCCACTTTACTCAAGAAAAAAGTATCTGATACACGTACTTACTATTATTCATTGTGTATTACACAGACACCATCTTGTAGTCAAGAAACTTAGTGGTGAATTCCACTCAACTCGCGATTGTTTGCAATAATATGCGAAAAGAATGATGAAATACTGAACCAATTACTTTTGCACACTGAGGCAATGTGGCTGTCTCGGGGTGACAGCTTGCAAAGACTTATAAAACTCATCTGTGTAGTTTCTAACAGATGTAAACACATCATTGTGTGAAGAAGTAAAAATGTGTAAAAATTCTTTTATTTTATTAACACATCGGCCGATTCCCACCAAGGCAGCGTGACCCGGAAAAGAAACACTTTCATCATTATTCACTCCATCACTGTCTTGCTAGAGGGGTGCTTTGCACTACAGTTATAAAACTGCAACATTAACACCCCTCCTTCAGAGTGCAGACACTGTACTTCCCATCTCCAGGACTCAAGTCCGGCCTGCCGGTTTCCCTGAATCCCTTCATAAATATTACTTGGTTCACACTCCAACAGCACGTCAAGTATTAAAAACCATTTGCCTCCATTCACTCCTATCAAATACTCTCATGCATGCTTACTGGAAGTCCAAGCCCCTCGCAAACAAAACCTTGTCTACCCTCTCCCTCCAACCTTTCCTACGCCGACCCCTACCTCACCTTCCCTCCACTACAGATTTATACACTCTCGAAGTCATTCTGTTTTGTTCCTTTCTCTCTTCATGTCCGAACCATCTCAACAACCCTTCCTCAGCCCTCTGGATAATAGTTTTGGTAATCCCGCACCTTCTCCTAATTTCCAAACTACGAATTCTCTGCATTATATTCACACCACACATTGCCCTCAGACACGACATCTCCACTGCCTCCAGCCTTCTCCTCGCTGCAACATTCATCACCCATGCTTCACACCCATATAGGATTGTTGGTATAACTGTACTCTCATACATTCCCCTCTTTGTTTCCATGGACAAAGTTCTTTGTTTCTACAGACTCCTAAGTGCACCACTCACCCTTTTTCCCTCATCAGTTCTCGGCTCTATTTGGTAGACCTAAATTCAAAATCTAATGAAGTACAGAAACGCCTGCAACGTACAGATGATACGATTTTTCAGGCCATGATAATTCCAGTAGGCTTCCAAGTCAAAATATGTCTATTAAAAGGTTCATTGGTATGAAGAGATTTTCGGTATCTTTTAAATTTACGGAAGTTGGAAGAAAATGGAAACTTTTCAGATGGTGACCAAGAGATATACACAACACACCTTGACAAGTTAAGTGCAAACTTTACAATACGCTTTGAGGACCTGATGAAAATGCACTCGCCTGACTGAATTCTTACACCATTTAATATGGAAATACAAAATGCAGACAATTGCTGGAAGACCTCGTTGATGACTTTGGATCTTCAAGCAAAATCATTGTTCAGAAGTGAAAGCTCAAGTGACTATTGGAGCAATTAAATATTGTTGCTTAGTGCAGTGGCTCAACCACTCCACTAAGCCGGGGGGTATTTAGCAATAGTATATACATTGATCCAATAGTCACTTGAGCTTTTATTTCTTTTTCTAAGTTCGTATATATTTGAAGCTGGTTTCAGCCATGTAAATGCAATTCTAATTAAGCAGAGGAAAAGACTGAACCTGGAAGAGAGTGGTGACTTACCACTAAAACTGGCCAATCTTCAACTAAATATAAGTGTTCTTGTTGACGCTCATTAGATGCATCCTTCCCATTAATAAAAAATTTCCATTAGCAAAAAATCACATTGATCAAGACGATAATAAGTTATGCACGATCTAAGAAACATGTCACTAGTGACACGGTTCTTACGCAAATACGTTAAAACTAACAAATCCCCGGGTATGTAGGGAGGAACTTAGCAAACAATTAGCTACTCTTTTCAACATATCGCTACAAACTGGTAGAGTGCCAGATAAGTGGAAAATGGTAAATGTGATACCTATGTACAAAGCAAGAGACAGGTCGTTAGCTTCGAATTAAAGGCCAATTGGCCTAAACTCCATTTGGGAAAAATGATGGACTCAATAACTGCCGAGGCCATTCGAAGCCAACTTAAAAGGCATAAATTGATCAATGAATCTCAGCCTCACGAATTTATTAACTTTTTCACTAAGGTATTTGAAGAGGTAGATCATGTTAATGAATATGATATTGTGTATATGGGCTTCAATAAAGCTTTCGAAAAAGTTCCATACTGGAGAATGATGAGGAACGTAGAGCCACACGAAACAGAAGATGAGAGAGAGGAAAAATCAGAATGGGGACTCGTCACAAGATGTGTTCCACAGGGGTCAGTGTTGGGCCCTTTGTTGTTCACAATATACATAAACGACATAGATTATGATATAAATAGCAACATAGGTAAGTTTGCCAATGACACTAAAACAGGCCGTCAGGTTGATGCAGTGGTCGGAGAAGTGGCAGAGGCAGTTTAATGTAGACAAATATAAGGTTATAACCTGGAGAAGAGTATAACCATGACAGTTGCAAACTTAATAATCTAGATCTCAATCACTTCGAATGGGAAAAATATTTAGAAGTTCTGGTTTACAGTAACCTAAAGTCAGGACAATAGTGCGTAAGCTTTCACAATAAAACTAATAGAATTCTTTCCTTCATATCACGAAGTATAAATAACAGGAGTCTTCAGATTATTCTTCAACATATCATTGGTAAAGCCTCATTTAGATTATGCTGCGCAGTTCTGGTTACCGTATTGCAGAATGAACAGAAATGCGCTGGAAAACATACAGAAAAGAAAGATAAAGTTGACCCCATATATCAGAAACCTTTTCTACGAGGATAGGAAGAGGATACTGAATTAGCACTCTCTAGAAAGGCGTAGAATTAGGGGGGGGGGGTATGACTGAGGTGAATAAATGGAAGACAGGAATAAATAAAGGGGATATAAATAATGTGCTAAACATACCCAACCAAGGCAAGATGCGCAACAATGGGTTAATACTGGAAAAAAATAAGATTTAGAAAGGATACAGGAAAGGATTTGTTTGGTAATAGAGTTGAGCAAACTTACGAGTAGCTTCACTGAGGCGAAAACCTTGGACAGGTTTAAAAATAGGTTAGACCAATACATAAATGGGTGTGGGGTATGACCTTGGCTTGGTTAACATGGTCTAATAGGTCTCCCACAGAGCTCCTTATTTCTTCATCGTCACCATAAACCAGACACCATGCCCAAAAATATCAATGCCTTTTCAAAGCCGGACACCACGCCAAGACTTCAACGCAGCAATAAAGCTAAATTAAATACCAAAACAATATGAAAATTGATATAAAGCCAAACACAATGCCAAAATAACATCAATGCCCCTATAAAGCAGACATCACGTCAAAACATCAACGCCGCTAAAAATGCCAGACACCATGTCAAAACAACATCAACGCCGCTTCCATGACAGAGACGAATATTCTCAGGCTGGTGCTTCCTAACAACATGTTGAGTGTTGATAAGTGATGAGTGTCTGATGTATCATATGCTGTATGTCGAGTAGGTGATGGTCTCCTCTGGACGTTGTGTTACCTTTCTTGTACCTTTAATGAGTTTCTAGAGTTTCCCTACTCCCGTAACCCGGTCATGGATCACGCTAGTCTGGTGTTTGCCTGATCAGTCAGGCTGTTACTGCTGGCGGTCCGACAGTTACCATATCCATCACAGTCTGGTTGATCTGGCCCTGACCTGGAGTGTGTTCCGGGGGTCAACGCCCCACTCACCTGGCCCATGACCAGGCCTCTCGGTGGATCAGGGATTGATCACTTGGTAGAAGTACTTGTCGGGTTTCTGATATTTTCTGACAAGTCGTAAAAAAATGTCTAGAACCACGAATGTTGACACAATGTTCTCTTACTGAGACAACGGTGCCCCTGCCTATCAATGGTTTGTCCTACTATTTCTCCCATATCCCTCCGGTATGTTGTCAAGGAAGTATGCAAATTTTGGATTAGGCCCTCAAAAAATTCCCATGTATATAATCATATATATATATATATATCTCCTTCGCTCCAGCGAGTACATACATAGGACTCTGAGGTGTTCCCAGTAATTTAAATGTATTATTGGTGCTATGCTGGCTGCAGACGATCTCTGAATCTATTTTAGCTCTGGTATCTCTTGTACCCTGAAGTGAGGAAGGACAAGTGACTTGAATAGTTCAACAATGGTACTATTTTCCTTGTTGCGGAAATTTTTATTACCAACCTTATCATTTTCCTGGCACTCATCACATTTGCCTAAGTGTGCTTTTGAAAGAAACGTTAGATGGCATTATTTCTTCCAGGTCCTTCACGTCCTCCTTTAGTTCCATATGGTAATTCTCTTGCCTCAAATGATGTAGTGGAAGTTTTAGCAGTAAAGGTCGAGAACCAAAACCTAGTCATTGTGGTAGTCTACAAGCCTCCGGATGCAACATCCCAGCAATTCCAGGAACAGCTGTTAAAAATTTACCACTGTCTGGAAAATCTTCCAGCTCCTGCACCCAACATCTTGCTCCTGGGGGACTTCAACTTAAGGCACCTAAAATGGAGGAATATAGCAAATAATATTGTTGCAGTAATAACACCAAGAGGCAGCTCTGATGAAAACTCACACTCACACGAGCTTTTAAATCTCTGCACAAAATTCAATTTAAACCAGCAAATAATAGAGCCTACTAGACTGGAGAATACACTAGACCTCATCTTCACTAACAATGATGATCTGATAAGAAATGTCACCATATCAAAAACAATATACTCAGATCACAACATAATTGAGGTTCAGACATGTATGCGTGGAGCCCCAGACCGACAAAATGAGACTAGTCACGAGGGAGCATTCACCAAATTCAACTTCAATAACAAAAACATAAAGTGGGACCAAGTAAACCAAGTCCTAACCGATATAAGCTGGGAAGATATACTAAGCAACACAGACCCCAACTTATGCCTAGAACAGATTAACTCGGTGGCACTCGATGTATGCACAAGGCTTATTCCTCTAAGAAAAAGGAGGAGTAGATGTAAAATAGAAAGAGACAGGCGCTCCCTTTACAGGCGACGGAAAAGAATAACAGAGCGGCTAAAAGAGGTCAATATATCTGAAATGCGCAGGGAGACACTGGTCAGAGAAATAGCAAGCATCGAACTTAAGCTAAAAGAATCCTTTAGGAGTCAGGAATCGCGGGAAGAACTAAAAGCCATAAATGAAATCGAAAGAAACCCAAAGTATTTCTTCTCCTATGCCAAATCAAAATCGAGAACAACGTCCAGTATTGGGCCCCTACTTAAACAAGATGGGTCCTACACAGATGACAGCAAGGAAATGAGTGAGCTACTCAAGTCCCAATATGACTCAGTTTTTAGCAAGCCGCTAACCAGACTGAGAGTCGAAGATCAAAATGAATTTTTTATGAGAGAGCCACAAAATTTGATTAACACAAGCCTATCCGATGTTATCCTGACGCCAAATGACTTCGAACAGGCGATAAATGACATGCCCATGCACTCTGCCCCAGGGCCAGACTCATGGAACTCTGTGTTCATCAAGAACTGCAAGAAGCCCCTATCACGAGCCTTTTCCATCCTATGGAGAGGGAGCATGGACACGGGGGTCGTCCCTCAGTTACTAAAAACAACAGACATAGCCCCACTCCACAAAGGGGGCAGTAAAGCAACAGCAAAGAACTACAGACCAATAGCACTAACATCCCATATCATAAAAATCTTTGAAAGGGTCCTAAGAAGCAAGATCACCACCCATCTAGAAACCCATCAGTTACACAAACCAGGGCAACATGGGTTTAGAACAGGTCGCTCCTGTCTGTCTCAACTACTGGATCACTACGACAAGGTCCTAAATGCACTAGAAGACAAAAAGAATGCAGATGTAATATATACAGACTTTGCAAAAGCCTTCGACAAGTGTGACCACGGCGTAATAGCGCACAAAATGCGCGCTAAAGGAATAACAGGAAAAGTCGGTCGATGGATCTATAATTTCCTCACTAACAGAACACAGAGAGTAGTCGTCAACAGAGTAAAGTCCGAGGCAGCTACGGTGAAAAGCTCTGTTCCACAAGGCACAGTACTAGCTCCCATCTTGTTCCTCATCCTCATATCCGACATAGACAAGGATGTCAGCCACAGCACCGTGTCTTCCTTTGCAGATGACACCCGAATCTGCATGACAGTGTATTCCATTGCAGACACTGCAAGGCTCCAGGCGGACATCAACCAAATCTTTCAGTGGGCTGCAGAAAACAATATGAAGTTCAACGATGAGAAATTTCAATTACTCAGATATGGTAAACATGAGGAAATTAAATCTTCATCAGAGTACAAAACAAATTCTGGCCACAAAATAGAGCGAAACACCAACGTCAAAGACCTGGGAGTGATTATGTCGGAGGATCTCACCTTCAAGGACCATAACATTGTATCAATCGCATCTGCTAGAAAAATGACAGGATGGATAATGAGAACCTTCAAAACTAGGGAGGCCAAGCCCATGATGACACTCTTCAGGTCACTTGTTCTATCTAGGCTGGAATATTGCTGCACTCTAACAGCACCTTTCAAGGCAGGTGAAATTGCCGACCTAGAAAATGTACAGAGAACTTTCACGGCGCGCATAACAGAGATAAAACACCTCAATTACTGGGAGCGCTTGAGGTTTCTAAACCTGTATTCCCTGGAACGCAGGAGGGAGAGATACATGATTATATACACCTGGAAAATCCTAGAGGGACTAGTACCGAACTTGCACACGAAAATCACTCACTACGAAAGCAAAAGACTTGGCAGACGATGCACCATCCCCCCAATGAAAAGCAGGGGTGTCACTAGCACGTTAAGAGACCATACAATAAGTGTCAGGGGCCCGAGACTGTTCAACTGCCTCCCAGCACACATAAGGGGGATTACCAACAGACCCCTGGCAGTCTTCAAGCTGGCACTGGACAAGCACCTAAAGTCAGTTCCTGATCAGCCGGGCTGTGGCTCGTACGTTGGTTTGCGTGCAGCCAGCAGCAACAGCCTGGTTGATCAGGCTCTGATCCACCAGGAGGCCTGGTCACAGACCGGGCCGCGGGGGCGTTGACCCCCGAAACTCTCTCCAGGTAAACTCCAGGTAAACAGTAACCGTTTTGAGTTCTTCATTCTTTCCATATCTTCTTAGTTGAAATTTGTTATTCTCCACTACCAGCTGAGAGACTTTGCTTGCATCTTCTGCCTGAGTGATTTTCATGCTTAATTTGGCATCATCTGAAAATGATGAATCGAAACTACTAAGAGTTTTTTTTTATCTCTATCCGGTACGAGGATAAGAAACAATAATGGCGCCAGGACCGTTGGTATGGGGCAACGAGCTTCATACTTTGCAAATTCTGGATTTCGCTCATTTTACTACTACTCTTGGTCTTCTATCAGTCAGATAGATGAATATCCATCCGAATACTTTCTCCGTTATACCTGTCGGTCTCATCTTGTGCGTAGTCACCACATAATAGCATTTGTCAAAGGTCTTTACGGGATTATTGGATACCACATCTGTGTTTCCGTATTTCTGTCATAGTGGTTTAGTAGCTGTGATGTGCACGATCTTCCAGCTCTAAATCCATGCTGGTTTGGATTGTGTTGGTTTTTCTGTTAGATAAAATTTGTAAATTAGTGTCTCCAATCACCCAATCGAAGATTTTTATGATATGAGATGTTGCGGCTAACTTTCTGCAACATTTGGTTAGCGCTCTACTGCCTCATTTATGCAAACAAACACTGTTTGCGCGCTTCAGGGCCTCAGGGATTAGATTTAGAAAATTAGATCTTTCTCCAAAGGAAACCGAGAGCTCATGCTAGTGGTGTTTCTCGCTTCCTTAAAAATGAAGAACGTCACGAATGAGTTCCAGGACTCCAGGTGGTGCTGCATCACCGCTCATATTTCCCAATTCTTTTCTTTTTTCGAATTCTGCAGTGTTATTGTTTATGTTGGTCCGTCGTAAACATAGTGATGGATACTAGTCTGCTGTGAACGTTGTGTTGATTGAAGGTCTGTTGTCAGAGTTGTGTTGAATGTTGGTTTGATGGTGACGTATTGATGAATATTGGTCTGTTGTGGATATATTGATGAAAGTTTGTTGTGGACTTATTGATGAATGTTGGTCTGCTCTGGAGGTTGTGTTGAATGTTGGTCTGCTCTGGAGGTTGTGTTGAATGTTGGTCTGCTGTGGAGGTTGTGATGAATGTTGGTCTGCTGTGGAGGTTGTGTTGAATGTTGGTCTGCTCTGGAGGTTGTGTTGAATGTTGGTCTGCTGTGGAGGTTGTGATGAATGTTGGTCTGCTGTGGAGGTTGTGTTGAATGTTGGTCTGCTGTGGAGGTTGTGTTGAATGTTGGTCTGCTGTGGAGGTTGTGTTGAATGTTGATCTGCTGTGGAGGTTGTGTTGAATGTTGGTCTGCTCTGGAGGTTGTGTTGAATGTTGGTCTGCTGTGGAGGTTGTGATGAATGTTGGTCTGCTGTGGAGGTTGTGTTGAATGTTGGTCTGCTGTGGAGGTTGTGTTGAATGTTGGTCTGCTCTGGAGGTTGTGTTGAATGTTGGTCTGCTGTGGAGGTTGTGTTGAATGTTGATCTGCTGTGGAGGTTGTGTTGAATGTTGGTCTGCTGTGGAGGTTGTGATGAATGTTGGTCTGCTGTGGAGGTTGTGTTGAATGTTGGTCTGCTGTGGAGGTTGTGTTGAATGTTGGTCTGCTGTGGAGGTTGTGTTGAATGTTGGTCTGCTGTGGAGGTTGTGTTGAATGTTGGTCTGCTGTGGAGGTTGTGTTGAATGTTGGTCTGCTCTGGAGGTTGTGTTGAATGTTGGTCTGCTGTGGAGGTTGTGATGAATGTTGGTCTGCTGTGGAGGTTGTGTTGAATGTTGGTCTGCTGTGGAGGTTGTGTTGAATGTTGGTCTGCTGTGGAGGTTGTGTTGAATGTTGGTCTGCTGTGGAGGTTGTGTTGAATGTTGGTCTGCTGTGGAGGTTGTGTTGAATGTTGATTTGTTATGGACGCTGTGTTGAATGTTGGCCTGCTATAAACGTATTGATGAATGATCATTTTTTGTGAACGTTGTGTTGAATGATGATATGATGTGAACGTGAATCATACGACATTAAAACTTTCCCGTTGAGGCGTAGTTATTATTATTATTATTATTATTATTATTATTATTATTATTATTATTATTATTATTATTATTGTTGTTGTTACTGTTGTTGTTGTTGTTGTTATGCATTCTGCTGCTGCTGTTGTTGTTGCTCGTGTTGTTTGCTGTTGCTTGTTATACCGCGGGACAGTAATGGAGACTCGATACTCCGTCCACTGGTGTGAAACTCGATCCTTTTAACCTGGCATCCGAACAGCTGCTTCGGAAATGTGTCAGTTTGCCAGTAGGGCCAATGTTTCATTTTTTGCACGCTTTTTAATAGCGTCAAACGTGATTTTTTTGGTATCTAGGCTAAGCTGGGTTATATTAGGTTGCATTAGGTTAGTTTCTAATAGCCTAATTTATCCTATATGTTTTTAATATTTCTCGCTAATGACGAAAATAAGTACTTAACTTATATCGATTTAAAGTTAGTATCCACACACACTCTGTTCAACATGGCATCCATACACTCTGTTCAAGACGTTATCCACAAACTATGTTCAACATGGTAACCACCACACACTCTGTGTTCAACATGATAACCACACACTCTGTGTTCAACATGATAACCACCACACACTCTGTGTTCAACATGGTAACCACACACTCTGTGTTCAACATGGTAACCACCACACACTCTGTGTTCAACATGGTAACCACACACTCTGTGTTCAACATGGTAACCACACACTCTGTGTTCAACATGATAACCACCACACACTCTGTGTTCAACATGATAACCACACACTCTGTGTTCAACATGATAACCACCACACACTCTGTGTTCAACATGATAACCACCACACACTCTGTGTTCAACATGGTAACCACACACTCTGTGTTCAACATGATAACCACCACACACTCTGTGTTCAACATGGTAACCACACACTCTGTGTTCAACATGATAACCACCACACACTCTGTGTTCAACATGGTAACCACACACTCTGTGTTCAACATGATAACCACCACACACTCTGTGTTCAACATGGTAACCACACACTCTGTGTTCAACATGGTAACCACCACACACTCTGTGTTCAACGTGATAACCACCACACACTCTGTGTTCAACATGGTAACCACACACTCTGTGTTCAACATGGTAACCACCACACACTCTGTGTTCAACATGGTAACCACACACTCTGTGTTCAACATGGTAACCACCACACACTCTGTGTTCAACATGGTAACCACACACTCTGTGTTCAACATGATAACCACCACACACTCTGTGTTCAACATGTTAACCACACACTCTGTGTTCAACATGGTAACCACCACACACTCTGTGTTCAACATGGTAACCACACACTCTGTGTTCAACATGGTAACCACACACTCTGTGTTCAACATGGTAACCACCACACACTCTGTGTTCAACATGGTAACCACACACTCTGTGTTCAACATGATAACCACCACACACTCTGTGTTCAACATGGTAACCACACACTCTGTGTTCAACATGGTAACCACCACACACTCTGTGTTCAACATGGTAACCACACACTCTGTGTTCAACATGATAACCACCACACACTCTGTGTTCAACATGGTAACCACACACTCTGTGTTCAACATGGTAACCACCACACACTCTGTGTTCAACATGGTAACCACACACTCTGTGTTCAACATGATAACCACCACACACTCTGTGTTCAACATGATAACCACACACTCTGTGTTCAACATGGTAACCACCACACACTCTGTGTTCAACATGGTAACCACACACTCTGTGTTCAACATGATAACCACCACACACTCTGTGTTCAACATGGTAACCACACACTCTGTGTTCAACATGGTAACCACACACTCTGTGTTCAACATGGTAACCACACACTCTGTGTTCAACATGGTAACCACACACTCTGTGTTCAACATGGTAACCACCACACACTCTGTGTTCAACATGGTAACCACACACTCTGTGTTCAACATGATAACCACCACACACTCTGTGTTCAACATGGTAACCACACACTCTGTGTTCAACATGGTAACCACCACACACTCTGTGTTCAACATGGTAACCACACACTCTGTGTTCAACATGGTAACCACCACACACTCTGTGTTCAACATGGTATCCACACACTGTGTTCAACATGGTAACCACACACTCTGTGTTCAACATGGTAACCACACACTCTGTGTTCAACATGGTAACCACACACTCTGTGTTCAACATGGTATCCACACACTGTGTTTAACATGGTAACCACGAACTCCCCATTACTAAAGGACGGGATAATTACACTCACTCACTTGTGCAGTAAGTGTTGTATACTGTATTATGTACTCAATAAATGAGAAAGGGAAAGAAAGAAAAACGTTCGTAATATCTGAATCAAACTTGATATTCTGTTGATATAAGGAACACAGAGAACTAGTAAACTGTTAATATATGTAACGGTAAGGAAAAGACGCATAAGGTATATGTGTGGATACCAATGACGACGGAAGCAGAAAGGAAGGACAATGGGAAAGAGAAGAAAAAATGTTAGACTCTATTAATTAGTCAGAGGAAATAGGAAAAGGAGGGGAAGAGGTGTGAGACAGTGTCACGAAATAGGTAAGAAGACAGGAAGGAAGAGAGACAGGCGGGAAGGAATGGAGAGGGAATTGATGAGGAGGGAAGAAATTGAAAGAGACAGGAGGGAAGGTATAAGGATGGAGGGGACGATAAGACAAAAACCACTAAAGAAACTAAGGCGACGGGCAAGAAGCAAGAATAATATGGCAGCCAGAAGAAACAAACAATATGGCAGCCAGAAGAAACAAACAATATGGCACCCAGAGGAAAAAAAACAATATGGCACCCAGAGGAAAAAACAACATGGCAGCCAGAGGAAAAAACAATATGGCAGCCAGAGGAAAAAACAATATGGCAGCCAGAGGAAAAAAAACAATATGGCAGCCAGAGGAAAAAACAATATGGCAGCCAGAGGAAAAAACAATATGGCAGCCAGAGGAAAAAAAACAATATGGCAGCCAGAAAGAAACAAACAATATGGCAGCCAGAGGAAGCAAACAATAAGTAATAAGCATTCAACGACGTCATCAGTATAAGGAAGAGTGAAGTGCCATCAACGTATAAGGAAGAGGGAAGTGCCATCAACGTATAAGGAAGAGGGAAGTGCCATCAACGTATAAGGAAGAGTGAAGTGCCATCAACGTATATGGAAGAGGGAAGTACCATTAATGTATAAGGAAGAGAGAAGTGCCATCAACGTATAAGGAAGACGGAAGTACCATTAACGTTTAAGGATGAGGGAAGTGCCATCAACGTATAAGAGGGAAGTGCCATCAACGTATAAGGAAGAGGGAAGTGACATCAACGTATAAGGAAGAGGAAAGTGCCATCAACGTATAAGGAAGAGGGAAGTGCCATCAACGTATAAGGAAGAGGGAAGTGCCATCAAAGTATAAGGAAGAGTGAAGTACCATCAACGTATGAGGAAGAGGGAAGTACCATCAACATATAAGGAAGAGGGAAGTGCCATCAACATATAAGGAAGAGGGAAGTGCCATCAACATATAAGGAAGAGGGAAGTGCCATCAACATATAAGGAAGAGGGAAGTGCCATCAACATATAAGGAAGAGGGAAGTGCCATCAACGTATAAGGAAGAGGGAAGTGCCATCAACGTATAAGAAAGAGTGAAGTGCCATCAACGTATGAGGAAGAGGGAAGTGCCATCAACATATAAGGAAGAGGGAAGTGCCATCAACGTATAAGGAAGAGGGAAGTGCCATCAACGTATAAGGAAGAGGAAAGTGCCATCAACGTATAAGGAAGAGTGAAGTGCCATCAACGTATAAGGAAGAGGGAAGTGCCATCAAGTATAAGGAAGAGGGAAGTGCCATCAATGTATAAGAAAGAGTGAAGTGCCATCAACGTATGAGGAAGAGGGAAGTGCCATCAACATACAAGGAAGAGGGAAGTACCATCAACGTATAAGGAAGAGGGAAGTGCCATCAATGTAAAAGGAAGAGGGAAGTGCCATCAACGTAAAAGGAAGAGGGAAGTGCCATCAACGTATAAAGAAGAGTGAAGTACCATCAACGTATAAGGAAGAGGGAAGTGCCATCAGCATATAAGAAAGAGGGAAGTGCCATCAGCATATAAGAAAGAGGGAAGTGCTATCAAGTATAAGGAAGAGGGAAGTGCCATCAACGCATGAGGAAGAGGGAAGTGCCAGCAACGTATAAGGAAGAGGGAAGTGCCATCAAGTATAAGGAAGAGGGAAGTGCCATCAACGTATAAGGAAGAGGGAAGTGCCATCAACGTATGAGGAAGAGGGAAGTGCCATCAACGTATAAGGAAGAGGGAAGTGCCATCAAGTATAAGGAAGAGGGAAGTGCCATCAACGTATAAGGAAGAGGGAAGTGCCATCAAAGTATGAGGAAGAGGGAAGTGCCATCAACGTATGAGGAAGAGGGAAGTGCCATCAACGTGTGAGGAAGAGAGAAGTACCATCAATGTATGGATAAAAACGAATCTGATGATTATTTACCATTGTGTCAACATAGATGACGCTCCATCATCGTATAAGGGCAGGAGTGATGAAAGGACACAATCTGATACATTAGGTCATCGTTATTGCATAAGTTACGGTCCTGGGACCCTGGTCACTCTAAAGGATACAAGAGAATAAGAAAGCAAAGTACACAGAGTGGAGAATGCAAGTCACTGGTGATGGTCAGGTGACGGCAGCAGGTTAGATAACTACCGTGGCAGGAAGTAAGCAGGGAAGCAACTTATGTGTGAAGTAAATAGTTTAGAAGACCGACAAGTTGAAGACTGAGACACTTGGACAAAATTTGGCAATCTTTTTAGTGGAAACGATTCGCCAGCCAGTGGCTTTTTCAGTCCAATACAGAGAAGAACGGTGGAAGATGAAGAGGTGTTTGAGTTTATCAGTTCATTAGCCTGGAGTCGACGTGTTCAGTCCATCAGTCTTGAGAAAAGTACCAGAAGTGGCATATGTGGCAGAGTTGTAGAGGTGACGTATCTGTATGGTGTCGGAAGCAGCAACTGAGAATGTTTCAAAACAGTGGTGGGTGTCGCAGTGGGAAACTTTGTAAACACTTCAGCGTTGTTCCAGCGCATCAGATTGCCTGTGTACGACTCAGTCATTGGTAATGTCACCCTGGTTACAAACATATCTGTATTCTTGACCATGAGTTTGGAAAGATTCCTTCCTTCTCTCCCAGGAAGGTCTTGCTGCATTCCACGCACGGTCTAAACCAAAGTCGGGTACAGCTTTGGCTCTGCGTTTGTAATCTTGTATAAATTAGTGATGAAAGTACGTGCGTATGAAGATACGGGGGATGGAATTTCCCCCAGTCCCGAATTCTTAGATAAACCATTCTTGTACATAACGAGTTACTTGACACACTCACACTTATTTACCAGGATATATCATAAGAACATAAGAACATAAGAAAGAAGGAACACTGCAACAGGCCTACTGACCCATGCGGAGCAGGTCCATGTCCCCCTCCCCCCGGATTAGCCCAATGACCCACCCTGTCTGGTCACCTCCACTCAAGGAAGGAGCTCGGCACCAGACCCTGCAGCACAAGCTAGTCAGGTCCAACTCACACTCACCCACACCCACTCATGTATTTATCTAACCTATTTTTAAAACTACACAACGTTTTAGCCTCAATAACTGTACTTGGGAGTTTGTTCCACTCATCCACAACTCTATTACCAAACCAGTGCTTTCCTATATCCTTCCTGAATCTGAATTTTTCCAACTTAAAACCATTGCTGCGAGTCCTGTCTTGGCTGGAAATTTTCAGCACGCTATTAACATCCCCTTTATTTATTCCTGTTTTCCATTTATACACCTCGATCAAATCCCCCCTTAATTCTACGCCTTTCGAGAGAGTGCAGATTCAGGGCCCTCAGTCTATCCTCATAGGGAAGATTTCTGATACATGGGATCATCTTTGTCATCCTCCTCTGTACGTTTTCCAGAGCATTTATATCCATTCTGTAATACAGTGACCAGAACTGTGCAGCATAGTCTAAGTAAGGCCTAACCAAGGATATATAGAGTTGAAGAACAACCTGAGGACTTCTATTAATTATACTTTTAGATATGAAGCCAAGAATTCTGTTAGCTTTATTGCGAACACTAATGCACTGTTGTCTTTGTTTTAGATTACTGCTAACAGAACTCCTAAATCCTTCTCGCAATCAATAATATTAAGATCTACATTATTTAGTTTATATGTGACATAGTTATTTTCCTGTCCAACATTTAGAACTTTGCATTTGTCTATATTAAACTGCATCTGCCACTTCTCCGACCATTGCATCAGTCTATTCAAATCATCCTGGAGTGCTCTAGTGTCCTCATTAGAATGAATTGGACGGCCTATTTTGGTGTCATCAGCAAATTTGCTTATGTCGCTATTTATTCCCACATCTATGTCGTTTACGTAAATTGTGAACAACAGCGGGCCCAACACTGAGTTACCTTGTACATTATTATAATCAAAAAGAGTTACCTTGTACAACATTTGGGAATAATTAATGTGAAAACCAACCAGTGGCATCTTCAGTCCAATAAAGGGAGGAATGGTGGAAGGTGAAGAGAAGAAGGAGGCGAAGGGACTGATTACTTCATTCTCCTGTTCTTTTCTGTATGAGACTGAAGAAGCCACTGGCTGGCTAAACGTTTCCTCAGTAAAGATTCCTAAATGTTGCACAAGTGTTTTATTCTTCGACTTCGGCATGATGCGTCATCAGTAATTAAGGGTTCAACATATGTTACCTACATGATGAAGAAGGATGCGTCATCAACGTACAGAGGTAGGATGCGTCATCAACGTACAGAGGTAGGATGCGTCATCAACGTACAGAGGTAGGATGCGTCATCAACGTACAGAGGTAGGATGCGTCATCAACGTACAGAGGTAGGATGCGTCATCAACGTACTGAGGTACGATGCGTCATCAACGTACAGAGGAACGATGCGTCATCAACGTACAAAGATAGGATGCGTCATCAACGCACAGAGGTAGGATGCGTCATCAACGTACAGAGGTAGGATGCGTCGCCAACGCACAGAGGTAGAATGCGTCACCAACGCACAGAGGTATGATGCGTCATCAACGCACAGAGGTAGGATGCGTCATCAACGCACAAAGGTAGTATGTGTCATCAACGTACAGAGGTAGGATATGTCATCAACGCACAGAGGTAGGATGCGTCATCAACGCACAGAGGTAGGATGCGTCATCAACGCACAGAGGTAGGATGCGTCATCAACATACAGTTATGATGCGTCATCAGCGTACAGAGGCATGATGTGTCATCAACGTACAGAGGTAGGATGCGTCATCAACGTAAAGAGGTAGCATGTGTCATCAACGTACAGAGGAAGGATGCGTCATCAACGTAAAGAGGTAGCATTTGTCATCAACGTACAGAGGTAGGATGCGTCATCAATGGACACAGAGATCAGAATATGTCATCAGAGAATAACGAGGCAAGATCTTTTACCAAGGTACAAAGCGGCAGGATATTCAGTCACTGTATGAAGCAGCAGGATATTCAGCCACTGTATGAAGCAGCAGGATATTCAGTCACTGTATGAAGCAGCAGGATATTCAGTCACTGTATGAAGCAGCAGGATATTCAGTCACTGTATGAAGCAGCAGGATATTCAGTCACTGTATGAAGCAGCAGGATATTCAATCACTGTATGAAGCAGCAGGATATTCAGTCACTGTATGAAGCAGCAGGATATTCAGCCACTGTATGAAGCAGCAGGATATTCAGTCACTGTATGAAGCAGCAGGATATTCAGTCACTGTATGAAGCAGCAGGATATTCAGTCACTGTATGAAGCAACAGGATATTCAGTCACTGTATGAAGCAGCAGGATATTCAGCCACTGTATGAAGCAGCAGGATATTCAGTCACTGTATGAAGCAGCAGGATATTCAGTCACTCTATGAAGCAGCAGGATATTCAGTCACTCTATGAAGCAGCAGGATATTCAGCCACTGTATGAAGCAGCAGGATATTCAGTCACTCTATGAAGCAGCAGGATATTTAGTCACTCTATGAAGCAGCAGGATATTCAGTCACTCTATGAAGCAGCAGGATATTCTGCCACTGTATGAAGCAGCAGGATATTCAGTCACTCTATGAAGCAGCAGGATATTCAGCCACTGTATGAAGCAGCAGGATATTCAGTCACTGTATGAAGCAGCAGGATATTCAGTCACTGTATGAAGCAGCAGGATATTCAGTCACTGTATGAAGCAGCAGGATATTCAGTCACTGTATGAAGCAGCAGGATATTCAGCCACTGTATGAAGCAGCAGGATATTCAGTCACTGTATGAAGCAGCAGGATATTCAGTCACTGTATGAAGCAGCAGGATATTTAGTCACTGTATGAAGTAGCAGGATATTTAGTCACTGTAAGAAGCAGCAGGATATTCAGTCACTGTATGAAGCAGCAGGATATTTAGTCACTGTATGAAGTAGCAGGATATTTAGTCACTGTAAGAAGCAGCAGGATATTCAGTCACTGTATGAAGCAGCAGGATATTTAGTCACTGTATGAAGCAGCAGGATATTCAGTCACTGTATGAAGCAGCAGGATATTCAGCCACTGTATGAAGCAGCAGGATATTCAGTCACTGTATGAAGCAGCAGGATATTCAGCCACTGTATGAAGCAGCAGGATATTCAGTCACTGTATGAAGCAGCAGGATATTCAGTCACTGTATGAAGCAGCAGGATATTCAGCCACTGTATGAAGCAGAAGGATATTTAGTCACTGTAAGAAGGAGCAGGATATTCAGTCACTGTATGAAGCAGCAGGATATTTAGTCACTGTATGAAGCAGCAGGATATTTAGTCACTCTAAGAAGCAGCAGGATATTCAGTCACTGTATGAAGGAGCAGGATATTCAGTCACTGTATGAAGCAGCAGGATATTCAGTCACTGTATGAAGAGGCAAGGATCGCAAATTGAAATGGTTTGAAAATTTTTCTCATACGAATTCAAGGAACAATTACCTCAGGCCATTCAGTCAAAAGTTTTACATAAGTTAAATTGGGAGGAAAGCTGTTTGTGTGAGGTGGAATGATGAGAGAGGGAGATAGATAGAGAGAGAGAGAGAGAGAGGGAGAGAGATAGAGCCGTTGTAGGTGGTAACAGCTCTTAGCTTGTCAGTAAAGCTAGGAATCCTTAACCTAAGCTTGTCAAACTCTGTGTAAAAAAAAGGAGAGAGTGACAGAGAGAGAGAGAGAGAGAGAGAAGGAGAGATGAGGAGGGAGAAAGAGAAGCCTACACAAATAATCAGAGTCCTGATGGACAAAGCATACTGTCTTCTGCTGTCACATAACTGTTATAATTGCCGGCCACCACAGCCAACGTACACACAGTGCAAATGCTGAGCTCCTTCCTTATATTGACCTCACAAATTTCGTATACGCCCTCGCTCTCCCACTGCGCCAGGTCAGCACCAATAATTATATATTCAGTCATCAATGGAATCTTTCTGAAGTTTCCAGTCCTCTGCGATATTTTTTCTCGACTTTCAGATGTTACTCACTGTTGAAGGTCATATATTTAAAGAGTGAGACACTCCGCTCGTTACATCTAGCCAAGAGATCTTAAGCCAGACAAGGCTTTGTTGCGAGAAGTCTTCACTCAAGGGTAAACGTTTTCAAAATTATCGGAGGTGGAAATGTAACACATGTACATGCTTCTTGAAACTAATGTGGAAAGCTAATTTATGGTGATTTTTGTTAGTATGCCACCACACAATAGAAAATTTTCCATAGATGTGAAATACTTCATATGATTGTCACACGCTAAATGTTTTTAATTTTTCATTATGACTCATTATTCTGCAGCTCTTTTTTTGTTTTTCTGGGGGACCCTTTCTAACTTATCTTTGTGCTTTATCGGTAGGGACATCAAAACAGCCGCTGCATATTCCAGTTTTGGCATATGTCTTGTAAAGAGTTTAGTAAACATGTCTCCATCTAAATTAGTCATTTTTTTATTACATTCTTGTCCTTATTAACTTTCTTTGTGTTTTCTTAGAAGTTGTGCTACGTGGTGGCAGCTTACGGCACGCATCTTGTCTCGCTTTTCGATAATGAGATAAGTTTTGGCAGCTCCCAGTAGTTTAGCACCTCCCAGTCTTCAAACGATCTGTTGTTCATTACCGCTAGTGGAGTAAACAATTAGGAGATACCTCTCACCACCTTGGAGTGGTGAACGCTCCGCTCACCACCTCAAGGCAGCTGGTGATCACACATACGCTAGAGCTACAGTGCCGGTACGCTATCACGTTCGCGCTGAAGCGAATGGTGGAGTTCCCTCTTAAAGATGAGTGGCGATATTGAGAGCTTGCGGCCTCTCACAGCGATATTGAGAACGCGTATCGGCGAATGGATTTAGACCGACTTCAAGACGTACGGTGATACAGCCAGCAGGTAAGCTTCCCATGAAACGAAACCCTCTCCCCCTCTCCCTCAAAAAAAAAGGGGGCTCGTTTAATAGATGTAGCATTAACATCAAGGGTACATACTGACGTCTCGGCCAGAAGTGCGACATCAGCACCAAAGACGAGGACTCCTAATTATGTATATGCCCCCAAGTGACCACCAGTTTGTGTATGCTCAACTTATTGGCTCATTTATTTGTATATACACACCCTAATGGTCACAAATTTGTGTGTATATCCTGGAAACACCCAACATTGTCCTTGAATACATTACTTAGCCATTCAATACCAACCTTGTACACAACATTGGGCCACACAATACATATCTTGGACACATCATTTAAGATGCACAATGCGGACTTTGTTCCTATCATTGGGTCACACAATACGCACCTTGGATATTACATTCGGGCACTCAGATATATGCCGACCTCTCGGCAATAATTTGGCCACACAATATATCCAAATTTTCAATATCTCGTTCGCCCACGCAATGCCAAGAGTAACTTACTCATGTTTATTACTCAGTTGTGTTGTACTCTCTCTCTCTCTCTCTCTCTCTCTCTCTCTCTCTCTCTCTCTCTCTCTCTCTCTCTCTCTCTCTCTCTCTCTCTCTCTCTCTCTCTGTCTCTCCCTCTCTCTCAGCCAAGCTTACAAATCACTTTCACTCTGCAGAAAGAAAGTTAATGGTTAAAACACAGTTACAAAATAAACCAAAAAAGGGGACACATTAATCTACCTGAGTTGAGCCACTTCTAAAACCTTCCCTCTCCCTACCTTCCCCGGTCCCCCTCCCTCCAAACCCTCATTCGTCACCACCATTCCCTCCCTCACCTCCACACAACCCATTCCCTCTCGCTTTTCCACGTACCTCTTTACTCACCTTCCTCATTTCTTCATCTTAATAAGTGTCAGGGGCCCAAGACTGTTCGACTGTCTCCCAGCATACATGATGGGGATTACTAATAGACCCCTGGCTGTCTTCAAGAAAGTGATGGAGAGGCACCAAGTAAAGTCAGTACATGACCAAGCGGGCTGTGGTTCGTAAGCAGGTTTACGTGTGACCAGCAGTAATAACTTGGTTGATCAGGCCCTGTTCCACCTCGAGGCCTGGTAATAGACCGGACTGTGGGGGCGTTGATACCCCGAAACACTATCTAGATATACTCCAGGTACATCCCTATCACACCCTCACTCACTCAAGATCCTTCACATTCACCGCCATTCCATTTCACCACCTTTCTTATGTCATTACTATTCCCCTCTCTTCTGCCTCACTGTTGCAACCCCTGAATGGGTTACAGTGATTATTATGTATATATAATGTATATTACCTTTTCATATAATTTTATATTGCTTATATTTGCGATAATAGCTAAATCGTAAATATATTGCTTTATATTCTTATTTGACTTATGTTGTTAGGATGTACATAATATGTGCTCAGTTCAAGTCTTGATTGTCAAACTACTGTAATTATCGCTTGTCGCTCGTTATACTGCCGGCTTCTGAGCTGTGCTGTCCACGGGGCTATCACGTGATCGAGGGGGGGGTGTCCTCACCTCTCGTGAAGTATGCAGTCTGCTCTAGACTCGCTTGGTGGATGGACAGATTGTCTGTCTCATTATTCTTGTTAGTTCTGTAGAACTCTGTTCACAGAACCTTGTATAGACTTAGTGATTTTTGACGTTGTACTGAGGTTGTGTGTCTCATAGACACTCTTGAGTATCTCAGGTCCTTAGCTATAACTTATGACCTAATTTGTACTGGTATCTGTGTATAATCACAGTCAGGGTTTTTCCTATGCTGAACTTAGATTCAGTAGTATGGGAGTTTTGTAACTTTTGTGGAGGATCTGCTGATGGTCCCTGCTTAGTGTCGTTATATTATCTCCTTGATCCTGATTGTGTCGCAGTCGCTTGTTATATGGCTATTGGGCTTAGCATTCTTTTCATTGTTCAAGCAGACTGTTCTGGTTGCCAGTCGGTCAAGAAGTTAGTTTGAGGACTTTGTCAGTCACTTGTTTAAGTCTAGTCGAGTCTTGAGACATAGCGAACTACTTAGAGCACTTACACACATACACACTTACTTGTACATATTTGTAATATCTTATTAAATGTTAATGTACCAGACGGTACTTAAGAATTATAAATGTGATATGTGCTTTCATCACAATAATATTGAACTTGAGAGAAGTGATATTTTGATTACTATGATTAATTTCATTTAATTTAATTTGATAATATACCTCTAGACTTAATAAATTTATTAAATTTTAATTTCTCTAGTTAGTAGCCTACCAGTTGTAATCCTGAAGCACTATTGAATAATACTGAATTTTAATGGATAATTGGACAAGGATACTGACTACTTGTTACGAAAACCCAGTAACAGGCTGGATGCTAGAAGGGCAGTCCTTTCTAGTATTCACTGGAGATCTCTAAGCTTTTAGAATCGCGTTTTTTGTAACACTCACACATATCTCCTCACCTTTTCCAGTCTCTATTTCTATCATTTCCTTTCCCATCCGTGCTTCTCTCATTTCCATCCCAGGCCTGGCATGATCAGATAGTCATCAGTCTTGAGTGTATGAATCACACACTTATCAGTCTTGTGTGTATGATCACACACATAAGTGTTGTGTGTATGATCACACTCATCGGTCTTGTGTGTATGAACACACGCTCACCAGCCATGTGGGTATGATCACACTCCTCAGTCTCGTGGGTATGATCACACTCATCAGTCTTGTGTATATGATCACACACTCACCAGCCATGTGGGTATGATCACACATCATCAGTCTCGTGATTATGATCACACACTCATCAGTCTCGTGAGTATGATCACACACTCATCAGTCTCATAAGTATGATCACACACCAGTCTTCTGTGTATGATTATACACTTATCAGTCTCGTGGGTATGCTCACTCATCAGTTTCGTGAGTATGCTCACACTCATCAGTCTCCTGGGTATGCTCATATTCATCAGTCTCGTGGATATTACCATTAGGTATCCCTGAAGAAGTACGTTAAGTGGTTGCCTGGATTTTCTTCAAAGTTCTCCTCCATAACTTGAGAACGCTTCATTCGATCGACATAAGGTCTTCAAGGATTGTGTACTGTAACTGGGAAAAAGTTCATGCATCAATTGGTATATGGAGACGCTCTCTGGTCAGTACTTTCAATAGACCATTCTCAGTTTCGGTTTATGTGCACTAAGTTGAGAAGCCTCGTCTGCTCGGCTTCAAACTTTCAAGACCAGTGAATGCTTTTTAAGAGAATAATGGGAGTGTTATTGAAATATATAGATGCCACATTCAATTTTAGAAAGTTTGGCATTATTTTGGTGGGAAATCACTTGAGTATGCGTCTTCTGAAAGTTTTGTATCTTAATTGACTCTTGCATCTTGTTGATAGGGTAGTTCTCTATACGTTCAGGCTCTGTAAATATAATAACGTTATTTTTCCAAGCTGAATTCCGAAATATAACTGAAAAATATCTTTTCTAATCAATCTCAAACTTTCAGTTAGGATGGATTATGTTCAAAGGAAATTTTTGCATAGGGTTTAGGCTGAGCAAAATTTAGTGTGCTAATACCTCTATAAGATAAAAAGGATTTCACCAATGACTGGAAAATGCTGCTTCTGATAGGCTTCAAACCAAAATGCTGGCGTATCTTCATCAGAAAATATATTGAATTGATTTTTGGCAGTGAAGTTGCCAGTTTGCCAACTTTACTGAAGATGGCAACTTTTAAATATTGGGTTTCATGTGATGAGACACATTGAATTATTTCATTTTTTTTTCTTTCAAGACTTTTGTTTATTCCATTACAACACTTGATATGACTGGCTTCAAATTTTCAAACTGAAGCACCTGCTGGCCTGTGTAGATTCTTGTCTATTTTATTTGGACCATTCCAGATTTTTGGAATCTATGAAGCACCTGAAAAAGGCTTTTTCTAATCGGCTTCAAACTTTCAACACTGCAGTATTCTACCTGGAAGATAGCTGGGACTATTATAGGAGTGTATATGTAAGTCTTAATTTGCTCATTTCATTATTAAAATGGTGTGATCTTTTCCGTTATATAAGTAAGGAATGCCTTTTTAAATGACCTCAATCAGTGATAACTGATGCATCTTATAAACAGGATGGTACTTTATAAGATTAGTCTGTGGAAATCAAAATTGGTCACTTTAGTAACATAATGAATAGTGAATTCTTGAATTCTGAGCAATAGCCTTAAAATGCCTCTTCTGATAGGCTTCAAACATTACGCAATAATGGACTTTTATTCAAAGGAAGTTATATTGAGGTACATAAGTTTGCCAATTTTATTTAGCAAACTGGATTATATGTAGTAACTTGAGAATGCTTCTTGTGATCGGCTTTCAACTCTAAATTTCAATGTGTCTTATGAGAAAGTTTAATGTAATACACTGAAATTTTGAAATATTGATTGTCAAGCGATAATCTGTAAATAATTCATCAAGTGGCATTCGAATCTTCAACGCTGATTATCTTATTAAGAGGTAGCTTATGTTTGTTATTTTAATACAGTTCCTTGGCTGTGTTTGTCTGGGAGCTTATACCAAACATACATAGTACAGTATTTTTTAAAAGAAATCCGATCCTAGTGGAACATAAATGCGAAGAGAAAACTGAGAAATACTGATAACTCGCATTTTTATGGCGTTTTTAAGTTTTAATAATCTTCCTGGCCTGCTAGTGTACTCGCATATAATCTAGTGATACCAGTGAATAGCAGAATACAGTGTTGTAGTAGCAACTAACCAGTATTATAATGGTACTTAGTGGAGTGGAGTGACTTTCATTAGTTTCTTTTTTCTTGAAATACCAGACGTATACTGTGAATTTCATATAACCTGTAGTTACCAGCGGTCGCAATATACACAACGAGAAGCAAATATTACTACACAAAAAGCGTCCTTCCTCCAAAATTTCCACCAGTCAACTATAGTGATAATATAGCATTTACTGTGGTGGAGACGAAAAAAAACTAGAAAAGCTAGATACAGCGATTGATAAACAAGGGTTGAGGCTCGACCGTTCGTCATTGTAGGAGCTGCCAGAAATTACCGGCTCTTCAACACGCAAATTATACTTTTGTATCAATCAAATCACATATTACTCGGGTAGATAATTTCAAGTAGATCCTTCATGTGTTAGCCCAAATCACCGACTAGTATGTTTTAAATAAGTGACCCACTGATCAGATCAGATCGACTGGTCCGAACCCTCGACTGGTCCGAACCCTTGATGGTCCGAACCCTTGACTGGTTTCAAACGGATTCGTTGGACAATAAAGCAGACTGTAAACGGATGGGGATGTAGGGGCCCTTATCAAACACAAACAATAAATATAAATCAGGAACGTACACGGTAAGCTGTCCAATATACAAGTACAGTTAGAAATAGAAATACAAATAGCTAGAGCTTCATTTAAGGAGGTTATTAATAGAGTATTCAAGAGGTTGCTAGTAGAATTACAGTAAATCAACCATTCAAATCATTATGAAGCTCTGTATAGTCTGCAGTCAATCAAACAAACGGGCTTCCACATGGATAAATTGTCATTTTTGTGGAAATTGGTGTCACGCCCCTTGTGCAGATATCCAAGAACTAGCTACAAGCAGTATTAAAACAGGGAAGTGTTTTTGGGTATGCCCAAATGAGGAAAATCTGTGGACTAAAATCACAAGGGTATTAAAAGAGGATAACATCAAAGCTGCTTTCATAGACAACCTGGAAGCTTTCTACAACAGACGGGAACATAAAAAGTCTGGGCTGAATGGTACTGCCCTTGATACTGGCCATGTAGTCAGAAACTGTAAGGCTGGAGGTGATGTCCTGATAGTCAGTAAATGTGGGGCTGATAGTGCTGTCCTGGGAGATAGTAATGGTGAAGCTGGAGGTGCTGTCCTGGGAGACAGTAATGGTGAAGCTGGAGGTGCTGTCCTGGGAGACAGTAATGAAGCTGGAGGTGCTGTCCTGGGAGACAGTAATGGTGAAGCTGGAGGTGCTGTCCTGGGAGACAGTAATGGTGAAGCTGGAGGTGCTGTCCTGGGAGACAGTAATGGTGAAGCGGGAGGTGCTGTCCTGGGAGACAGTAATGGTGAAGCTGGAGATTTTGTCCAGGTAGTCGGGAATTACACGCAGGAAGGAATACATATAAATGACCTCATAGGGGACAGGAGCCGTAGTGGGGAAACAAGTGTAGTCAAAGATAAGATAAAACCAATATTGCAAACTAGAAATACCACAGGAAATAGCAAACAAGAGGACTCCACTAGCAATAGTGAGGATATATTACCAAAAACAACTGGTGGGAGCTCCATTGTTGGTGCTAGGGAGGATAGGAATAAGACAGGGAAACATGCACCAACAGGGAATACAGTCACAGAAACCCAAGGCAAACGGAAACCAAGCCTGTGCACATACTATGCACTTGGTATCTGCAGACATGGGAAATCTGGAAAAACAGACGGGACGTGCAACTATGACCACCCTTGAAAATGCCATGCCCATATGACAACAGGAAAATGCAAACTCTCTTCCTGTAAGCTTTTTCACCTTGAAATGTGTACCTCTTCAGTACAGGAAAGACTGTGCTATAGCTCAAATTGCCAGGCACACCATCTAAAGGGTACAAAAAGATACAAAACATCCAGGCCCTGGGAAAACCTGGGTAGCCACAGCCACTCAAGAGGGAGAGGTTTTTTAGTGCCAGGAAGGAAAAAAAACTGGCAGGAAATGGCAGAAATCGTACACCAAATCCAGTCATTCCTGGAGTGGAACCACAGTCGATGGCCTCCACTCCAAACCAACAGATACAGATACTAATGCCGGAAGAAAAATCCCCCCCAACAATACCACCAGTCCGATGACATTCTTCTTTGCAAATATACAGGGTCTAAAGCCAGCAACAAACAACAAAATACCTTTCATCCGTGGACTGCTTGCAGAGGTAAAGGCAATGTTTGCGGCTTTCACTGAGACCCACATAAAGGATCACTTGGACAACGAAACATGGATCCCAGGTTACAACCTATACAGATGTGACAGAGTGAACAGGCAAAAGGATGGGGTTGGCCTGTACATTGCAGAGTCACTTGTTTGCACAGAACTGCTAAATGCCTCAAATGATGTAGTGGAAGTTTTACCAGTAAAGGTCGAGAACCAAAACCTAGTCATTGTGGTAGTCTACAAGCCTCCGGATGCAACATCCCAGCAATTCCAGGAACTGCTGCTAAAAATTGACCACTGTCTGGAAAATCTTCCAGCTCCTGCACCCAACATCTTGCTCCTGGGGGATTTCAACTTAAGGCACCTAAAATGGAGGAATATAGCAAATAATATTGTTGCAGTAATAACACCAGGAGGCAGCTCTGATGAAAACTCACACTCACACGAGCTTTTAAATCTCTGCACAAAATTCAATTTAAACCAGCAAATAATAGAGCCTACTAGACTGGAGAATACACTAGACCTCATCTTCACTAACAATGATGATCTGATAAGAAATGTCACCATATCAAAAACAATATACTCAGATCACAACATAATTGAGGTTCAGACTTGTATGCGTGGAGCCCCAGACCGACATAATGAGATTAGTCACGAGGGAGCATTCACCAAATTCAACTTCAATAACAAAAACATAAAGTGGGACCAAGTAAACCAAGTCCTAACCGATATAAGCTGGGAAGATATACTAAGCAACACAGACCCCAACTTATGCCTAGAACAGATTAACTTGGTGGCACTCGATGTATGCACAAGGCTTATTCCTCTAAGAAAAAGGAGGAGTAGATGTAAAATAGAAAGAGACAGGCGCTCCCTTTACAGGCGACGGAAAAGAATAACAGAGCGGCTAAAAGAGGTCAATATATCTGAAATGCGTAGGGAGACACTGGTCAGAGAAATAGCAAGCATCGAACTTAAGCTAAAGGAATCTTATAGGAGTCAGGAATCGCGGGAAGAACTAAAAGCCATAAATGAAATCGAAAGAAACCCAAAGTATTTCTTCTCCTATGCCAAATCAAAGTCGAGAACAACGTCCAGTATTGGGCCCCTACTTAAACAAGATGGGTCCTACACAGATGACAGCATGGAAATGAGTGAGCTACTCAAGTCCCAATATGACTCAGTTTTTAGCAAGCCGCTAACCAGACTGAGAGTCGAAGATCAAAATTAATTTTTTATGAGAGAGCCACAAAATTTGGTTAACACAAGCCTATCCGATGTTATCCTGACGCCAAATGACTTCGAACAGGCGATAAATGACATGCCCATGCACTCTGCCCCAGGGCCAGACTCATGGAACTCCGTGTTCATCAAGAACTGCAAGAAGCCCCTATCACGAGCCTTTTCCATCCTATGGAGAGGGAGCATGGACACGGGGGTCGTCCCACAGTTACTAAAAACAACAGACATAGCCCCACTCCACAAAGGGGGCAGTAAAGCAACAGCAAAGAACTACAGACCGATAGCACTAACATCCCATATCATAAAAATCTTTGAAAGGGTCCTAAGAAGCAAGATCACCACCCATCTAGAAACCCATCAGTTACACAACCCAGGGCAACATGGGTTTAGAACAGGTCGCTCCTGTCTGTCTCAACTATTGGATCACTACGACAAGGTCCTAAATGCACTAGAAGATAAAAAGAATGCAGATGTAATATATACAGACTTTGCAAAAGCCTTCGACAAGTGTGACCATGGCGTAATAGTGCACAAAATGCGTGCTAAAGGAATAACAGGAAAAGTCGGTCGATGGATCTATAATTTCCTCACTAACAGAACACAGAGAGTAGTCGTCAACAGAGTAAAGTCCGAGGCAGCTACGGTGAAAAGCTCTGTTCCACAAGGCACAGTACTCGCTCCCATCTTGTTCATCATCCTCATATCCGACATAGACAAGGATGTCAGCCATAGCACCGTGTCTTCCTTTGCAGATGACACCCGAATCTGCATGGCAGTGTCTTCCATTGCAGACACTGCAAGGCTCCAGGCGGACATCAACCGAATCTTTCAGTGGGCTGCAGAAAACAATATGAAGTTCTTGTAGATGAATGGTTCAGAGAACCGACATGTTGATAAATTAGACACATGTGCAACTCTTGGGTATCTTTATTGAGGAAACGTTTCGCCACACAGTGGCTTCATCAGTCCATACGTAGGAGAAACTTGAAGAACAGGAGGAGAATGAGGTAATCAGTCCCTCAACCTTGAGGGACTGATTACCTCATTCTCCTCCTGTTCTTCAAGTTTCTCCTACGTATGGACTGATGAAGCCACTGTGTGGCGAAACGTTTCCTCAATAAAGATACCCAAGAGTTGCACATGTGTCTAATTTATCAATATGAAGTTCAACGATGAGAAATTTCAATTACTCAGATATGGTAAACACGAAGAAATTAAATCTTCATCAGAGTACAAAACAAATTCTGGCCACAAAATAGAGCGAAACACCAACGTCAAAGACCTGGGAGTGATCATGTCGGAGGATCTCACCTTCAAGGACCATAACATTGTATCAATCGCATCTGCTAGAAAAATGACAGGATGGATAATGAGAACCTTCAAAACTAGGGAGGCCAAGCCCATGATGACACTCTTCAGGTCACTTGTTCTATCTAGGCTGGAATATTGCTGCACACTAACAGCACCTTTCAAGGCAAGTGAAATTGCTGACCTAGAAAATGTACAGAGAACCTTCACGGCGCGCATAACGGAGATAAAACACCTCAATTACTGGGAGCGCTTGAGGTTCCTAAACCTGTATTCCCTGGAACGCAGGCGGGAGAGATACATGATTATATACACCTGAAAAATCATAGAGGGACTAGTACCGAACTTGCACACGAAAATCACTCACTACGAAAGCAAAAGACTTGGCAGACGATGCACCATCCCACCAATGAAAAGCAGGGGTGTCACTAGCACGTTAAGAGACCATACAATAAGTGTCAGGGGCCCGAGACTGTTCAACTGCCTCCCAGCATACATAAGGGGGATTACCAACAGACCCCTGGCAGTCTTCAAGCTGGCACTGGACAAGCACCTAAAGTCGGTTCCTGACCAACCGGGCTGTGGCTCGTACGTTGGTTTGCGTGCAACCAGCAGCAACAGCCTGGTTGATCAGGCTCTGATCCACCAGGCGGCCTGGTCACAGACCGGGCCGCGGGGGCGTTGACCCCCGGAACTCTCTCCAGGTAAACTCCAGGTAATAGGTTAGTGAGCTCTTAAATATATTTTATATGGCTTTTAGTTTAGCCGATTATGTACTCGGGTACACTTTTCTTTTTACATTTCAAAAGTTATTTTCATTTATAACTTAATGATGTCTCGTTCGATTGGTCTCAAAATCTTCATGGAGGTCAAAGTTTAAGTAAAGAAAGATTGGTGGAAATATTGTGTTTAACAGGTGACCACTTATCAATTTTATTATGCCATTATTGGTGTTGGTGTCCATGCAATACCTTGTGAAAGCCTCGTCTGATTGGCTTCAAACTTCCAAAGAAGTTATCACTGGTGTTATCACTGGTGTTAACACTGGTGTTATCAATGGTGTTATCACTGGTGTTAACACTGGTGTTAACACTGGTGTTTTCAATGGTGTTATTAATAGTGTTATCACTGGTGTTATCACTGGTGTTGTCACTGGTGTTGTCACTGGTGTTGTCACTGGTGTTGTCACTGGTGTTGTCACTGGTGTTGTCACTGGTGTTAACACTGGTGTTAACACTGGTGTTATCACTGGTGTTGTCACTGGTGTTGTCACTGGTGTTATCACTGGTGTTGTCACTGGTGTTATCACTGGTGTTAACGCTAGTGTTAACACTGGTGTTAACACTGGTGTTAACACTGGTGTTATCACTGTTGTTATCACTGGTGTTATCACTGGTGTTAACACTGGTGTTATCACTGGTGTTAACACTGGTGTTAACACTGGTGTTATCACTGGTGTTATCACTGGTGTTAACACTGGTGTTAACACTGGTGTTGTCACTGGTGTTAACACTTGTGCTAACACTGGTGTTGTCTCTGGTGTTAACACTGGTGTTGTCACTGGTGTTAACACTGGTGTTGTCACTGGTGTTAACACTGGTGTTGTCACTGGTGTTAACAATGGTGTTGTCACTGGTGTTAACACTGGTGTTGTCACTGGTGTTAACACTGGTGTTGTCACTGGTGTTAACACTGGTGTTAACACTGGTGTTAACACTGGTGTTATCACTGGTGTTAACACTGGTGTTAACACTGGTGTTGTCACTGGTGTTAACACTGGTGTTAACACTGGTGTTATCACTGGTGTTAACACTGGTGTTAACACTGGTGTTATCACTGGTGTTATCACTGGTGTTAACACTGGTGTTGTCACTGGTGTTAACACTGGTGTTAACACTGGTGTTATCACTGGTGTTATCACTGGTGTTAACACTGGTGTTAACACTGGTGTTATCACTGGTGTTAACACTGGTGTTAACACTGGTGTTATCACTGGTGTTGTCACTGGTGTTAACACTGGTGTTAACACTGGTGTTATCACTGGTGTTAACACTGGTGTTATCACTGGTGTTATCACTGGTGTTAACACTGGTGTTGTCACTGGTGTTAACACTGGTGTTATCACTGGTGTTAACACTGGTGTTAACACCAGTGTTATCACTGGTGTTATCAATGGAATGTATACTAGAAAATTTATAAATTTAATTTTAATGCTGGTAGTTGTTTTTTTTTTCCCTGATTATTATTATAATCAAGGGGAAGAGCTAAACCCGTAGGATTATACAGCGCCTGGGGGGGGATGTGGAAGGCATTCAGGCTTAATTCGGGGAACTGGAGCACAGATCCAATTCCCTAAATCAAGAGCCCCTCACCAACATCAAGGAACCTTCCCTGAGTTTTTTTTTACCCTGAAATGACATGTATGTCTCTTGTCATAGCTTCGGTTTAGGCTGTGTAAATACAAATAGGCTAATTTGCTAATATACAGGATAAAATACGATGAACCGGCACGAGCTGCCACCTAGCGAGTGGAGTCAGAACCTCGCCATCTACACCTTCAACATGTGACTGACGGTTTTAAATTCTGGCGGTTGTTACCTGCATATTCTTTACCCAGACCCACACACAGTTAATAAACTTGGAATTTTTGGTTGCTGTCCAGTAACTGGAGAATGCCTCTTCTGGTCGGCTTCAACCTTTTACCGGTAACGAGTTTTTCTTATTAAAAGTTTGTATTGAATCTAGATCATATAAGTTTTAATTTACAATTTATATTTAAAAGATTAGTTCGTGCAGCAATTGGAGAACGCTTCTTCTGATCGGCTTCAAACCCTAAATTCTGGTATATCTTACTTAAAGAAAGGATTGAATTGATTTTGGGTTGAGTTTGTGTCAATCTGCAATTTAATTGAATGACTGGAAAAGTTTAAATAACGGTTCGCCAGCGATGCTTGTTAATGCCTCAACCAGTCTGCTTCAAACCTTCAACGCCAATTGCTTCAGAATGCAGCTTCTGAGCGGCTTCAAATTTAAACCGCTGGTGTATTTTGGGACACTCGTTTATGACAATTTAAAAATTCTTGTACTTTCAGCGTCTGATGTACCTGACTTAATGAAAGGTTCGAGTCGGGTTTGGGGCTGTGAAGGTGCCATTTTTCTTCATATATACTGAGGGAATAGCGATTTGAGTCTCGAAGCTTTAACTTGTGACTGTCTCCTCTAATTGACTTAGTTTTCATTGTTGTTATATAACTGCAAAAGAAACTTATGCCTCCCCCTTGTATTAAATTACTTTAGAGTAGATTAAGGTAGAAGGAACTGGGCTTATGAGACTCCGGGATATTTGTTTTGGCTCAAGCAGCGTCTGAAACACACACACACACACACACACACACACACACACACACACACACACACACACACACACACACACACACACACACACACACACACACACACACACACACACACACACACACACACACACACACACACCGTGTATGTTAGGCCCATATTGGAGTATGCGGCACCAGTTTGGAACCCACACCTAGCCAAGCACGTGAAGAAACTAGAGAAAGTGCAAAGGTTTGCAACAAGACTAGTCCCAGAGCTAAGAGGTATGTCCTACGAGGAGAGGTTAAGGGAAATCAACCTGACGACACTGGAGGACAGGAGAGATAGGGGGGACATGATAACGACATACAAAATACTGAGAGGAATTGACAAGGTGGACAAAGACAGGATGTTCCAGAGATTGGACACAGTAACAAGGGGACACAGTTGGAAGCTGAAGACACAGATGAATCACAGGGATGTTAGGAAGTATTTCTTCAGCCACAGAGTAGTCAGGAAGTGGAATAGTTTGGGAAGCGATGTAGTGGAGGCAGGATCCATACATAGCTTTAAGCAGAGGTACGATAAAGCTCATGGGTCAGGGAGAGTGACCTAGTAGCGATCAGTGAAGAGGCGGGGCCAGGAGCTTCGACTCGACCCCTGCAACCTCAACTAGGTGAGTACTAGGTGAGTACACACACACACACACACACACACACACACACACACACACACACACACACACACACACACACACACACACACACACACACACACACGTTACCATTGCAGGCGACACAACACTATTTATTGCTTCTGCATGGAGGAATTTTTTTTGTTTCCTAGGCTAGGAACAAAGTTTTCCGAACATTTACATAGAAAAAGAATATTTTTCTGTACTGAGGAGACAAGTTTCCTGAACCTATGTTAGGAGCAAAGTTTCTGAACCTCTGTTAGGATCAAAGTTTCCTGAACCTCTGCTCGGATCAGAGTTTCCTGAACCTCTGCTAGGAGCAAGTTTCTGAATCTCTGCTAGGAGCAGTTTCTGAACCTCTCCTAGGAGCAAAATTTCCTGACCCTTTGCTAGGAGCAAAGTTTCTGAACCTCTGCTAGGATCAAAGTTTCCTGAACCTCTGCTAGGATTAGTTCCTGAACCTCTGCTAGGATCAAAGTTTCCTGAACCGCTTCTAGGATCAAAGTTTCCTGTACCTCTGCTCGAATCAAATTTTCCTGTACCTCTGCTAGGAACATACTTTCCTGACCTCTGCTAGGATCAAAGTTTCCTGAACCTCTGCTCGGATCAAAGTTTCCTGAACCTCTGCTAAGATAAACGTTTCCTGAACCTCTGCTAAGATCAAAGTTTCCTGAATCTCTGCTAAGATCAAAGTTCCCTGAACCTCTGCAAAGATCAAAGTTCCCTGAACCTCTGCTAATATAAAAGTTTCCTGAGCCTCTGCTAAGATAAAAGTTTCCTGAACCTCTGCTAAGATCAAAGTTTCTGAACCTCTGCTGTGAACTTTTTTGTCTGGCTAGAGTTTACCTTTATCAGGGAGAATCTAGATACTTTACTGAAGACTCTATCTTAAAAGATGAGACTTTCTAAGCAGCTCTTAGCCTAGTGGAATTTGGCGCCTAGTATGTAAATACATTTTTTCGATATGTAATAAGCTGTGTCCCTTTCAAACCCCGTTGTCTTCTCTCTCTCTCTCTCTCTCTCTCTCTCTCTCTCTCTCTCTCTCTCTCTCTCTCTCTCTCTCTCTCTCTCTCTCTCTCTCTCTCTCTCTCTCTCACCCTCTCTCTCCTTCCCTCTCCCTCCGTTTTTACTCATTCTCTTTTTACTTATTTTTCAATTATATACTTGCTCTATGGTCCCATTATTTTTCATTCTCTCCCTATTTATCAAAAAATCGATTTCCTTTTCACTCACATATTCAAGAAATACATATATTTCTGTTGTGAAATATGACTCAGGTATGAGAAGAAACATAGACATCATAGGAGACATGACCACAACATTCAAGATACTGGGGACGTATCCAGAAGTTGGAGGATAATGTTTAGAGAGAGTGAGACCATGACCAGCTGGCACAACTGACTGTGTCAGTCTCAACGACAGTGATAGAAGAAATAACATCATAACAGAGATGGCAGCCAGCAAGTATAACATTATGGCACTGATGGTAGCCAGCAAGTATAGCATCATGGTAGTGATGGTAGCCAGCATGTATAGCATCATGGCAGTGATGGCAGCCAGCAAGTATAACATTATGGCATTGATGGTAGCCAGCAAGTATAGCATCATGGTAGTGATGGTAGCCAGCAAGTATAGTATCATGGTAGTGATGGCAGCCAGCAAGTATAGCATCATGGTAGTGATGGCAGCCAGCAAGTATAGCATCATGGTAGTGATGGCAGCCAGCAAGTATAGCATCATGGCAGTGATGGTAGCCAGTAAGTATAGCATCATGGTAGTGATGGCAGCCAGCAAGTATAGCATCATGGTATTGATGGTAGCCAGCAAGTATAGCATCATGCTATTGATGGTAGCCAGTAAGCATAACATCATGGCAGTGATGGCAGCCAGCAAGTATAACATCATAACAATGATGGCAGCCAGCAAGTATAACATCATAACAATGATGGCAGCCAGCAAGTATAACATCATAACACTGATGGTAGCCAGCAAGTATAACATCATAACAATGATGGCAGCCAGCAAGTATAACATCATAACAATGATGGCAGCCAGCAAGTATAACATCATAACAATGATGGTAGCCAGCAAGTATAACATCATAACAATGATGGTAGCCAGCAAGTATAACATCATAACAATGATGGTAGCCAGCAAGTATAACATCATAACAATGATGGTAGCCAGCAAGTATAACATCATAACAATGATGGCAGCCAGCAAGCATAACATCATAACACTGATGGTAGCCAGCAAGTATAACATCATAAGAATAATGGTAGCAAGCAAGTATAACATCATAACAATGATGGTAGCCAGCAAGTATAGCATCATAACAATGATGGTAGCCAGCAAGTATAGCATCATAACAATGATGGTAGCCAACAAGTGTTACATCATAACAATGATGGCAGCCAGCAAGTATAGCATCATGGTAGTGATGGCAGCCAGCAAGTATAGCATCATGGTATTGATGGTAGCCAGCAAGTATAGCATCATGGTATTGATGGTAGCCAGTAAGTATAGCATCATGCTATTGATGGTAGCCAGTAAGCATAACATCATGGCATTGATGGTAGCCAGTAAGTATAGCATCATGGCAGTGATGGCAGCCAGCAAGTATAACATCATAACAATGATGGCAGCCAGCAAGTATAACATCATAACAATGATGGTAGCCAGCAAGTATAACATCATAACAATGATGGCAGCCAGCAAGTATAACATCATAACAATGATGGTAGCCAGCAAGTATAACATCATAACAATGATGGTAGCCAGCAAGTATAACATCATAACAATGATGGTAGCCAGCAAGTATAACATCATAACAATGATGGTAGCCAGCAAGTATAACATCATAACAATGATGGCAGCCAGCAAGTATAACATCATAACAATGATGGTAGCCAGCAAGTATAGCATCATAACAATGATGGCAGCCAGCAAGTATAACATCATAACAATGATGGTAGCCAGCAAGTATAACATCATAACAATGATGGCAGCCAGCAAGTATAACATCATAACAATGATGGCAGCCAGCAAGTATAACATCATAACAATGATGGCAGCCAGCAAGTATAACATCATAACTCCCCTGGTAGCCAGCAAGTATAACATCATAACAGTGATGACAGCCAGCAAGTATAACATCATAACAATGATGGTAGCAAGCAAGTATAACATCATAACAATGATGGTAGCAAGCAAGTATAACATCATAACAATAATGGCAGCCAGCAAGTATAGCATCATAACAATGATGGTAGCCAGCAAGTATAACATCATAACAATGATGGTAGCCAGCAAGTATAACATCATAACAATGATGGCAGCTAGCAAGTATAACATCATAACAGTGATGGCAGCCAGCAAGTATAACATCATAACAATGATGGTAGCCAGCAAGTATAACATCATAACAGTGATTGTAGCCAGCAAGTATAACATCATAACAGTGATGGCAGCCTGCAAGTATAACATCATAACAGTGATGGTAGCCAACAAGTATAACATCATAACGGTGATGGCAGCCTACAAGTATAACATCATAACAATGATGGCAGCCAGCAAGTATAACATCATAACAGTGATGGTAGCCAACAAGTATAACATCATAACAGTGATGGCAGCCTGCAAGTATAACATCATAACAATGATGGCAGCCAGCAAGTATAACATCATAACAATGATGGTAGCCAGCAAGTATAGCATCATGGTAGTGATGGTAGCCAGCAAGTATAGCATCATAACAGTGATGGTAGCCAGCAAGTATAACATCATAACAGTGATGGTAGCCAGCAAGTATAACATCATAACAGTGATGGCAGCCTACAAGTATAACATCATAACAATTATGGCAGCCAGCAAGTATAACATCATAACAATGATGGTAGCCAGCAAGTATAACATCATAACACTGATGGTAGCCAGCAAGTATAACATCATAACAATGATGGTAGCCAGCAAGTATAACATCATAACAATGATGGTAGCCAGCAAGTATAACATCATAACAATGATGGCAGCCAGCAAGTATAACATCATAACAATGATGGCAGCCAGCAAGAATAACATCATAACAATGATGGCACCCAGCAAGTATAACATCATAACAATGATGGTAGCCAGCAAGTATAACATCATAACAATGATGGCAGCCAGCAAGTATAACATCATAACAATGATGGTAGCCAACAAGTATAACATCATAACAGTGATGGCAGCCAGCAAGTATAATATCATAACAATGATGGTAGCCAGCAAGTATAACATCATAACAATGATGGCAGCCAGCAAGTATAACATCATAACAATAAGGGTAGCCAGCAGAGCCAGCAAGTATAACATCATAACAATGATGGCAGCCAGCAAGTATAACATCATAACAATGATGGCAGCCAGCAAGTATAACATCATAACAATGATGGCAGCCAGCAAGTATAACATCATAACAATGATGGCAGCCAGCAAGTATAACATCATAACTCCCCTGGTAGCCAGCAAGTATAACATCATAACAGTGATGACAGCCAGCAAGTATAACATCATAACAATGATGGTAGCAAGCAAGTATAACATCATAACAATGATGGTAGCAAGCAAGTATAACATCATAACAATAATGGCAGCCAGCAAGTATAGCATCATAACAATGATGGTAGCCAGCAAGTATAACATCATAACAATGATGGTAGCCAGCAAGTATAACATCATAACAATGATGGCAGCTAGCAAGTATAACATCATAACAGTGATGGCAGCCAGCAAGTATAACATCATAACAATGATGGTAGCCAGCAAGTATAACATCATAACAGTGATTGTAGCCAGCAAGTATAACATCATAACAGTGATGGCAGCCTGCAAGTATAACATCATAACAGTGATGGTAGCCAACAAGTATAACATCATAACGGTGATGGCAGCCTACAAGTATAACATCATAACAATGATGGCAGCCAGCAAGTATAACATCATAACAGTGATGGTAGCCAACAAGTATAACATCATAACAGTGATGGCAGCCTGCAAGTATAACATCATAACAATGATGGCAGCCAGCAAGTATAACATCATAACAATGATGGTAGCCAGCAAGTATAGCATCATGGTAGTGATGGTAGCCAGCAAGTATAGCATCATAACAGTGATGGTAGCCAGCAAGTATAACATCATAACAGTGATGGTAGCCAGCAAGTATAACATCATAACAGTGATGGCAGCCTACAAGTATAACATCATAACAATTATGGCAGCCAGCAAGTATAACATCATAACAATGATGGTAGCCAGCAAGTATAACATCATAACACTGATGGTAGCCAGCAAGTATAACATCATAACAATGATGGTAGCCAGCAAGTATAACATCATAACAATGATGGTAGCCAGCAAGTATAACATCATAACAATGATGGCAGCCAGCAAGTATAACATCATAACAATGATGGTAGCCAGCAAGTATAGCATCATAACAATGATGGCAGCCAGCAAGTATAACATCATAACAATGATGGTAGCCAGCAAGTATAACATCATAACAATGATGGCAGCCAGCAAGTATAACATCATAACAATGATGGCAGCCAGCAAGTATAACATCATAACAATGATGGCAGCCAGCAAGTATAACATCATAACTCCCCTGGTAGCCAGCAAGTATAACATCATAACAGTGATGACAGCCAGCAAGTATAACATCATAACAATGATGGTAGCAAGCAAGTATAACATCATAACAATGATGGTAGCAAGCAAGTATAACATCATAACAATAATGGCAGCCAGCAAGTATAGCATCATAACAATGATGGTAGCCAGCAAGTATAACATCATAACAATGATGGTAGCCAGCAAGTATAACATCATAACAATGATGGCAGCTAGCAAGTATAACATCATAACAGTGATGGCAGCCAGCAAGTATAACATCATAACAATGATGGTAGCCAGCAAGTATAACATCATAACAGTGATTGTAGCCAGCAAGTATAACATCATAACAGTGATGGCAGCCTGCAAGTATAACATCATAACAGTGATGGTAGCCAACAAGTATAACATCATAACGGTGATGGCAGCCTACAAGTATAACATCATAACAATGATGGCAGCCAGCAAGTATAACATCATAACAGTGATGGTAGCCAACAAGTATAACATCATAACAGTGATGGCAGCCTGCAAGTATAACATCATAACAATGATGGCAGCCAGCAAGTATAACATCATAACAATGATGGTAGCCAGCAAGTATAGCATCATGGTAGTGATGGTAGCCAGCAAGTATAGCATCATAACAGTGATGGTAGCCAGCAAGTATAACATCATAACAGTGATGGTAGCCAGCAAGTATAACATCATAACAGTGATGGCAGCCTACAAGTATAACATCATAACAATGATGGCAGCCAGCAAGTATAACATCATAACAATGATGGTAGCCAGCAAGTATAACATCATAACACTGATGGTAGCCAGCAAGTATAACATCATAACAATGATGGTAGCCAGCAAGTATAACATCATAACAATGATGGCAGCCAGCAAGTATAACATCATAACAATGATGGTAGCCAGCAAGTATAACATCATAACAATGATGGCAGCCAGCAAGTATAACATCATAACAATGATGGTAGCCAGCAAGTATAACATCATAACACTGATGGTAGCCAGCAAGTATAACATCATAACAATGATGGTAGCCAGCAAGTATAACATCATAACAATGATGGTAGCCAGCAAGTATAACATCATAACAATGATGGCAGCCAGCAAGTATAACATCATAACAATGATGGTAGCCAACAAGTATAACAACATAACAATGATGGTAGCCAGCAAATATAACACAAACGAGGAGGTAATGGAACCAAATAGCTTGAACGGGGAGAGACTCGTAGTCAGTTCGCCTAGCAGCTCTTGGCTGTTGAATCTAAGCCTTAAAAACGGGAACCTGGTTGCTATCCGACTACAACTGTGGTCGCATCGTGAGTGCTAAGCGTACTATATTTTTTTGTTTACATACATCAATTTTACACGCTATATGCTGTTATCCTACTTCAGTTCACTTCGAAGTCCAGCAGTGTCTAAGGTATACTGCCACCTCCAGGATGCCACCCAGGTCGGTCAATTAACACCAAGGTAGCTACTTACTGCTAGGTGAGTAGGGGCAGTAGGTGTAAAAAAAAACATGCCCAACGTTTTCACCCGTGCCGGGGATCGAACCACGGACAATCACTGAGTGAACTGAGTGCGCTACCAGCCGAGTCACGAGACACGGGACACGCAGGGTTTGAAATCAGCTAATATTGGGTAATTGATCCTAAGCCTCAAAAAATTCAACGGTATAAAACATTCAGCTAGTCCTTTTAAAGTAAACTTCTCTTTCTCACCAACTCTTTTAAGCCTATTTTTCAATATAAATTATTTAGGTTTGATAAAGCCTGGCTAGATTAAACTACCGTCTAGAAACAGATTTGGTCTATTATAACATACCATCACGCTAATAATTGCAATGAAACATAAAAGCGATAGAAAGTTATAAAATAATGTAGACTTAGGACGATGTGTTGAAAACATAAGAACGTGAATAAGAAAGAAGTACATTGGATGATGTCTTTGCAAGAATTGAGACACTTGCAGTAACCTGCTCAATACACCAACAACTGAAACGCTGGAATTAAATGATAGTAAATGAAACGTTATTAAATAATGAAACTGAATAAAGGAGGCTGGACACAAGGTGCAAAAGAGGAGAGAGACAACTCCTGGAGGCGAAGAACCACACGGACCATGGAGTAGATAATATATCCTATATGTCTCCTCATTTGCGGATCTTCTTTGTATTGGACTGAAGAGGTCGCTGGCTGGCTAAACGTTTCCTCAATAAAGATTCCCAAATGTTGCACAAGTTCTCATTGTTCAACTCATCGGTTTGCTAAACCTTTTATGATAACATCAATGCATGAACAGTGGTTAATGTCTGGAGTGTATTCAGGGATCATTCTCTAACATGTTACGCCACAGATTACTTTTTAAGTGCTCAGCAGTAGCATCAAACCCAAGTTAGTCCAGTACATCATTAATGCTGAGAAGTTGCAAAGATTTAACATGAAATACAGTGAAAAAGATGAAGAATTAAACCTCACCAAGCTAAATGGAACTAAATTTTAAGGGAGATATGATCAAAACGTTTAAAATACACATGAGCACTGGCAGAGTGAACAGACTGTTTATGACGAACAAACCAGAAGATGTTAGAAATAGAGGTTAAAGGAGGGACTAATTCAAAGAAAATTCATAAAAATAATCGCTGTAATAGCGGTGAGGAAATGTAGTCGAATTAAGACAGAAATGTAGTGAAGTTTGACTCCACTATACAAGTGAACACAACAAGTTGCTAGATGTGAACCCACGAGCACAACTCTGCTCCTGCAGCTTTATCAGTAACCAAAATTGGGTAATCACACACACACACATGCACACACAGGGCCAGGAGCTGTGAATCGACCCCTGAAACCACAAACCACACACACACACACACACACCTTGTCTACTGATACTTAGCATCTATCAACAAGTACCCTTGACGTCAGGCAACTAACAAACATACCTCCCAAACATTAACGGGCGTCAACCATCACAACTTACAAAAAAGAGCGCCTCTACCTGATTATAATGAAGGAATTAGAGTGATGTATGTGAGTGGCGTCCCAAAACATGATTAGAAAAATTTTAAATCACGATTTCTTGGGTGAAAAGGAAAAGATACATATATTTGGAGATAAATTATTGGAAAATATTAGTTGGCCGTTGCTTACAATATGGCGGAGAACTCCAGATCAGAACATTGTCTTTATAACACTTAGAGATAAAAATATCTATTGAATGAGTGAAGATATTGACAAAAGTAAAACAAAATCAGGTAATGTGGGGAAAATTGGCAAAAAAAAAAAATAAAAGCTGATGTAGATGGTTTTAGAACATAAAGTAAACGATCAAGCTGGTGTATTGAAGAAAACAGAGTAGGTAGATGAATAATTGATAAAAAAATGAAAAGGGCACAGAGAAGATAAAAGGCTTGCCTAAATGAAAAACAAAAATAGAATATAGGTGTGCTAGAATAACCTGGCAAAACACGGAACTAAAACAACAGAATATTTAAAAAAATGTTAACAAAAGCTGAATGAAGATAAAGAGGATTAAAGAGAATAAAGTTAAAACAAAAGTCACCAAAGAAAAGATAGAAGAGCAGGAAGTGATAGCTAAACAATTACTAGAACTAACATTAATTTTGAAAAAAAAAATGAGATTCAAACAATTTTATACTATTTAGAGAGACTTTTGAAGGGCAAAGAGTGGCTAGTATTTTGACGGTACAGAAAATGAAATAATATAAATAAAATAAGTAATAATCAATTTTCACGGTACACATAAGTACGATAATAGGCACCTAAACTACCGGGAACGGTTGAAGGTCTTTGAATGTATTCCCTCGAACGCAGGCGAGAGAGATACATGATAATATACACTTGGAAGGTCCTGGAGGGATTGGTACCAAACTGCACACGAAAATCACTCCCTATGAAAGCAAAAGACTCGGCAGGAGATGCAACATTTCCCCGATGAAAAGCAGGGGCGCCACGAGTACACTGAGAGACAACACAATAAGTGTCCGGGGCCCAAGACTGTTCAACTGCTTCCCAGCATACATAAGGGGGAGTACCATTAGACCCCTGGCTGTCTTCAAGAAGGCACTGGACAGGCACCTAAAGTCAGTACCTGACCAACCGGGCTGTGGTTCGTACGTCAGCGTGCGTGCAGCCAGCAGTAACAGCCTAGTTGATCAGACCCTGATCCACTATGAGGCCTGGTCTCAGATCGGGCAGCGGGGGGCGTTAACCCCCGAAACCCTCTCCAGGTAAACTCCAGGTAATCATGAAGAATGACACTTAATTGAATTGAGAAAATATTTAGTGGATTTTCGCCTTCAAGAACTTATAGAGACGAGTTGAAAAAAAATATGAAAAAAGAAAGAAGAGGCCGCTAAGAATACCATCAACGAAGAAAAAGCACACAGAAGTTTTGATAAATAATGGTAGGAGCATAAAGAAAGTGGATAATTGAAAGGATACACAAGTTAGACAAGACCATTCCAAAGAGGACAGTTTGATAGTGAAGAACTTGATAAACACTGCTAAATGGATAAATTAGGGAAGAAATGAGGAAGAAACAAGGAAGTACTTTATTGGCAGATTAACAGCTCAGTACCGACCCATTAAATAGTTTCTCTAAGAAACAGAATATAGCACAAACAAAGACAAACAGAAAGAAGAGATAGGGAGATAAATACATATGTCAATATTTGACATACTAATAAAGACGGAATAATTTTAAAATAAATAAAAGATTCGAGTTAAGGGACATAATAATTGGAAACAAGTTTGTCTAATTTAAACTAAGCAAGAAAAACATATAATAATAAGTGTGAATTGAAAAGAAACTACTTAGTGTAGAGAAACGACGGAGAAAAGGAGGAAGGAGGATAATAGAAGTATTGACAGAAGAAGCAATACAAGCGAACGATATCCAAATCTAAAACACATAAAATACCGTGATATTGTAAACACATAAAATACTGTTATTTCAAATCCAAGTAAATTTTAGAAACTCATAATATTCATTCAACCAACATTTTAATAATACTTGGGAGAGATGAAAGTTTTAAAAGGTAAATGTGGAATTACTTAATATACTTAGGGAATTATTAACGAAGAGTGACTGTGAGAAAGGAAAAAGTCATGGTTATTGGAGATTTTAACTACATAAAAAATCAACTGGGTAGGTTATGAGGCTGAAACTGCAAATAAATGGTCAATATTAGTCAAAATTGTAATGATTTTTTTTTATTCTTCGGTAAATAAATGAAGTGACACTAATTAGAAAAGGCAAGACGTAAGGCCAGCAGTAACAGCCTGGTTGATCAGACGCTGATCCACCACGAGGCCTGGTCTCAGAAATATAATACACTAAAAGAGCTTTACAAAGAAACTAAATTAGGCATAATATTACAAGAGCCAGATATCAATAATTTGTACAAAGTATTCTGCAACATATATCAAAATGGAATCAACTAATTAAAAATAATATAAAACAAATAATAGGGGCTTAATTAGAGGTGGAAATATAAACACATATGCAGTATAATGTGATCCTTTATTGACTACGTTTCGCCCACACAGTGGGCTTTTTCAAGTCACAAACAGAACTACCTGGGGTGGAAGGAACGCTATGGGAGCTATGAAAAGGAATGACGTCCTTGGAACCGATACTGGAAACTGACCAACGGAAAAAAAAACTTATCACACATTCAAACAGGAAAGAAAAGTACTTATACAGAAATGTAAGAAGGGAATAATAATAATAATAATCATAATTGAAAAAAAAACCAAGGTAGAACAAAATCTTTCATTCAAGTTAATAAATAAAGAGCAAAGACAAATTCACTTGAAGACGCAAAGTATGAAGAATTAAATAAAACAATTCAGGGAGTGTTTACAAAAGAAGATATTTTAAGGATATCAATACCAAACACCTGATAATGTATAGAAATTTCTTCTAGATACTGACAACAAAAAGTAATGGAACAGTACGAGGAACCACCACAAGTGTAAAAAAAATTGCAGAGTTAGGCTATCCAATGTGATTTCTCTTTGGATGTCATTACAAGAAAGTAAATTAAGTGATAGATGAAAGATGGTGCAAACTGTGTACAGGAATAGACAGTTGAAAAAAAAAAATTAGAAAAAATAGATAAAATACTTGGAGAGCAGAAACTTATTAACTAGTAAAAATTCGTATTCACGTATACAAAATTAAGTTATTACAGCAGAATGGCGGAAACTTTAAGAAAGAAATGGACTGGCTGATTTTAATTTGGAAACTACAAAATATAAGAGAAATAAAAGACAAATTATTATATTGGATAAAAAGAATTCTGTTTCAGACAAAGATGCAAACAGAAACAGGAGGAAAAATTGTTCTGAAATATCACCAGATGGATGTTAACTTAAATACATGTTATATAAATGTTAACTTACATAAATGTTAACTTATATAAATGTTAACTTATATAAGTGACTTACCATGTAGAAAAACCTAAAGGAATATGAAAGTAGAAGTAATAACGATACCGATCAGAAGTTCTGAACAATGAAGATGACCAGACTGACTGATATAACGAAATAAAAAGACATGATAACTATATTAAAGGCAATAAAATTACATGAAAAAAACGATAAAACTTCTCAGTACTTGCATCACTAACTAAATGAAGCCACGACAGTAGTAAACTGTGTAAAACAAATTTGGAGGCGAAAGGCTACAAGGAAATATTTCTTCAAGAACAGAGTGGTAGACCAATGTAATGAATTTAAAGAGGAACGAGCAAGTCCTACAATCACTGGAAAATTAATATATATATATATATATATATATATATATATATATATATATATATATATATATATATATATATGTATATATATATATATATATATATATGTATATGTGTGTATATATATATATATATATATATATATATATGTATATTATATATATATATATATATATATATATATATATATGCAAAACAACCACTCTGAAAAAATAGAGAAATTCCAAGCGCTTTCGTGACTACTCACATTATCAAGGAACTATGAAAGTAAAGCATCCAAGGAAGCTATATAAGGGGTCTGGCCAGCACCTCACTATCAGATCCCACAACGGTTAAACACCTGACGCGCGCCGACCCAACTTGGATAGGTCCTTTGCACAACTCACCCCACAAACTATTCTACCCAAGAAAATTTAAAAATTATTTGTCCAGTGTATTATTAAATTCTTCCCAAATTCTATTAATTATAAATGGATCTAATTTATATAAACCAAAGGAAATATTCATATTATTGTCAAAACTGCTTTTTATGAAACAAGATTCAATTATATTCCTGTCGACCATGGACTTGCTTGATACTACTTTCTCAACTTTTTGAAAATCAATTGGATGGTTAAAATCTCTTACATGAATAAATAGAGCAATGGAATCTTGTCCAGTTCTAATGCTATATTTATGTTGTTTTAATCTTAGTTCGAGATTTTTACCAGTTTGACCGTAATAAACTTTATCGCAAATTTTACAAGGACTCTTATAGACACATCCATCAGCATTTTGGGGGGAATTCTTTATCAAAAGTTTTTTTACTGTATCAAGATTTTTGAATACAACTTTAATATTAAAAGTCTTAAGAAGAGAAGGCATATCAACTGAAATCACCTGTTTACTGTGATCTTATTGCATATATATATATATATATATATATATATATATATATATATATATATATATATATATATATATATATATATATAATATATGTTCTGCCTCTGTAGTTACAAACAGTAAAGAATACTGTCAATACATCAGGTATGTTTGACAATTATGTACCTTCAGGAAAATTAAAAATATCAAACAGAGTGTGTTGGCTGTACCTGCAATGGCAAGGGTCGAACTGGGAATGCCTGGCTGGATTAGGTGGTGGTGTTAGACAGCTCACAATGTCGACACTGGGTTAATTTGGCTTTACAAGGCCGGTACCCGCTTGGCTCTTATCCCCGTGAGGATGTTAACTGTAGCAGTGTCTGTGTGGAGATGCGGCATGCAGATGCTGCTCTCTCTCTCTCTCTCTCTCTCTCTCTCTCTCTCTCTCTCTACCTGTGTCTTCTGCTCTCAGCCCTCGATTGTTCTGTGTGTTGGAAGATGCTGCTGCTGCTGGTATTGTTACTGCTGCTACTGGTGTTGTCATTATTACTGCTGTTGATGCTACTGCTAATACTGCTGGTGCTTCTGCTACTGCTTATGTTTCTGTTGCCGTTGTAGTTGCGGCTTCTGTTTCCTATTCCGCCTCCGCTAATTCTGCTGCAGCTGCTGCTGTGTTGTGCTGTTGCTGCTTCGCTACCAAAACCGCTACTGCTGATGCTCTTATTTGTGCTGCTGCTGTCTGGATGTTGCTTTACTACCAATGCCATCTCTGCTGACACCGATGCTCCTGCTGGTGCTGCTGCCGCTGCTGCTGCTGATGATGGGTTGCCACAGCAACGGTGAGCGGTAGCTCCTCTAAGCTTCCTTCATCCCACACACAATCTCTCCAGTAAACGATCATATTTTTTTTATTACAAAACTCGGAGCCTGCAGTGGTGGTTGTTGGTAGTAGTTGTGGTTGCTGATAGCTGTTGTGGTTGTTGGTAGTAGATGAGGTTGTTGGTAGTAGTTGTGGTTGCTGATTGTTGTGGCTGTTGGTAGTTGATATAGTTGGTAATAGCTGTGGTTGCTGATAGCAGTTGTGGTTGTTGGTAGTAGATGAGGTTGTTGGTAGTAGTTGTAGTTGCTGGTAGCAGTTGGGGTTGTTGGTAGTAGATGTTGTTGGTAGTAGCTGTGGTTGCTGATAGAAGGTATGGTTGTCGGTAGTAGATGAAGTTGTTGGTAGGAGGTGTGGTTGCTGATAGCAGTTGTGGTTGTTGGTAGTAGTTGTGATTGCTGATAGCAGTTGTGGCTGTTGGTAGTTTATATACTTGGTAGTAGCTGTGGTTGCTGATAGCTGTTGTGGTTGTTGGTAGTGGATGAGGTTGTTGGTAGTAGTTGTGGTTGCTGATAGTAGTTGTGGTTGTTGGTAGTAGATGTTATTGTTGGTAGTTGTGGTTGCTGATAGCAGTTGTGGTTGTTGATAGTAAATGTTGTTGGTAGTAGTTGTGGTTCCTGATAGCATTTGTGGTTGTTGGTAGTAGATGAGGTATGAGGTTGTTGGTAGTAGTTGTGGTTGCTGGTAGCGGTTGTGGTTGTTGGTAGTATTAGTTATTGTTGGTAGAAGTTGCAGTTGTTAATAGTTGTGGTTATTCTTAATAGTTGTGGTTGCTGGTGTTATAGTTGAGGGTAGTATTTATAGCTGTTAGTAGTAGTTATGGCTCTTGGTAGCAGTTGTGGTTGCTATGGTGGTTGTGATTATTGGAATGAGTGATGGTTTTGCTTGTGAGATGGAAAGGTGTTTGTAGTGACTGGTGAGTGGTGGTGATGGTAGTAGTCGTGGCGTTAGTAGTAGTGGTGGTGTTAGTAGTAATGATGGTGTTAGTAGCAGCGGTGGTGTTTGTAGTAGTGGTGGTGTTGGTAGAAAGGGTGGTGTTGGTAGTAGCGGAAGTCATTGGAAAGGGCGGTGATTGAGTAGTGGTGGTTGTTAGGAGAATTATTGATTGCCAGAAATGGTGGTTGTCCGTAGTAGTTGTGGCTGAAGGAAATAGTCTAAGGTTTGGTGAGTGGTGGTTGTGGGAATTATTGGCAGGTGTGGTGAGTGGTGGTTGAAGAGAATAGTAGTAGGTATAGTGTAGGAGATGATGGAATTAACGATAATTTTGCTGAGTGGTGGTTTTGGATATACTTGTGGTTGTGATGAGTGTAGTTGTGAGAAATAGTGGTAGGTATGGTGAATAATGGTTGTGTAAAATAGTGGTAGTTGTGATGAGCGTAGTTTTAGGAAATATTGGTAGGTGTGGTGAGGGGTAAATATGGGATATTATAATGGAGGTTATGGAGAGTAGTAGTTGTGGGGAGGTAACAGTAGGTATTGTGAGGGGTTGTTGTTAGATGATCAGGGTTGTTAGTAGTCGTACTTGTGTGAAGGTCGTGTGACTGTATGAAGGAGTGGGTAGTTGTAAATACTGATTATTTTCGAGGGTAATAGTTGTGGCTGGTTGTAGCAACTCTGGCTTTGAGAAGTTATGGTTGTGGGCAGTGTTTGTGGTTGCGGCTTATAGTTTTAATGGTGGGTAACACTGGTAGTTGTGGTAAGTAGTCGTAGATGTGAATAGTAGTTGTATTTTGAGTAGTTGTGACTGTGGACAGTATGTGGTTGTCGACAAAAGTTAAAGTTGTTGGTAGTAGTCGTGATTGTGGGTAGTAGTTTTGGTTTTAGGCAGCAGTTGCTACTATGGGAAGTAATCATTGTTGTGGGCGGAAGTCTTGGATGTGGAGAGTAATCCTGACTTGGGCAGCAGTCGTGGCTGTGGGCAATAGTCGTGGCTGTGAGCAATAGTCGTGGCTGTGGGCAGTAATCATGGATGTGGGCAATAGTCGTGGCTGAATAGTAGTCATGACTGTGGGCAGAAGTCGTGGATGAGGGCAATAGTCGTGTCTATGGACAGTAGTTATGGATGTGGGCAATAATCATGGTTATGAGCAGTGGTTGTGACTGTGGGCAGTAGTTAAGGTTGTGGGCAGGAGTTGTTTACATTGTATCATCAGCGCACCTTGTATTCACCTTTGGAAATCAAGACATGTGCTGAGCAGTGTAACTCGCACTCACAACTGTTCCACACACTGTTTTTAAGAAAAATATTGATATATAAAAAACCAAATCCAGTAATTAAGAGAGGGAGGGAGAGATGAATTATTATTATTATTATTATAATCAAGGGGGAAGCGCTAAACCCGGAGGATTATACAGCGCCTGGGGGGGGGGATGTGGAAGGCATTCAGGCTTAATTCGGGGAACTGGAGCACAGATCCAATTCCCTAAATCAAGAGCCCCTCACCAACAAGCGAGAGATGAAAAGAATGAGGAAGCAGAAGGGAGAGGAGAGAGAGAGAGAGAGAGAGAGAGAGAGAGAGAGAGAGAGAGAGAGAGAGAGAGAGAGAGAGAGAGAGAGAGAGAGAGAGAGAGAGAAAGAGTAAGGGTAAGTGTTAGGTGTATGGGTACATGTGAAAAGCAGACAGGAGGACGGTACACCACTTCAGTTGTGTTGGTTGAAGCAGAGTTTACTTTCTGTTGGTAGAATTTTTACTACTGTCCTCACCAGGACTACATCAACCTTACTACAGTTGTGCACTGTGTAGCTTAATACCAACTAACGCAATTGCCATAAAATGAGGTTACTGAACTAACATCATAAATCTTCCAGACAGCCCTCCACAGTATCAAGTTGATCCCTATTTTGCAGTGTTTGTCCAGCTGGTTGTTAGCCGTTAGTTTTAGTATTGGCAAGTTCAACCGGCAGTTTATTCCGTGATTTATAATTCTGAAAGGAAGCAACTAAATTTTGTGTTGCTCGTCTTGATTCGTGGTTTCACTCCTTTGTCCCGGGATGCTGACTCTTTTTTTTCCACTTCAAATAGTTCTTTGTGTTAAAGTGGGTCAAATTCGTTGGGTATCATAATGGTGTGAGTGAGATCTCTTTGTTTCAGTTTTGTAAGGAAGAACAGGTTAAGTGCTTTGAATTTTTTCTTCATGAAGTTTGTTTCTCAACGATATTACAAGAATGGTTGCCCTTCTCGATGCCCTCTTCTGCTTATTTTCGCCTTTTATGTAATATGCTGACCAAAACTTAATAGCATATATAAGGTGCGATATAAATATTGAATTCGAAATTTCTATGAAACGTACCATTGTGGGCTTTATTGCTCACATATGTACATTGTTCGGTATACTTTAGGTCCTTTATGATTACTCAGGATATTTTTCCCATTTTTACTTCGGCTAGTTTGCCAGCCGAAGTAAAAATTAGATTGTTATAATCTTCTAAAGATTATATACTATGAGATCTGAATGTTTCTCAGTATATACGCAATAAAAGTGCATTAATTATAATAATTATTTTAGGTGTTCAAGACTGATGCTGAATAGTTCGTTTACATGCATCATTGTATAGTCAATAAGCTATAAGCATTATTAACTAACCAGTCAACCTTTCACACCTTCCATCACCGAGTCAGTCTACCAAGGTCTTTAAATACTTGTGCTCTCAGTCATGTAATTTACCTCAAACTTTATGTCATCTACGAATTTACCTCTTCCGTATGTTAGAAAAATATTTATGTGTATCGTAAAGAAGAGACTCAGAATGCTAATTGAATCCTTAGGAACTCTTGACATTTACAGTTTGTTCAGTAATTCAGGTATTTCTTCATTCTATACACTACAAAAAGCATCTGAAAAGTCAGCCAGTCGGTGTGTGAGTATTATTTCATAATTTTAGCCGACAGTTCGTCTGGTTCACCTTCTAGATGGATTTTATTGTATCGATCATGCTTTCTTTGGCATTATTTTGCAATATGGAGCGAGGAAATGAGAGAGAGAGAGAGAGAGAGAGAGAGAGGGAGAGAGAGAGAGAGAGAGAGAGAGAGAGAGACAGAGACAGAGCCAGAGACAGAGCCAGAGACAGACAGATAGACGGATGGACAGACAGACACAGAACGGAGAAAGCTTTTACAACGTAAAGAAATATATAAATCATTTACAAATTTTACTGAATACTGATCACAGATGCATCTTGCCTCACCACGAAACATTTAAAAGATCCAGTAGTTCTCATACACACACACACACACACACACACACAGAGTAGTCAGTAAGTGGAATAGTTTGGGAAGCGATGTAGTGGAGGCAGGATCCATACATAGCTTTAAGCAGAGGTACGATAAAGCTCACGGCTCAGGGAGAGTGACCTAGTAGCGATCAGTGAAGAGGCGGGGCCAGGAGCTCGGACTCGACCCCCGCAACCTCAACTAGGTGAGTACAACTAGGTGAGTACACACACACATACACACACACACACATACACACACACACACACACACACACACACACACACACACACACACACACACACACACACACACACACACACACACACACACACACACACACACACACACACACATACACACACACACACACACACACACACACACACACACACACACACACATACACACACACACACACACACACACGCACGCACACACACACACACACACACACACACACACACACACACAGGCTATGACTCGACCCCTGCAACCACAACTAGGTGAATATACACCGATCGCAGGTGTTTGCAACAAAGCTTCAGGTGTCGTAAAAGAGAGGAGTGTGGGCCCAGCTGGTTCTCGCTACAACAGGCATATATGGAGTCTAACAGAGACGGTGGAAAGCGAGCTGGGGGACTCAGTTATAAGTGTGCGCTGCTCCATAACTACACTTATCTAATTCAGAATTATTAGATTTCCAGGGTAATAGTATTGTATTTCAACACTGCAGAAGAAGAAGAAGAAGAAGAAGAAGAAGAAGAAGAAGAAGAAGAAGAAGAAGAAGAAGAAGAAGAAGAAGAAGAAGAAGAAGAAAGAGAGAGAGAGAGAAAGAGTGTTTGTATTATGCCATGTAATGGTATCATATAGGTCCCACTGTAGTATCATATAGGTCCAACTGTAGTATCATATAGGTCCCACTGTAGTATCACATAGGTCCCACTGTAATATCATATAGGTCCCACTGTAGTATCACATAGGTCCCACTGTAATATCATATAGGTCCCACTGTAATATCATATAGGTCCCACAGTAGTATCACATAGGTCCCACTGTAGTATCACATAGGTCCCACTGTAGTATCACATAGGTCCCACTGTAGTATCACATAGGTCCCACTGTAGTATCACATAGGTCCCACTGTAGTATCACATAGGTCCCACTGTAGTATTACATAGGTCCCACTGTAGTATCACATAGGTCCCACTGTAGTATCATATAGGTCCCACTGTAATATCATATAGGTCCCACTGTAGTATCACATAGGTCCCACTGTAGTATTACATAGGTCCCACTGTAGTATCACATAGGTCTCACTGTAGTATCACATAGGTCCCACTGTAGTATCACATAGGTCCCACTGTAGTATCACATAGGTCCCACTGTAGTATCATATAGGTCCCACTGTAGTATCACATAGGTCCCACTGTAGTATCACATAGGTCCCACTGTAGTATCACATAGGTCCCACTGTAGTATCACATAGGTCCCACTGTAGTATCACATAGGTCCCACTGTAGTATCACATAGGTCCCACTGTAGTATCACATAGGTCCCACTGTAGTATCACATAGGTCCCACTGTAGTATCACATAGGTCCCACTGTAGTATCACATAGGTCCCACTGTAGTATCACATAGGTCCCACTGTAGTGTCACATAGGTCCCACTGTAGTATCACATAGGTCCCACTGTAGTATCACATAGGTCCCACTGTAGTGTCACATAGGTCCCACTGCAGTATCACATAGGTCCCACTGTAGTATCACATAGGTCCCACTGTAGTATCACATAGGTCCCACTGTAGTATCACATAGGTCCCACTGTAGTATCACATATGTCCCACTGTAGTATCACATAGGTCCCACTGTAGTATCACATAGGTCCCACTGTAGTATCACATAGGTCCCACTGTAGTATCACATAGGTCCCACTGTAGTATCACATAGGTCCCACTGTAGTATCACATAGGTCCCACTGTAGTGCCACATAGGTCCCACTGTAGTGTCACATAGGTCCCACTGTAGTATCACATAGGTCCCACTGTAGTATCACATAGGTCCCACTGTAGTGTCACATAGGTCCCACTGCAGTATCACATAGGTCCCACTGTAGTATCACATAGGTCCCACTGTAGTATCATATAGGTCCCACTGTAGTATCACATAGGTCCCACTGTAGTATCATATAGGTCCCACTGTAATATCAGTGTGGTGCTACTATAATAGGCTTTCCACCACATAGTTTGAACTCTACAAACTTAGGCGGAATCACTTACACAAACCTCCTCAGCTTTTCTACTCCAACATCTCCACATTCTGCTCTTCACTGTTATGTCAGGTGAGAATTTCTCTGGTCAGCTGTTCTGGGAATCACTGGGACTTTCTCACGTCCCGTGATTGCGTCGACATTTGGGTTGATGTCCTCCATTGTTTCATTAACTCTGACTCAATATATATATATATATATATATATATATATATATATATATATATATATATATATATATATATATATATATATATATATATATATATATATATATATATATATTATTTTTTATTATCACACTGGCCGATTCCCACCAAGGCAGGGTGGCCCGAAAAAGAAAAACTTTCACCATCATTCACTCCATCACTGTCTTGCCAGAAGGGTGCTTTACACTACAGTTTTTAAACTGCAACATTAACACCCCTCCTTCAGAGTGCAGGCACTGTACTTCCCATCTCCAGGACTCAAGTCCGGCCTGCCGGTTTCCCTGAATCCCTTCATAAATGTTACTTTGCTCACACTCCAACAGCACGTCAAGTATTAAAAACCATTTGTCTCCATTCACTCCTATCAAACACGCTCATGCATGCCTCCTGGAAGTCCAAGCCCCTCGCACACAAAACCTCCTTTACCCCCTCCCTCCAACCTTTCCTAGGCCGACCCCTACCCCGCCTTCCTTCCACTACAGACTGATACACTCTTGAAGTCATTCTGTTTCGCTCCATTCTCTCTACATGTCCGAACCACCTCAACAACCCTTCCTCAGCCCTCTGGACAACAGTTTTGGTAATCCCGCACCTCCTCCTAACTTCCAAACTACGAATTCTCTGCATTATATTCACACCACACATTGCCCTCAGACATGACATCTCCACTGCCTCCAGCCTTCTCCTCGCTGCAACATTCATCACCCACGCTTCACACCCATATAAGAGCGTTGGTAAAACTATACTCTCATACATTCCCCTCTTTGCCTCCAAGGACAAAGTTCTTTGTCTCCACAGACTCCTAAGTGCACCACTCACTCTTTTTCCCTCATCAATTCTATGATTCACCTCATCTTTCATAGACCCATCCGCTGACACGTCCACTCCCAAATATCTGAATACGTTCACCTCCTCCATACTCTCTCCCTCCAATCTGATATTCAATCTTTCATCACCTAATCTTTTTGTTATCCTCATAACCTTACTCTTTCCTGTATTCACCTTTAATTTTCTTCTTTTGCACACCCTACCAAATTCATCCACCAATCTCTGCAACTTCTCTTCAGAATCTCCCAAGAGCACAGTGTCATCAGCAAAGAGCAGCTGTGACAACTCCCACTTTGTGTGTGATTCTTTATCTTTTAACTCCACGCCTCTTGCCAAGACCCTCGCATTTACTTCTCTTACAACCCCATCTATAAATATATTAAACAACCACGGTGACATCACACATCCTTGTCTAAGGCCTACTTTTACTGGGAAAAAATTTCCCTCTTTCCTACATACTCTAACTTGAGCCTCACTATCCTCGTAAAAACTCTTCACTGCTTTCAGTAACCTACCTCCTACACCATACACTTGCAACATCTGCCACATTGCCCCCCTATCCACCCTGTCATACGCCTTTTCCAAATCCATAAATGCCACAAAGACCTCTTTAGCCTTATCTAAATACTGTTCACTTATATGTTTCACTGTAAACACCTGGTCCACACACCCCCTACCTTTCCTAAAGCCTCCTTGTTCATCTGCTATCCTATTCTCCGTCTTACTCTTAATTCTTTCAATTATAACTCTACCATACACTTTACCAGGTACACTCAACAGACTTATCCCCCTATAATTTTTGCACTCTCTTTTATCCCCTTTGCCTTTATACAAAGGAACTATGCATGCTCTCTGCCAATCCCTAGGTACCTTACCCTCTTCCATACATTTATTAAATAATTGCACCAACCACTCCAAAACTATATCCCCACCTGCTTTTAACATTTCTATCTTTATCCCATCAATCCCGGCTGTCTTACCCCCTTTCATTTTACCTACTGCCTCACGAACTTCCCCCACACTCACAACTGGCTCTTCCTCACTCCTACAAGATGTTATTCCTCCTTGCCCTATACACGAAATCACAGCTTCCCTATCTTCATCAACATTTAACAATTCCTCAAAATATTCCCTCCATCTTCCCAATACCTCTAACTCTCCATTTAATAACTCTCCTCTCCTATTTTTAACTGACAAATCCATTTGTTCTTTAGGCTTTCTTAACTTGTTAATCTCACTCCAAAACTTTTTCTTATTTTCAACAAAATTTGTTGATAACATCTCACCCACTCTCTCATTTGCTCTCTTTTTACATTGCTTCACCACTCTCTTAACCTCTCTCTTTTTCTCCATATACTCTTCCCTCCTTGCATCACTTCTACTTTGTAAAAACTTCTCATATGCTAACTTTTTCTCCCTTACTACTCTCTTTACATCATCATTCCACCAATCGCTCCTCTTCCCTCCTGCACCCACTTTCCTGTAACCACAAACTTCTGCTGAACACTCTAACACTACATTTTTAATCCTACCCCATACCTCTTCGACCCCATTGCCTATGCTCTCATTTGCCCATCTATCCTCCAATAGCTGTTTATATCTTACCCTAACTGCCTCCTCTTTTAGTTTATAAACCTTCACCTCTCTCTTCCCTGATGCTTCTATTCTCCTTGTATCCCATCTACCTTTTACTCTCAGTGTAGCTACAACTAGAAAGTGATCTGATATATCTGTGGCCCCTCTATAAACATGTACATCCTGAAGTCTACTCAGCAGTCTTTTATCTACCAATACATAATCCAACAAACTACTGTCATTTCGCCCTACATCATATCTTGTATACTTATTTATCCTCTTTTTCTTAAAATATGTATTACCTATAACTAAACCCCTTTCTATACAAAGTTCAATCAAAGGGCTCCCATTATCATTTACACCTGGCACCCCAAACTTACCTACCACACCCTCTCTAAAAGTTTCTCCTACTTTAGCATTCAGGTCCCCTACCACAATTACTCTCTCACTTGGTTCAAAGGCTCCTATACATTCACTTAACATCTCCCAAAATCTCTCTCTCTCCTCTGCATTCCTCTCTTCTCCAGGTGCATACACGCTTATTATGACCCACTTCTCGCATCCAACCTTTACTTTAATCCACATAATTCTTGAATTTACACATTCATATTCTCTTTTCTCCTTCCATAACTGATCATTTAACATTACTGCTACCCCTTCCTTTGCTCTAACTCTCTCAGATACTCCAGATTTAATCCCATTTATTTCCCCCCACTGAAACTCTCCTACCCCCTTCAGCTTTGTTTCGCTTAGAGCCAGGACATCCAACTTCTTTTCATTCATAACATCAGCAATCATCTGTTTCTTGTCATCCGCACTACATCCACGCACATTTAAGCAACCCAGTTTTATAAAGTTTTTCTTCTTCTCTTTTTTAGTAAATGTATACAGGAGAAGGGGTTACTAGCCCATTGCTCCCGGCATTTTAGTCGCCTCATACGACACGCATGGCTTACGGAGGAAAGATTCTTTTCCACTTCCCCATGGACAATAGAAGAAATAAAAAAGGACAAGAGCTATTTAGAAAAAGGAGAAAAACCTAGATGTATGTATATATATATATGCATGTGCGTGTCTGTGAAGTGTGACCAAAGTGTAAGTATGAGTAGCAAGATATCCCTGTTATCTAGCGTGTTTATGAGACAGAAAAAGAAACCAGCAATCCTACCATCATGCAAAACAATTACAGGTTTTTGTTTCACAGTCATCTGGCAGGACGGTAGTACTTCCCTGGGTGGTTGCTGTCTACCAACCTACTACCTATATATATATATATATATATATATATATATATATATATATATATATATATATATATATATATTTTACGCACCTTGTTTTCTGATTATTTTTCTCACTCTAAACTACTTTTATCACGACGTGTTTCTGGTCCTGCTGCGTCTCTTTCAGGATAAGCTGCATGAACTGGAAATAATGCAGGATGAAGAACTATTCAGTAGCTCTTAAGAAACTACAGATAATTATATTTTGGAAGCAAATATTTGTTTGATGGTAAATGCCTTCTTATTCTTTCCTGGGACTGATGAAAAGGACCAACAATCCTTCCAAAGTGCAAAACTTTTAACAGTCATACTTCTCATACTCGTAACTAAACGACAGTATCTCTTTGGATGAATACTGTGTATTATTTTCAATATTCAGATTATTATTTACTAGTATAAAAAAAAAGTTTAACTCCATTTGGCTATTGAAAAGTTTCTATTTTTCCCCTTTTCTTATAACACTATAGTCATTTAATACTTGAATTTATTACAGGTTTGTGGACTGGGAAACTCCTTATAGTAAGATTAAGCTCTGTATCATAATCCTTAGTCCACTTTAGCGCAGCATATTATCTGAAGGCTTTACGAATGTTTTTTTTTTATTCTAACAGACACTTTTTTATTGTATGCGGCTAATGGAGGATCAGATTGTGTATAGAGAGTTACACACCAAACAATCACCAATATTTCAGTATGGAATTGCCATCATTTTCTCCATACTTCTAGTACCTTTTTAATTAGTTATCCCTGAAAGTTTTTCCTGACGAGGATGCCTGGATTTTTCTTCCTTCTACTTTTAGGTTTTCTTTAGCTCATAACTCGATAATACTTCATCCAATCGCCTTCAAATTCTCAACATCTGTATTCAATAACGAGAACCAAGTTCTGGAACAATTAGCATGTTCACTGCCCTATGACCAAAGTTGTTAAACACATTTCCAGCATCCTGGAATGGCTGAGGTAACTTCCAAACTCCTCAGCGGCGTAGTTTCAAACGGTCAAAAAAGTGTCAAAAATATGACGACGGTGGAGAGTTACATTCTGACGTGCTGGTGCAAATTTGGCGGTTTCATGTGTATAATGGTGTGAAATTTTTTATTTCCGTTTAATCACTTTAACTAATTGTCAATTTGCTTCTTCGGAACGGTTTCAATATTTATTGGCTGATGCATCTTAGGGCGAGGATACTACCAGTTAAATTTTGTTTGCGTCCAGATGAATTTATTGATGTGGTAAAACAGCGAAAAATAACTTGGAATCGTTGGGATCCGTACCATAATTGGATTATAACCAAAGAAAGCGCTACACCAACAAGGGCCATGCAGCTATCATAACTGGAGAATGACTCACTGGATCGGCTTCAAATTTCCACCACTGGTGTGGCTTCCTAACCACAAGTCTCACACTGCTATTGGGTGTCATAAATCCCAATTTACTATTTTCAATGAATAATTAATGAAATTAATATTTTTCAACGACTAATGCCTCTTTTGCATTGCTTTAGAATATTACTGACGACTCATTCTGTTTTAAGGATAATAACGCAGAAATTTAGTCCAGATTCATGCATATTTGAAAATTTACTGAAATAGTTAAAAAATCGGAATCGTTAGAATCAGATCAATTACTCAAGAAAGCGTTTTCTGATCGGCTTCAAACTTTTAGCATTGGTGAGTTTTATTAAAATACAGCTTCTTACTTACACTCAGGTGTGTAAATTTTAATTTGTCAATTTTATTAAGCAAATTGTTTCCCATGTAATAACTATTTATTGCTTTTTCTGATCAACTTCAACCTCTGAAACCTGGCGTATCTTAATAAACGCTGGCGTATCTTAATAAACGCTGGCGTATCTTAATAAACGCTGGCGTATCTTAATAAACGCTGGCGTATCTTAATAAACACTGGCATATCTTAATAAACGCTGGCGTATCTTAATTAACGCTGGCGTATCTTAATTAACGCTGGCGTATCTTAATTAACGCTGGCGTATCTTAATTAACGCTGGCGTATCTTAATTAACGCTGGCGTATCTTAATTAACGCTGGCGTATCTTAATTAACGCTGGCGTATCTTAATTAACGCTGGCGTATCTTAATTAACGCTGGCGTATCTTAATTAACGCTGGCGTATCTTAATTAACGCTGGCGTATCTTAATTAACGCTGGCGTATCTTAATTAACGCTGGCGTATCTTAATTAACGCTGGCGTATCTTAATTAACGCTGGTGTATCTTAATAAACGCTGGCGTATCTTAATAAACGCTGGCGTATCTTAATTAACGCTGGCGTATCTTAATTAACGCTGGCGTATCTTAATTAACGCTGGTGTATCTTAATACACGCTGGTGTATCTTAATTAACGCTGGTGTATCTTAATAAACGCTGGCGTATCTTAATTAACGCTGGCGTATCTTAATAAACGCTGGTGTATCTTAATAAACGCTGGCGTATCTTAATAAACGCTGGCGTATCTTAATAAACGCTGGCGTATCTTAATAAACGCTGGTGTATCTTAATAAACGCTGGTGTATCTTAATAAACGCTGGTGTATCTTAATAAACGCTGGTGTATCTTAATAAACGCTGGTGTATCTTAATAAACGCTGGCGTATCTTAATAAACGCTGGTGTATCTTAATAAACGCTGGTGTATCTTAATAAACGCTGGTGTATCTTAATAAACGCTGGTGTATCTTAATAAACGCTGGCGTATCTTAATAAGCGCTGGTGTATCTTGTTAAACGCTGGCGTATCTTAATAAACACTGGTGTATCTTAATAAACGCTGGCGTATCTTAATAAACGCTGGTGTATCTTAATAAATGCTGGCGTATCTTAATAAATGCTGGCGTATCTTAATAAACGCTGGGGTATCTTAATAAATGCTGGCGTATCTTAATAAATGCTGGCATATCTTAATAAACGCTGGCGTATCTTAATAAATGCTGGCATATCTTAATAAATGCTGGCGTATCTTAATAAATGCTGGCGTATCTTAATAAATGCTGGCATATCTTAATAAACGCTGGCGTATCTTAATAAATGCTGGCATATCTTAATAAATGCTGGCGTATCTTAATAAATGCTGGCGTATCTTAATAAACGCTGGCGTATCTTAATAAATGCTGGCGTATCTTAATAAATGCTGGCATATCTTAATAAATGCTGGCGTATCTTAATAAACGCTGGCGTATCTTAATAAACGCTGGCGTATCTTAATAAATGCTGGCGTATCTTAATAAATGCTGGCATATCTTAATAAATGCTGGCGTATCTTTATAGACGCTGGCGTATCTTAATAAATTGTGAGCTGTGTGGGTTTTAATTTGCCATTTGTTGCCATTTTTACCAAAACAAATCGAAATAAAATATTTTTCCCTACATGACTATAAAGAATTTTAATTAGAATGTAAGTGAGAAAAGTAAACTAAAAAATATAGAGAAAACTGCGTATATTTCGGAATATTTTTTAGCATTTTTATTTATCTTTTTTTCCTTTATTACTTGTGAACGCCTTGTACGATCGGCTTCAAACCTTCAACGCAAGTGTAATGTAGCCAAGGGAAGATTCACGGTGCTATTTGCATACGTGGATGCCCTATGCCTTTTCTGTATAGGCCATTTCCATATTTTTCTTTCCGTGTGATTAAGGGAGAAAGGCTTCTCTAATCGGCCATTTTTCCACTTCTAACTTCGAAATAGTATAGTATTGTTTCACCTTTTTGTATTATTTTCCCGTTGATGCTAGTGAGGGGCTCCTGATCCAAGTAACTGGACTTATCTTCCCATTGTTTGAATCGAATTTAAATGCCTTCCGTTCCACAGGCACTATGTGGCCCCTATGGGTTTAGGCGCTTTCCTCTGATTAAATGTAACAAATATTTATTGTACCAGTTTTTAATGGCTGATGAATCGCATCAAATGGGTTTGATGGGTTTAATGGGCTGATGCATCGTTTTATGGGTTTAGGCTGTGTTGGCACAAATTTTGATGGATTCTGTGTGAAAACTGGAAAATGCATTTAAACTTTTAGTACCAATGTGTTTTCCTCAAGGGAAACGATATCTTAATTCTGGGTTGTGTAAGCTATCTTGTGTCAGTTTTATTAATAACACTGGTATGTGTAAGATAATGGAGAATATTTCTTCTGATCAGAAATAAGTCACAATGGTTGACTTTATCCTAAGTAAAATTAGCTTAATATTCTTTTATGTGACTGTAACAGCTGTGTGCCCTCAAGACCACTCGTAAACATTTGCTTGTGATATGCACTAAGCTTTCTTAAAATTAACTTTCTTAAAATCTGGTTAATCTTACTTTTAAATAATTTTGGATTGATTTTAACCTGTGATGGTCCCAGTTCACTTTTCTGGAAGAAACTGTAAGATTATAAACACTACTTTTCATGTGATAATTTCTGAGTGCTACATCCGATTAGCATCAACACTTCCATGCTCAAAGCCTGATAATTCAACTTTTGAGCAGCTTCAAGCTTAATGTGCTTGTGTATATTATGAAATTGGTCTCTTTGATCTCTTTAAATAGCTTCAATTAGATTTAAACTACATGCTCTAATTTACAGTTATTACTGCAGAAATTTGGATATTACGTACCATGTGACGACCTATAAATGTCTCTTCTGTCTCCTTTCAGATCCTCAACACTAATATTTAGCTGCATTATCAACTTATGCCGCACTTGCGCTAGAATTAGCAAAGTATGTCATTGGCAAGGAAGAGCTTGAGAGAGAGAGAGAGAGAGAGAGAGAGAGAGAGAGAGAGAGAGAGAGAGAGAGAGAGAGAGAGAGAGAGAGAGAGAGAGAGAGAGAGAGAGAGGCATATGGGTGATGTTCAAAAGTGGGCCATTGCTAAATGGGAGGTGGACACTAAAAGAAAGCTAGCATCAGGTAGGGTAGGCTCCAAAATCTGGTGGTCCCTGGTCAAGAACAGACAAGGTTATCTGCCTGATGAATTTATTCCACCTCTAAATCGACAGGATGGGACCACCTCTACTAGTAGTCAAGAGAAGGCGGACCTCTTTGCTGAACACTTTGCTACCAAAATGCAAGTTCCTGATCCAGCAAGGGACCCTCCTTGGCTAGCTGCAAGAACTGTGTCAAAACTGTCATTGGTGACAATAAGGCAGGAGGAGGTGCATTTCCTTCTTAAATCGCTTGACCAAGAAAAGGCTGTGGGCCCAGACAAGTTGAGCCCAAGATTGTTGAGAAGATGTGCAGACCAGCTAGCAGCACCTCTAACTCGCATCTTTCAGCACTGCCTAGTACAGTGTAAATGGCCCTCTCTATGGAAAGAGGCAAATGTAGTCCCTGTTAACAAAAAGAAGAGCAGAGCAGAAATCAGCAACTGCAGACCAGTGTCACTCCTGTCAATCACTGGTAAGATCCTTGAGACAATAATCTCAAGACAAATGACAGAGTTTTTTGACTACCACTCACTACTTTGTGATCGTCAATTTGGCTTCAGGAAAGGTTACTCTGCTGCTGATCTGTTGTTAAACCTTTCCACTAAGTGGCACCAGTCACTGGATGAATCCAAAGTCAGCTGTGTGGTAGCACTGGACATTGCTGGTGCTTTCGACCGGGTGTGGCACCAGGGCCTCCTAGCAAAACTTCAAGCACTGGGAATTGCAGGCTCTACGCTATGTCTCCTCAGTGATTACCTTCATGGTAGATCTCTAAGTGTAGTTCTCAATGGAACGGAATCAGCAAGACATCCTATTGGGGCAAGTGTTCCACAAGGAAGCGTGCTGGGTCGATTGTTATGGAATGTCTACTTCAACGACCTTCTTCATCTCATCCCAGAATCACATGCATATGCAGACGACTGTACACTGACATTCATTTATCCAAGAGAAGAAATGCCAGCTGCTCTAAGCTACATCAATCACCAGCTGAGAGATATATCAGCTTGGGGAAATAGATGGCAAGTAACATTTGCACCTGAGAAAAGGCAAATGATGATCGTCTCTAGGCACCATGATGGTAATGCTGGTGCAGTAGTAAGGATGAATGGGAGGGTGTTGGCACCTGGAGAAGAAGTTGATATCCTTGGGGTGAAATTTGACTCCAAACTAACCATGAAGAACCATGTTGTAAATCTTGCAAACAAGGCAGCCAGGAAGCTTACAGCACTTCGCCGTATCTCGCATCTGCTTGACAGTAGGGGTTGCAAGATCCTGTACGAGGCACAAGTACGCTCACACTTTGAATATGCTCCACTTTCTTGGTTTGCCTGCCCCCCCTCTCATCTGCGACTGCTTGACAGAGTAGAGAACAGAGCAAGACGTCTCATCTCTCGCCTGGACCCATCCTGGATAGATCTGTCATTTCAGCAGAGCCTTCAACATAGGAGGGATGTGGGTGGCCTTACTGATATGTACAAGGCCAATATTGTCAAAGTACCACACTTGGATCCACTTCGAGGACAGCGTGAAACAAGCTTTTATGCCACAAGACGGGCAGAAAGCAGCAACTTCACTCTGGCTGTACCCTTCTCCAGAACATCACTCCATCTGAGATCATACATACCCAGGATGACTAGAGTATGGAACACATTCGTACAGCATAATGATGTCAACGAGATAAAGTCAGTTGATCAAATGAAAATGCTAGCCCACAGATGGCTCCAACTTCATCCTGTTCCCTACTTGTATGTCTCATAACAATAAAAATGCTTTCAAATGAGCTGATGTAGGTAACAGCTCTTAGCTTGCCAATAAAGTTAGGAATCCTTAACCTGTAAATAGCTTGTCAATAAAGCTAGGGATCCTTAACCTTGTCAAACCCTGTGTAAAAAAAAAAAAAAAAAAAAGAGAGAGAGAGAGAGAGAGAGAGAGAGAGAGAGAGAGAGAGAGAGAGAGAGAGAGAGAGAGAGAGAGAGAGAGAGAGAGAGAGAGAGAGAGAGAAGGCAATAGGTGCAAATCAGTGTATTCTAGCACAAAAGAGACGTGAATTTAAAGTGAATAATTGTCAGCCAGAGCAAACACGTAATGTATTTACCAGGTGTTCCAAGGCAGCGGGGACCACGAACTTGAGTCACCTCGTGCAGTTAGTGTTGCTGGAAGAATTTTTAGATTCTATTATCTCAGATGTTCGAGTTTTTCTTGAAGAAATACACTTGTATCTCTATCTGAAATAGCTAAACTAGCGGATACCTTTTTAAGTGAACAGACATTTGTTCTTCAAGACATTACTCTGTAGAAAAAGAGAATCAGAATATTTCACTTGATGTTAGAAGTAACCATCGTCTACATTTCTACAAGGAGCAGCCACATGTACATACTTTCAAGGGTAAATCATCTTAACCTTCGAAGTATAAATACTGCAACAAATTCGGCCATGCGATCTCAGATTGTTTTAAATTACAAAAATACTCTTCATCTAATGGTAAGTCTGAGTACTCGGGTAAGAGAAACAATAGGAAAACTTATAAGAGACATTTCATTTGTAGTGTTCCATGATGATTTTGAAAGTGTGTGACCTGTGACTATTACTACGTTAAGGAACTCTGGTGCATGTTGTCAACAGGCGATGTTCTTAAGTTTCGTAAGGCACTTATTTCAACAAATTTTGGATAAATTTTGGTGAGAGATTAATAAAGTGAGAAAGAATAGAAAGCAAGTTGACTTGGCAATTAAAAATGAAAGAGGGGAGATGTAAGATGGCGAGTAACGGGAAGGTGGGAAAGAATACTTTGAGGAACTGTTAAATGTTGAAAATGAAAGGGAGACAGTGATATGTATTTGACAAGGATGAATATCTGGTAAAAGTAAGAAAGGGCTATACGGGAATGTTGGAGAGGGTGAGACAATGGGCAGACTGAAGGAGGGTAAAGCACCTACGACCGTTGGGATTAAGAGTGGGATGCTAAAAGCAAGGAAGGATATGGTTTTGGAGTGGCTGCTCAACATATGTGTCTTTTTTTTCTGGTGTCTTTTTTTCTGTCTCATACACATGCAAGATTTCAGGTACGTCTTGCTACTTCTACTTACACTTAGGTCACACTACACATACATGTACAAGCATATATATACACACCCCTCTGGGTTTTCTTCTATTTTCTTTCTAGTTCTTGTTCTTGTTTATTTCCATTATCTCCATAGGGAAGTGGAACAGAATTCTTCCTCCGTAAGCCATGCGTGTTGTAAGAGGCGACTAAAATGCCTTGAGCAAGGGGCTAGTAACCCCTTCTCCTGTATTTATTACTAAATGTAAAAGGAGAAACTTTCGTTTTTCCTTTTGGGCCACCCTGCCTCAGTGGGATACGGCCGGTGTGTTGAAAGAAGAAAAAAAGATGCATAAAAGAAGAAAATCAGAAACTATGCATAGTTCCTGTATAAAAGGGAAAAAGAGCATAAAAAATAATATAAGAAAGCTAGGCGTATTAACCTGTTGAGAATACCAGGTAAAGCGTATGGCAAAATTATTAATGAAAGAGTTAAGAATAATACAAAAAAGATGGCTGACAGAGGATCAATGAGGATTTAGGAAAGGCCTGGGATGTATAGACCAAATGAACAGTACTTAGATAAGAGTAAAGTATACTATATATCACATTTATGGATTTAGAAAGGGCATTGTATAAGGAATATTGGGAATCAATGTAGCAGATGTTGCAATCGCATGTAGTATGTATAGGCCACTAAAATCAGTAAAGAGTAGTTATACGAAGAGCGAGTCTCAAATTAAGGTATGTTTGAGAGAAGGGGATTGATTAATGATTCTCAACACGGTTTTACAAAGGGGCGTTCCTGTCTTACGAATTTACTAACTTTTTTCACTAAGGTGTTTGAGGAGGTAGATCATGGTAATGAATATGATATTGTGTATATGGACTTCAGTAAGGCTTTCGATAGAGTTCCACACCAGAGGCTATTGAGGAAACTTAGGGCACACGGAATAGGAGGAGAAATTTTTTCCTGGGTAGAGGCATGGCTGACAAATAGACAGCAGAGAGTTTGCATAAATGGGAAGAAATCAGAATGGGGGCACGTCATAAGCGGTGTTCCTCAGGGGTCAGTGTTGGGCCCGTTGTTGTTCACAATTTACATAAACGACATAGATGAGGGAATAAATAGCGACATAAGCAAATTTGCTGATGACACCAAAATAGGCCGTCCAATTCATTCTAATGAGGACATTAGAGCACTCCAGGATGATTTGAATAGACTGATGCAATGGTCGGAGAAGTGGCAGATGCAGTTTAATATTGACAAATGCAAAGTTGTAAATGTTGGACAGTTAAATAACCATGCCACATATAAACTAAATAATGTAGATCTTAATACTACCGATTGCGAAAAGGATTTAGGAGTTCTGGTTAGCAGTAACCTAAAACCAAGACAACAGTGCATTAGTGTTCGCAATAAGGCTAACAGAATTCTTGGCTTCATATCAAGAAGTATAAATAATAGAAGTCCTCGGGTTGTTCTTCAACTCTAAATATCCTTGGTTAGGACTCATTTAGACTATGCTGCTCAGTTCTGGTCACCGTATTACAGAATGGATATAAATGCTCTGGAAAACGTACAAAGGAGGATGACAAAGATGATCCCATGTATCAGAAATCTTCCCTATGAGGATAGATTGAAGGCCCTGAATCTGCACTCTCTCGAAAGGCGTAGAATTAGGGGGGGTATGATCGAGGTGTATAAATGGAAAACAGGAATAAATAAAGGGGATGTAAATAGTGTGCTGAAAATTTCCAGCCAAGACAGGACTCGCAGCAATGGTTTCAAGTTGGAAAAATTCAGATTCAGGAAGGATATAGGAAAGCACTGGTTTGGTAATAGAGTTGTGGATGAGTGGAACAAACTCCCGAGTACAGTTATTGAAGCTAAAACGTTGTGTAGTTTTAAAAATAGGTTAGATAAATACATGAGTGGGTGTGGGTGGGTGTGAGTTGGACCTGACTAGCTTGTGCTGCTGGGTCTGGTACAGTGCTCCATGGCAATATAAACACAAATGCAGTATAATGTGATCCTTTATTGACTACGTTTCGCCCACACAGTGGGCTTTTTCAAGTCACAAACAGAACTGTTTGTGACTTGAAAAAGCCCACTGTGTGGGCGAAACGTAGTCAATAAAGGATCACATTATACTGCATTTGTGTTTAAATTGCCATTGTGTCGGTATTTTATACCATTTATTTCCACAGTGCTCCTTCCTTGAGTGGAGGTGACCAGACTGGGTGGGTCATTGGTCTAATTCGTGAGGAGGGGGAGACGTAGACCTGCTCCTCATGGGTCAGTAGGCCTGTTGCAGTGTTCATTCTGTCTTATGTTCTTATGTTCTTATGTTCTTATGTTCTTAAATTAGGCCATGAAGAAGGATGTGCAATGTCACATGGCTGTTTAAAATATTTATTCATGAGTTGAAAAAAGAAGTTAATGATGAGGGATTAAAAGTTAATGAAACTAATACGAAGTGGGAGTTTAACTGGTTGTCTTTGCCAGTGATACAGTTCTTTGGGGAGATTCCGAAGAGAAATTTAAAAGGTTGGAAGAAGAATTTGGGAGAATGTGTAAAAGATGGAAATTACAAGTGAACACAGAAAAAAGCAAAGTGAGGAGAATAGCAAAAAACATTGGATATCAGATAAAAGGGAGAAAGAATAGAGATGAATGGGACTGTGAAAGACCCACACAATACTTTCAGAGGAAAAAGGTGGGTGGAATGTTTAGGTATTTTAGTAAGGAAAAAAGTTTTATCAACGGAGGTAAAAATGAAAATGTACTAGAGTAGTGGTACCAATACGTCTGCATAAAAGTGTGACCTGTGTTTTAATCTTTGCAGCGAAGAAGCAGTGGAGATGTCATGCTTGAAAGCAATGTGTGGCGTGGATATTAAAAAATAAATTAGGAAATTAGAAATCAGAAAATATTGTGGAGTTACAAAAGGTATTTCTTGTTGAACTGAAGAGGGGTTGTAAAAGTGGTCTGGGCCTATAGAGAGTGTCTCAGAGAGGATAACCGAAAGTGTGAAATTGTGTATAAAGTAATGGTTCAGGGAAGGAGGGGTAAGGATTGTTCATGGAAGGGTATGATGGAAGGTGTGAAGCAGGTTTTGAGCGCAGGTTGAACATCCAACAGGCGTGTATGAGAGTGTAAGATAGGAATCAGTAGAGATAAGTGGTTTAAATAACTTGATGTGCTGTTGGAGTGTCAGCAAGTTAATAATGACAAAGGAATTTAGGGAAACAGCTGGACGAATATGAGTCTGGAGGTAGGAAGCGCAGTGCTTACACTGAGAATATGTGATGTTGCTGTTCTTAGAGACATGAAATGTGATTTATGTACACTCTTGAATTTTCCTTTTATTGGAGTTTGCTCTACCTTAGTGGAATACAGCCGGTGTGGTAAAAAAAATGGGAGATTTACAGTGGAAAAATACTATTTTTCTCAGTGCAGCTTCACACTGGCAAGAACCAGTCCTAAGCAACATAAAATAATGGTACACTTACCCGTCTATGAGTGGGAACTCTGCAAGAATTTTCTTGGCGAATTCTAGTCTTGTATCAAGTGACTGTGAAGGGTCGCCCCTGAAGGCGAGAGGCACTCCCACGCCCACACCCGCCGTGGCCGCCACCAGGAACACCAGCCCCACCAACCACCAGTGTCTGGTGCTTAGTTCACCACCTGCAACAACACAAGTTATGGTCACCAAGCTGCTACCCACCAGCCCCACCATCACATACCCCACCACCACCACCACGAACCCCACCACTAGCCCCACCACCACACCGTCCCCACTACCACCACCCCCACCACCGCACCGTCCCCACTACCACCACCCCCACCACAACACCGCCCACCCCACCACCACACCGCCCACCCCACCACCACACCGCCCACCCCACCACCAGTCGGACCACCAGCAGCCCCACCACCATTCCCACTAACTACAAATGTCTGGTGCTCAGTTCACCACCTGCAACAACACAAGTTATGGTCACCAAACTACTACCCACCATCCCCATCATCAGCCAAACACCATCCCCCACCTCACCAGCCCCACAATCTGACCCCACACCACC